>NC_051158.1:183388705-183688705 GCF_013339745.2 Dermacentor silvarum | reverse complement strand
GTGAGCGAAGCGCACGGCCGCTACCGCCCGCTTTATTTCTTATCGCATGCGGTGCGTTGAAGCGCTTGCTTGAAACGCGACAGTTCTGGGCGCATTTTCACAAGGCTCTTCGTACGTAAGATAGTTACGCAAGATATGTAGTGCCTCCAATTATTAGTAGAATCTGCGTCGCTCAGACGAGGAAAACGAAAGGTAGAACAAGTTAAATGCAATCCTAAGTACTGCTGATTCTTTCTCGGAATCGAGTGGTGTTCTGTTTACGTGACGCATTTACGAAAACAAATAGCTACATCAAACTATGCACACACAACACAGCGGAGATATTGATGTGAAAATTACCCTCAGCGTTTTTTTTTCCAGAACGAATCCGCGCGCTTTTCTTTCCCCCTCAGTTATACGCCTTGGTTCCCGGATGTGTGCGCGCGCTTTCGGCGTTTTGATCTTTAATTGGCGACTCTATCATTATGCTCATTTGTGAGAAATCATGCTCGTATTGATATTGCCAAAATGCGCCCTTTTGTTCGCCGCAGAGCATAAACTGGGAGGTTGTTTTTTTTTTTTTGTTTACTCAGTCGTTGGCTGATAGTGAACTCGCGAACGCACCCACCTTCCCGCGTATATCACTAACTGGGTGCGAACAGCGATCAGAACCTCCCTCAGTAATGACGTCTCCAAATGCCAAGAACTTTGTAATATTTTCAATGAACGCACATTCACACATAGTTGAAACAAATAAACCCGATTATGCTAGCGAATAAAGAGCACTCTTTCTCGTTCACAAGTTTCCAAATATGATAACACATTGAAACAAAGCAATCATTGCACATTGCATCTTCGCGCATTTGTAAGCGTATACATAAAGATAAAGGCACTCTTTCACAACACAAATATATTCATAATAAAACGAAACATTCAAACAAAACAATTATTGTACATAACATCATCATTGCATAAAAGTAAGATCACCTTTATGAATTCCTGATGTATAGATAATAAGATAAAGATATTGCAACACAGCAATCATTGCACATTACGTACTTGCACATTATTATAGTGAAAACTTGAAACGAAATTATTGCACGTTTGTTCATTGCAATACTCCTGCTACCAGACATTTTTCAAGCCACACGCATACGGTGGAGCCATATCGCTCGCCGTTTGAGGTTTCGTTTGCCACGAGGAACCACAAAAAGCTAGCCCCCGTTGCCAATGTTATTCGAACATCCAACAGCACAGAAAGTCGGCATCGTGCTGCAGCCGAGTGCGTCTTCAAAAATGTAAAACGCCTACGCTCACGCACAGCGCACATGTGTCCCGGTGTTTCTACGTTCAATAACAGCGCCGTTTTCGCGCCATAACGAAAGCGGCGCGGGTTATTCGTCACGTGTCAAGCCTCATCCAACGGGAGAGCGGAAAACGGCGAAGAAGTCAGGAGAGGGGTAGAGGGCGGGGACGAAATTATCCTTTCCTATTTGAACAATGGTTTGCGTTACCTTTGGAACATACAGGGACCTTACACACAACCGCTGTCAAAACGCTGGCGTGAGCAAGTGCGCAAGCAGCAGCGAGCGAAGGTTCATGCGATCTATCGCTTCAACGGAAACTGAGCTGGGAAAGCACAGCGCATACAAAGGTAGGAGCCGTGTTGCAGATCGCTTTCAAGATAGGGTGCGCACGACACCCCGGCGCCGCGCAAAGTACAAGTTGCTCGCAGATCAAAAGCCGCAACCCCCCCTCCCGCGCTGCCTTCCCGCTGTCCTCCTTTCGCGTGGGAGATTGAGTCGCCAGTTCCCCTTGCGCCCGGTCGCAAGATACGCATTTGGTGCCGCAGCTAAACTTCGCCTCTCCTCCCTTTCTCCCGTCCCCCCACGGCCTTTCGCGCGACGGAAGAAGTGGCATTTGCTCTCCGCCGTGCGTTCGCTCCCAGTGAAAGCGAGCGTCTCTCGCGCGCTTTCACTCGCACATATAGCATACGGCCAAGGAGTTTTTTTCTACATCCGGACGCAACCATCCAAGACTGAGCCCTTTACAGCTTCGCTGTAAAAAAAGGAACTGCTATAGACCAGATTATTTTAGCCTCGCACGCAGGCTACGGGCGCGCTCCAATACTTTCGACACCAGGCGCCACCTCTCGGCGTGGACTGCGGGAATCGGCGCACTAGCGTGTGTTTATTTGTGCGTGGCACTTGTTTGTGTCGTTGCTACTAACGGTTTGGGTGAGTTGCAACGATGTACAAAAGCTACTCGTCAGCGCTGCATTGTATTGTGCCGTCGTCAGCATTCTTGATAGGAATGTGGTGAGCGCCAATATTTAAAAATTCCGCTCGGTGTTACACTCTTTGTAACACTCTAAGGCGAAAGCCTGGTGCAAATTTAGTCATGCATTGGGTTATACATTAAATTACACATTAGGTTATGCATTACCAAATGATAGGCTTTCACTATGTAAAACCCTGTGTGGCGCGTACCCGCATATCACGGACTACGCCACAGCTAATCGGGTATATGCATTTCCATAGGGCCATGTGACATTTTTTTGCCATCCGCGCTGATGCCGGGTTTTCGACAAGGCCATTGCCAACTATTTAAAGGACACGTTCGCATGAGACAAGTTTGGGCTTAGTAACTACTGGGGTTTTGCGAGCCAAAACCACGATGTGATTATGATGCACGCCGTAATGGACGGTTCCGTAAATTTCGACCACCTGTGGCTCCTTAACGTGCACTGATATCGCACAGTACACGTGCTTCTAGAATTTCCCCTCCATTGAAATGCGACTGCCGTGGCCGGGATCGAATCCGCGTCTTTCGCGTCAACAGCCGACCACCGCAACCACTGCACCAACATGGCGGCGCCGAGCGATGAGTTTTTAAGAAACGAAACGCTAGGAAACCAGACAATTATTGATGCGTGGCAGAGGGGTTGTCCAAGTATTCTTTTTTGCTTTTTCTTTTTTTTAACGGCGGACCTGTTTAAGCTGAGCGTTAGTCCGTAACGTGCGAACAGAAAATTTGGCCCGATCGCGTGTTTCTATTTGCGCCCAAGCCCAGCGCTCGACCGCTAGCGCCGCCATGCGCCGCTCGCGCGTACCATGTTTCTAGGTGGTTTCTTTCTAGGTGGTTTCTTTCTAGGGCGCTTGAAGGTAATCTTATAGGTCGCATGAATGGATGCGCCGGAAGCGTGGTTGTATGGCCCAGTTGTTACGACCATTCCTTCGTCGGCTCTCACGCGCGTCGGACGCTGGGATCATGTGCTCTCTCCGAGTGGTGTCAGCGGCCACAAGCCGTGGTTCTACTGTTTCTGCTGAAGACTGCAAGGTTATTCTGCCTCAACTGCCAACTGGAAATATGTCATTGAACACTGTTTTTCTGCATTGTGATGTGTCTGCCAGGCCATATCGAATCAACGACTTCGAGGAAGAATGTAAGCGACTACAAGTAGTCAAGGATGTGGTGTCGATAGGTGCCTACCAGATGAATCATGTCTGAGCGTTGACGACACATTCAATGGCCGCGAAGCAAGTGCTCGTAGAAGCAAGGGAACTGCGCATCAAAGGTAAAAGATGCCTTGTCATCGATCCCAACGACAGTCATGTGAGAGTCAAGCTTCATTGGCTTCCTTACCATATCAGCGACAATGCCATATGAAAAGCACTGGAACCGTTTGGAAAAATTGAGAAAGTGAGCAGGGAGACATGGCTGACCGGGAAATTCAAGGGAGCCCAAACCTCATCAAGGTCGGAGATTTTGAAACTGAAGCACGGATTTACTGTCAAAATGCTCCCGCATCAGATTCGTATACAGGGCAGCAATACACTTGTAATTGTGCCTGGAAAACCACCACTGTGTCTAAGATGCAATAGATCGGGCCATATAAGAAATTATTGTCGTGTTCCGCGGTGTTCTGAATGTCGCAAGTTAGGCCATGAAGCCGACTACTGCAGGAAAACATACGCGAATATGACGCGGGAAGATGGCAACAACGACGATACAGAGGCGCTCATGAACGAAGAGGAAGCTGTTGAAACATTGCAGCCTCGTAACATTAACTTTCCTCGTGGGTGCCTGGACCTGAAACACAAGCCACGAAAGAACTGAGAAGGTCGATTCTCCAGTTAAGGATGCGGCAGGAGTTTCGCCTGCTGTGTCTCTAATAACAGATAAAACTTCGGGGGAGCAGGAACCAGAGTGCAGCGGAGTGTTTGAAGCTCCGTGCCCTTCAGTGCCAGTGGTTTCGGCCACGGCGGCTGAAGTGATCCACCGAGAAGCAGAAGCAGAACGCCCGGGGACGCCAGTGGCGTCTGAAGACGCGGTCCCTCCGATGGATACAGACTCGGTGGACCTGGGAGCAGAACGCCCCAAGACGCCAGCAGCGTCTGAAGCCACGGACCTTTCGACGGACGCGGGGACGCCGGAGGCGTACCTATCCATGGAGTCAGAGCCAGAGGATGCAAGCACTATGGCTGAGAGGATGCCTGTGCTTTGTTCGGACGAAGATCAAGGCACGTCAGGGAGGACCGCAGAGATGAGCAGCACGGTGCCAAAAGCAAGATCTAACGCGGCGATGAAGAGGAACCGTGTTAACGCGGCTCCTCGGAAACCATCCGTGAAGAAACGTCACAAGCGTACCTTGTGACCTGTGAATATCACACCTCAAAGGTGTGTTGATCGATAGCTTTTTTTCAATATGGCTTACTTAAAGCTAGCAACCTTTAACTGCGTGAGCTTGGTCGCACGCAGGAGAAAGTAATGGTTTCTAAATCTACTCTTACGAGAAAACATTGACATTGCATTTATTCAGGAGACTAAACTTTCATCTAGTGTGCATTTGGAAGAGATGAACCATTTCGTTCGCAACCATTACTCGTTTCATTTTTCACCTGCCTGTGGATACAGTGGAGGGACGGCCATTTTGGTAAAGAAACAATCAGCGGTACTAGTATACCCCGATTGGGACAAGGACCGAAACGGCCGTATATGCAGTGTAGATTTGGTGTACCGGAATGAACTATGCAAGCTCATTTCGATTCATGCTCCGAATGACGCATCGCTGCGAAAAGAATTTTTTTCAGGCCTGAGGCAGTATCTTGATTCACCGTGCCGTACCATACTTGCCGGAGACTTCAACTGTGTTTTACGTGCCTCCGATTGTTCGAAAAAGCAACTTCCGGATACTAGCCTACCAGAGCTCCGAAAGCTTTTGCGCGACTATAACTTGCAGGATGTAACCAAACTTGCGCCAGGAAATAATGACGGTTTTACACATTGGCAAGGCGACTGTCACTCAAGGCTTGATCGGCTTTACGTGTCTAGCGATCTCTCAGCGTACAACGTGCGTTATAAGTTGGAGCCCGTAGCATTCTCCGATCATGCATTTGTCACAGCCATATTCGAAGAAAAGGAAATAACAACAAGGAGGCTCAAGGAATGGCAGTTGTGGAAGCTGAATGAAAGTTTGCTGGATGACAAAGAGATATGCGACAGCGTTAGGAATCTAATCAAGGAAAAAACGAATGGAGGACATGTAGATGCCATATTGTGGGAAGACTTAAAAGAAGAATGTAAGATGTTTCTACATACAAAGGTCAAGAAAAAGCAGCTCTCAAGAAGAGCGAAAAGCTGAGCTTGATGTAAAATCTGGAAAATCTAATTGAAGCCGAAAACTATCACCTGGGTACCTTTACAGAAGATATCAAAGAGTGCAAAGGACAGCTGCTATCACTCCTGGAGAAGGAGTACAAAGGTTCTATGATCCGGTCTAGGACGGAGTCGAAGTTAACAGATGAGGAACCGCTAAAAATTTTCAAGACGAAAGGAAGACAGCGGGGCAGGAAAAATAGAATAGAAGCACTACAAAGCAGCGACAGAATTCTCACATCACAAAACGACATCGCGGCGGCTTTTACTGAAGCATGCCAGGACCTCTTCGAATGTGGAAGTAACACATGTGCCCGGGAACTATTGCAAAAATATGCCTCAACGTTAAATTGCATAAATTACGAGACAAAGCCGCAAACGGATGAATGCATATAATGGGCCATTCGTAAATTAACACAAAGGAAATCGCCGGGACTTGATGGACTCAGCACTGATCTTTACAAGAAATTTTCATCGGAATTAGTGCCAATACTACGCGAAGTGTACGATGATATTGCGAAACGAGGATTGCTGCCGCCATCTATGCGACGAGGTCTTACTGCCGAAGAAGCAAAGGCAAGTGCCGACAGTGAGGGATTTCCGCCCCATTAGTCTTAACGACCGATTACAAAATTCTAGCTAAAATTATAGCTAGACGGCTTAACTTTGCCCTCGGAAATGTCATCGGGAACCATGAATCATACGGCATCAAAGGACGTCGCATCAGGGATGATCTGCATGTCATGCGAATAATGTGCGAAGCCACTTCCGTGAATGGATCCAGGGTAGCGGTTTTGCAAGTTGATCTGAGCAAGGCTTTCGAAAGAGTAGCACATGACTTTCTCTTCACCTTGCTTAAGGCCTGCAACAGTGAGGACCGCCGTCTTAAATGCATAAGTGTCTGCTATCGACAAGTATCGACGCGACTAGTGATCAACGGGCAAACAACACTCACAATACAGCTCAACAGGTCCGTTAGACAAGGATGTCCTATGTCACCAGTTCTTTTCGCTCTGTACTTGGAACCCCTGTGCCGAACAATTCCGAACGATGGTGACATAACAGGCTTCAGCTTTGCAGATACCGCTCTGAAAGTCCTCGCCTATGCCGACGACCTTACGCTTATGTGTGCCTCTAAGGAAGAAGTCCGCCAAGGAATGCAGCATGTCATGGACTTCTGTAAAGTGTTTGGTGCTAAAGTAGATTGTGAAAAGTGCGCGGGTGCATGGCTCGGTGTATGGGATTCAAAACCAACCACCTTTCTAGATATGAAGTGGACGTCTGAAATCAATAGCTACCTCGGTGTGTGCTTTGATACTGCCAACCTACAGAACGGACAGAATACGATTCGAAGTGACACTCTCGCGGCAAAAGTGCAACAGTGGCATGGAAGAACTGTCCTATTTTTGAACAGAGCCCTTGTGTGCAGTACTGTGTTCTTTCCAGCTGTGTGGTACTCAGCGCAGGTGATGCCCTGTTTGCCGGCACAGGTTTCACGTGTGCCGGCAGACGTGAATTTTGCGCAACATTTATATGGGAGTCACGTTTTGAGCGCATGAGACGCAGTAATGTATTTTTAAGCAAGGCGAAAGGAGGCCTAGGGCTTGTAAACGTAGAGGTAAAACTAAAAGTTCACAGGTACCTTTTTTTCAAAAACCAAACTAATCATATTATACGTCATTCTTTCAAACAACTAGGCGGTGGGTACTTGGGTGAGTGGATTGATGGCGCCCAAGGAGTCCCACGTGTGCACACCCTAAAATTCTACAGGGAAGTGGAGAAGGCAGCTCGATTCTTTCAGCAGCGTTTTTCTCAAGAGTACCTAAAAAATGTAAAACGGAAGAGCCTGTACTGGAACACTATAGATATGCTATTCCGACCACCACTATATCGGTCTCGATATGGAAGCCAGCTGGAGTCTGACGTTTCTAAGCGCCTTCCAAAATATCCTGTAAAAACAGCGATTAAGGATTTTTTTGTTAAGTTACATGTCGAAGTTTTACCTGTCAAAACATGGTTAAGTAATAAGGGTTTTTTTGTGCCGTGGACAACCGACTGCGCGCTCTGCCCATATCCAGAATCGTTGCAACACGTCTTTTTGTTTTGTACAAATGCAGCACACTTTTGGCATAACATACGAATTCTGTTTAATGTACACATATACCCAAATTGGGAAGACGTAAAGTTTTTGAGAGTTGAACAGCATAAAAATGACAGCTATGTGGAAACCCTGATATTACTAGGTTTGTATGCAATTTGGCGATCACGAACTGACTACATGCTAGCTCTAGAAAACGCAAAACCGGCGTGGACCCACTTTTGTAATGCTTTTACATACACAAGTTCGCTGCTTGACGGCGAAGAAGAGTTTAGCAAGATATGGCAGGTGTGGCAGAAGCGCCTGCAGCAAAGACTGGTCTTTATGTAAATGTGTGATTCCCTCTCTCTGTGTTTATGAAACCTGTGAAAAAAACGCTTGAGTGCTGGGTGCTTGCTATGTTGGATTAAGAATAAAGTGAAAGGCCGAAAAAAAAGGCCTAGTTGTTACGACGCTCCGGGACCAGGCGTGCACGGGTTCGAATCCCGGTTTTGTTAGAAATTTTTTTTCTTGTTATCACGCTTGTCTTTTTTCCCCCTCTCTGTTTGGCGGTGCGGTCGGTTGAAATCCGGTGCCACGGCGCCGACGCGAAGCGGCGGTCGTTGGGGTGTTGCGGAGCGCAGCGTAGCAACACCCCCCCCCCCCCAAAAAAAAAAAAAAAAAAAACTGCTCCAGTCAGGTAGACTGCTCCCTCCCTGATAGTGCGATTTGGATCATCAAAACAGTGATGCGTTTATTTAGGCCTTAACAGCCGCTACAGTTGTGCCTAGTCACCACCAGCACAGCGTGTTCTCCGTTCCAACGGCGGCGGCTACCACGGCCGCTGGAATCGGCGCCGCGCGCGCCGACCCAGGCGGCCGTGCGGCTAGAAACATGGTACGCGCAAGCGGCGCATGGCGCCGCCAGCGGTCGAGCACTGGGCTTGGGCGCAAATAGAAATACGCGGCCGGGTCCTAGCGGTCGTGCAGAAAGGGTCCAAGCGCAATGGCACATACCCATGTGAACTAGCGAAGCTGAGCGTGGTTAAGCCTATAGATAAGCATGGTTGGGACCAGGGGCGGATCCAGGTTTTTTCTGAGGGGGGGGGGGGGGGGGGGGTCAGCTTCTGTCAATGATGACGATGATAATGATGATGATGGTAGCCTTTATCATTTACCGAAATTCACCGTTTCTGCTCACGATAAACCTGCCTTTTATACGGCTAGAGCAACACCTGTAGCCCGCCGTGGTGGCTCAGTCAGCTCAGGCGCTGCTGAGCACGAGCTCGCGCGATCGAATCCCGGCCGCGGCGGCCACATTTCGATAGAGGCGAAATGCAAAAACGCCCGTGTGCTTGCGTTATAGTGCACGTTAAAGAACCCCAGGTGGTCAAAATTAATCTGGAGTCTTCCACTACGGCGTGCCTCATAATCAGAACTGCTTTTGGCACGTTAAACCCCAGAAAGAGGAAGAAGCCCTATAGAGAAGCCTGGTATCGGTTTCTCCGAGCTTATAGGAAAAGGACGTTACGCAATACAGCCATGTGCTTGGCGGCTGTGCCTGATAATACAGGTTGTTCAAAACTAAGCTTTATGGTTTTCTTAAAATTAGGCACTGGGAGGCACGCGAAGACCACCTGTGCAAATAAGTTATGTGGCCAGGGGGGGCACAAAGTGAGATGATAATTAACGCTGTGAGCAGCCCAATTAACTAAAATTGAATAATTATTTTTTTGCCGACTGCAGTAAGTGGGTATGCTTGTATTGAAAACTTAGAGGCAGTCGTGTGTCTACACAGTATCAGTCGGAAGAATTATTCTTGCGGGTTCGTGCTCCGAAATATCAGACTCCAAATTTCAATTGTACTGCGCAGAGTTATCGACTCGACGCGAGAGCGGTTTATGCTTTGCGTTGCTGGAGAAGGGAGGCATTTTGAACATATTTAGGGCATTGACATCTTGATGGGTGAAGTGTTGTGCATGACAACACCAAAGTTAAAGCGGCAGTATGAAATATTCGTTAGCATAGCTAAAAAGGTTTCTGCTGTTGATGGTGCAGTTGTTGCTTTTGATTTCAATAAAACTTACAATACTTGGAAATCAGCAGTCACTTTATTTGCGTAGCCCAAACAAGGGCCATGCCCGGTCGTCTAGTCACCATTACGCACGCGCACTGCCCTCCGGCTTCTCCGCTCGCGCCATTATCTCGGCATGGCAGCTGCCACCATCTTTACAGGCTGCGCTGTCGCGTGTTACGACAGCGGTTACGGGTTCTTCGATTTTTTTTTCGCCAGCCCTGAGGGGAAGGGGGGCACTTATTATCTTTGCTAATGCCTCCGCCACTTTGTCAGACTAAACGCCGCACTCAACAGCCGCGTCACATCAGGGAGGAGCTTTGCGCCGATCCTCACTCTCTTGCATGCGTAATCATGCGAATGACAATTAAAATTTGGAGTTGGATATCTCGGAGCATAGACATGCTAGAAGAATTCTTCTAAGTGAAACTGTGTAGAAACACGACTGCCTCTAACTTTTCAATACAAACATACACTTACTGCAGTCAATAAAAAGTTTACTATTCAATTTTAGTTAATTCGGCTGCTGACAGCAATAATTATCTCACTTTGTGTCCCCCTGGCCACACAACTTATTTGCGCAGGTGGTCTTCACGTGCCTCCCAGTGCCTAATTTAAAAAAAACCATAAAGCTTAATTTTGAACACCCGGCATATCTAGAGCCTGTATTGTTTCTTAATATAAAATTTCGGATTATCTATCGCAGGTTCGATGTAAATGCGTAAGCACGGGTCCGTCTTTGGAGTTCTGTTGGGACACCTTGATTTCCTTAAGAAGATTCTTTGTGATCGGCTGAGACACCTTCGTTTGCTTTGGAGGACTAACTTCCCTATTCTCAAACAGCCCTCGACTCGAAGCTCTTCCTCCACTCCATGGATGGATGGATGAATGGATGGATGGATGGATGGATGGATGGGGCTGAACCCTTTAAATCGGGCGGTGGCATACGCCACCTAGCCATGACTATTAACATAATTTGTACTTTGTGGTGGGTGAAATTTCACCCCTGCCTTGATTTTATCCACCAATCAGATAACCTCTGTTTGGTTATTTCTACCCGCTTAAAGTCTATTTTGCCTTCACTGTCCCTAAACCCCAATGCTTTGAAAAAATCAGCGCCGTTTCCTTGCACTGTAGGGTTAAGCCCTTTACAGAAAAGTATGAGGTGTTCCGCCGTTTCCTCTTCTTCTCCACACGCACAGCACAACGTGTCTATACCTTGACTCGGTACATCTTAGTCCGCAATACTCCCGTCCTGGCTTCAAACAACAAAGAGCTTCCCGTAGAATTATCGTAGATATTTTCTTTGGCAATTTCTTGCTTGAAAGTTCGGTATGTTGCACCTTCTTGAGCACAGCGCCGCCTCTCGAGTGATAAAGACGTGACAATTCTGAAGAATTCCCGTGAATGATCATGAAGTTCAATGACCACTTCTGTGGAGGGATGGCGGTGCTATCTTCTCTCTTGAGTCGAGGTGTTGTGTTGACTTGAAGAACGCTCTTGAATATGGGCGTAACGCTCCGCTCCAACGCGGCAACCACTACGCTGGTTGTTTACGATATGCGAATCACCGCGTATGAGAGAGAGAGAGAGAGAGAGAAATAACTTTATTTTGCCCAAAATGTGGTTAGAGGAGGGGGTAATGACTAGAAGCCTCCCCGTCCCCCCTTTAGACGGCGGCCGGCAGCCCCTGAGCCGCGGCGGCGTCTTCAGCCATTTGGACTACTCTTGCTTGAACATCCGCGTCCAAGCTGAGCAGCACGGTCTCCCATTGCTCCTCATTTCTTATTATTAAACTGGGTTGTTGTGGTTTCGAACAGTTATTGTTATATTGTTTCTTTGGGCATGCCCAGATTATGTGTTGAAGATCTGCTCGGTTGTTACAAGGTTTACATATGTCTTTGTATACGTCTGGGTGATAGTGACTGAAGGCAGTGGGGTTGGGGAAAGTATTGATTTGTATTAGCCGCCAAGCCACTGATTGCCACTTGTTTAATGAGCAATGTGCTGCCGGATATCTAGTCTTGGCTAGTCAGTAATGATCAATGATTTCCTTTAGGGAAATCATTGAAGGAAATCAACCGCGTATGAAGACTCACGACGCCACCTACAAGAAGAACAATGTGGCGTAGTAGCCGAGAGCGTGAGCCAGCGTCTTCATGTTTTGTTTCCCACGCGATGTCATCCTTTTACACAAGGCGCGCATCTGCTCCTGTTTCTCTAACCACGCGATGCCATCCTAGGCCCGCGCGCTGGCGTTGACCGCTGACGTCCCGCTCCCCCACTTCGCAGCCGCTGTTCGAGGCATCGCCCCGCTCCGCGAGAACGCCCACTCAGATAAACGGATCCGGCGGCTTTGACCCTACTATGCCTAATCTACGGCAATAAAACTGCGAAGTTACAATGAAAATCTTGTAGCGTACGAACGGTACTATATGCTTCTATTAGATGTTGTCAACGTGTAACTGTGATCACAATGAGTGCTACAGTTAAAAAAAAAGTTGCCTATGCGCAGTTCTTAATTTAGCTCTTAGTTGTTATTATTTATATATGAACACTTCAGCGAGAGATCTCTTTCATAAAGCAGGTTGGTCGCAGAACCGATGACAGCAAATGAGGCAACCGATGACACCCTAATGCGGAACTAAGTTGATCAGGCGCGAAGGTGCTCGCGCGGTCATCGGCGTGCTTGGCAAAAGGGATGTCCCCTCGTTTATTCGACGTCACCGACGGGACGAGTAAGGCACGGCCGGCGCCAGGAGTCCAAGGTGTTCATGAGAAAAATTAACTACGGCAACTTCGCGACACCACACCCCTACGGAGTACAACTAAGCTTGTGAGCCCCCCCCCCCCCTCCCTCCCCCCCCCCCCCCCGCGAGCTACCTTTACTTCCAAATGGCTGATACCTCTGGTACTCACGAAAAATAATTTTGAAGAATGCTGGTGGCCATATTTTTTTGTGACAGGGCCATCCCCCTATCAGCGAGGGGGCGACACAGAAATCTGAGGGGGGGGGGGGGGGGTCAGGACATCCGGACATCCCCCCTGGATCCGCGCCTGGTTGGGACTACTTAAGCTTAGGTAGTCATTGATAGATAATCACTCGCTAATCGATCGATCAATATTCAAAATATTCCGGAAAATGCTGGGGATGACTTGGAAGTGCTTAGCCTAACTCAAATACATGGCCAATACCTTGCGATAGCCAATCAATAGCCAATGAATAGCTAATCGAGCAATAATAAATAAATTCCGGAAAATGCTAACGATGACTTGGTAGTGCTTAGCCTAGCCCAAATACGTGGCCAGTATGTTGCGATAGCCAATCGATAACCAATCAATAGCTAATCGATAATGAATACATAATCATTAAATTCCGGGAAATGCTGGGGATGACTTGGTAGGGCTTAGACTAGCCCAAATGCGTGGCCAGTACCTTGCGATACTCAATCGATAACCAATCAATAGCTAATCAATAATCGATACATAGTCAATAAATTCCGGGACATGCTGGGGATGACTTGATAGGGCTTAGCCTAGCCCAAATACGTGACCAATACCTTGCGATAGCCAATCGATAGCCAATCAATAGCTAATCTATAATCGATCAATAATTAATAAACTCCGGAATATGCTGGGGATGACTTGGTAGTGCTTAGACTAGCCCAAAAGCCAGGACTAGCCCATCAGCTCCGCTGTCTCTTTAGCATTGCGCCTCCAGTGCAAGCTACGCTATTTTTGTGTTCAACCATGCGCGCTTTGGTCACGTATCGCGTAGCCAACGAGGCTATTAGAGAAGCTTTCAGAAGCGGTTCAAAAGAAAATAAACTGTGCTTCGCGGCAATATTGTTACTTTCATCGCATCCTTCACTCAGTAACTTTACACGAGGTGTGAAACGCATTTCGAAAACCGCTACCCTGTTCGGATAAGTTTGTCGAGGTACGAATGAAACCTAGTTTTATACCTTGTGAGTTTTGCTTTTGTCAACAACTGAAGCTTCGCCACAACCGTGTCATGTCACTGCAAAGGCTCTGTGACAGTGCACAGCGATGTTACATGCAGCTGTAGCATGCTTTTTGTCATTATTCACCTTGCACCACAGAACACTTTCTGTGGTGCAAGGTTTCATTTGTGGCAAGGACGGCGAGCATTGGAACCACTTACCCGCCTGTGTTGCTGATAATTCTGACACGTTGTAATTTTTAACAGCCGCAGAAAACTATGTATTTGCCTAATCTGCCTTGTTACCAATGTGATCGCTTAAACATACGTTTTTTTCGTTGCTGATACATTGCTGATCGTTGCAAAAAGTTTGTTATCTGTGATGGCTACGATACTTGGTGGTTCCATTTCTGAGATGTACGGGGCATGAAAGAAAGACTTTGTGTTACATGAATCAATTCCTGCCTTACTGCGATGATCGACGCAGTTTGAAATGCACTGAGGCCGCAGTATGAAGTCATGAAGTGTGGTGTGATTTATTGTTGGTTTGAAAATTTTATGAAATAGCAAAAGATGGCCGACTTTGCGGCGATTAGCTAGCGGAATGAGTGCTATATAGGCCAGTTTACATTGAAGTTATACTCGCGGTACGGTTATAATTAGAAATAATCAAGCGAGTATAGTTATTTTGTACTAGTTCAAGTGAAGTAATAAGATTAACGCGACTGGGATCCCGTATTGCAGATGCATATTCAAGTTTCCAGCGAATTAGTCTTGTAAAGCTGTAGTTCTAAAGTAGACGGTGCTTTGAAAAAGTTGCGCCATAAGTACCCGAGCATGTGATTAGCACTGCTAATGACGTACTCTATATTATTGCTCCAATTTAAGTTATTTATATGACATGACAAAATCTAAGGGAACGTTAGCATGGCAAGTGCTAGGATTAGAATTAGATCTGGAAATGCGCATGATTTTACATTTGTTTTTACAAGAGGCTCATATACAGTTTTCATGAAATCAATAACTAGGCTAGTACTGCACCATAAGAGATAGCTAGAAAAGGCAAGCTCACACAACTGGCCAGCCTATTTCACATTTCACAAACTTGAGAAATCACTAAAAGCAAATTTTCTTTCTCTTCAAACAGCAGATGACAAAACCTGCGCACAGTGTGCTCCCAAAATATTTGTAAATGTACTCGCAGAATAAGTTCAGCTTAACATTTAGCTAATAATCAGTGAACGAGCAAGGGAAACCTCAGCGTGGGAACTTGTCTTCGTCTCGGCCCTCACGAATATGTTTACTTGGTGAAACGCTGGCTCCAAGCTGAGGCTTCCCTTGGTCACCTGCTGCTCAACTGAAGTGTTCATCTCCTTGCAACCTCTTTGCTGTGTTTGAATACACATACCGAGATTCTTTTTCAACATGAAACCACGAATTCCATTTTCCAAGGATCTGTGAGCATTAATTGGGCTTGCTTCACACAATATTTCCAGAAGTCCTTGTAAGCACTGCTGTCTCCATAACGTTCCTTGGTTTCCTTACAAGTACTCCACTTGTGTCAAAGCCTTTGCTGCCGCACCTGAACACTAAATGTGCCGCAGAAAAATATCAAGAGCAGGAAATGTGATGTAAAATTTAGCATAACGCCCCCCTCCTACACTTCGTGCCTCTCGCCAATGTGTTATGAGAGCAATGCGACATTGCAGCTCGAACTTATCTTGCTGACAGTACATTCTTGTCGAGAAAGTTTTTGTTTATTTCTTTAATCTAGCTGAAATCGTCGAACACAGAGAATATAAAACGTCAAGCAGCACTGTACGCAATCCAAGTACGAGGGCAGCTCAGGCATAGCTATGGCTCAGCATAAACATCACTGTCTGAACCTTCGTTCTCCCTGCTTTACGGCACGCCGAACACGATGAGAAAACTTCGCTCGATTTCAGCTTTGGGTCCCAATAAATAGATGGTTATCTGTGTTTCTGTATGTTGTAAACGCAGTGACGGACAACATTAAGTCCACCTGAGCTGTACGAAAATTGTGATCATGTACTGCCTCATTCACCATTGACAATAAACAATGTGAGCTTACTTGTTTGAAGTGTTTTATTGCCAGTTGAGGCCTCTCGGTCACCTGGCGATATAATGAATATATCTGTAGTCATGTTAGAGTACAGTACACACGAATACCTCCCCGAAAGCGGTAACAAAACGCCCCAAACCAGCGAGCGAGCAGCGCGACCAGCCCTACGAACCGCTACCGTAGCGGCCATATTGCTCACTACGTAATAATGATATTAGTTTCGATTCTGCCAGCGCCATCTCTCGGTCGCATACTTTAGTTCACAACGCCACCGCTACGCTTATTTTCGTTGCACTGTGGAAGGTACAGTTTCCCTTCTCTAAGTTTGTATGGGTGTTCTGTGGCTAGGCCTCCTTTTCAGAAGCGTAATGTAGCTGTTATCCATCAAGTGCCGCACAATCTGAAGAAACTAGCTGCTCGGGAGTACAAGTTGTTTTCTCAGCACCTAGCAAGCTGGGTAGGTTATGTAGGACTACTGACCCGACTGAGAAAGTAAAGAAAAGCAGCAAAAAGCAACACAAGAATGTGTTCACTGAGTGCAGATCGGGCGTCGTTTATCGCATTACGTTGAAGTGCGGCCGATGTTACGTTGGGCAGACGGGACGCTGCGTAAATGAATGGCTGAAGGAGCATAACTACAAAGTTAACAAAACGGCTTCAGATGGTTTTCTAGCTATTCATTGCCATACTTGTGGGTGTCTCCCTCTTTTTGACAAAACGCAGATTGTTGGAAGTAGTAAGTGTGAACTAACCCGTCTAATAATCGAGAGTGAGCAGATCAACTATCATGGTGACTCTTGTATTAGTAAGACTTCCCTAGCGTTGAGTGACAAAGAACTTGCTTCTTTGCGCATGTACAGGTAAATTTTTATTGCTGTTTGCACGCCCTGTTTTGTCACCCTGCTCCCCGCGAGCAATGTGGCTCACGTGGTCGGTGACGTACTTTCATGGCACTATATTGTTCGGCGTGGTCAAGGCAATAAACTTCATTGTTGTGAGTTGCGAATGTGTGTTCGTACGTCTCCTTCTTTGTCCTCGTCCTTACTAAGCGCTGAAATACAGCCTTCATGATGAACCAACATGCCCATCTTGCCACTCTTGCGAGGAGACTTCACGTTATGACGTCTCCTCGCAAGGTACGAACCGCTGCTGAAGAAGCGAATCGTAGAGCTACGTGCGCGGGTACAACCAGGCATCATCGGGCTCAGCAGACTGCTGTGTAGAGAGCATTACAAGCCGCAGCTCGCCGTCGACGCCGGGCGGATCGTTCTCGTCAAAATCGAGGCGAAGACACTTTGCCGCGAAGGCCCTGTTGTGCGTGGTGCCGAAATTGGAGTTACTCTTGCGCCGCTCAACCAGCTTACGCTGTGACTGTGCTGTGCGTGCCGCGCAGGCCTGTGACTCTTTAAAAGGTATCGCGCCCACTTGTAAGGGCCGTAACATAAGGGCGCCTTGGCGCTGGCGTCGAAAAGAGCGGCTGCATTAACTTGATGGGAACCATGAGGAGATCCGAGCGGCAGTCTGGAAGACGAGACACGGTCTGATCCAATCAGGAACGCAGGCGCAAGATCGGACCATAAATGGGCACAACCGTCTCATGCGCGCTCCTGCCAACGTTGGCTCCTGCAAGCTCTCGGCGCCAACCTGTCGCGTCGGCAGACGGGGAGAAGGGGTGAGCCGCGAGCGTCCGAAGGATGAGTAGGCGCCATTCGTACGCACACGCACGCAAACACATAGCTCGCGTGACTTCCAAAGTCATGTGTCGTCGACTCGTCGGCGCCTCCCTAAAGCCGAGGAGCCTTACGCCTCACGGCCCTGCGGGGCCGTCTGCAGTGTTGCCAGGTTTGGCTATGTATAGCCGAATTGGGCTATGGTAAATTTTTTTGGCATCGACTTGGACGAGTTGCCTATGTGGCTATATTTGGGCTACTGAAAATCGGCGACTTGGCTGTGTTTGGGCTATAAGTGGCGCCCTAATCCAAGCTCCAGAGGTGGCTCTGATCGGGTAGAAGCAAATCTCGAAGGCTGTGGTTTAGCTGGCTTAGCCGGCACGCGTGTGTGCGTGCGCGAAAGGACTCCCCCCCCCCCCCCCACGCCTTTCCTTCCCTCTCTGCGCCGTTGTCTGAGCCTGTGGTTTTGATCTTTGATGAAGTTACACTTACACCCTACTTGACCGTTATAGGCACCCGATCCCCAAGCATCGGGATGAATCTGGGAGTAGTGGGTTTTTCACAGTACACTGTACTAACATGGCTATGCTCAGAAAGGCAGAGCAATATCATAGGGTCGGGGCCGTCGGGCGATCGTGGCGCCGACATGAAAGAAGGGAAGCCCGGGTGGATGACACGCTCCAGTGTGTTCATGGCCCTGTCTTCGCGATGAAGTATCGCGCCGGGCACAGCTTTCGACCTACTCGATCCACGTTTCTGGCGCGAAGCTTTACTGCCATTTTACTTTTCCTGCTTGATGAATTTTTCTTCGTGCTTAGATTCGAGATTTATTTCGATAGGTTGGACGTATGATCAGATCCTCCTCAGAGAGGAGAACCCAAACATAGGGAAGTGGGCCAAGCATGCGAGAATGTATAAAAAAGAATGGGAGCAAGACCCGAGCCAAAGGTGGGTTCTGGTGCGTTTAGTTCTAGAAGGTTTCTACACGGAAACTGTGTTTTGATTTAGCGTCGGGCGCGCTATTTTATCGATTTAGTGAGAGTCCCAAAAGCTGCCCCAAAAGCTTTCGTCAACAAACATGGCGGCGCCCATCGAAGCGACGTCTCTAACCTAGCACAAAACTAGGCTTGATTCGTGGTAATGCGTGAAGTTCGTACGCTAGAAGAAGTGATTGCGGTTATCGCTTTCTTTAACTAACATGTGTAATGAAGATTGATTCATTATACGCCACTGATTCCGAATTCAATTGTTGATTTCATGGCTCGTAGGCCTATCACGGATTGACTTGGCTGGGTGAAGGTGCGTAAAGTTGGTTACTCAATATTGAGCCCAACAAGTTGCATGCTGCTAATAGAACATGTTCTAAATTGTAATTAAAGGCGAAAACACGAAAGTCTAAATTACTTTTCTTATCACAATATGGTAGATTTCATTTTAATATTTATACCAGCTTTTCTTTGACGCTGTAGTGAAGCTGCAAACGCAACACGCTATCGGTAAACGCAAAACGCCTATTCCGAAACTCTTAATTCCTGCATGCCCCAACGCTACCACCCGCAAAGCTCTTTGGGGCCCCAAATTTTAGGGGCCCCTATTCTAAAACATCATTAGCGATCAACATGGTTTGCTTTTTGACAGTAACTGGTTTTCACAGCATTACCACTGTTATCCATTTGTTGTTTACCATATCTCTTTGTGCGCCATCGCGGCTCTTACCATTTCGAGCGAGCTGGTTCGGGACATGCTCGTCGCCGAAAACGACTGCGCACTTCTTACACTAGTGTGCCGGTTTTCGCAGTAATCTTTTAAAGCTCCGCTTACACCGATTCAGACACTGAATGGCATCTGTTGCCTGTCCCTTTTCTTAACGCATGTTCTTGGCGTGCTAGAGACCTAAAATGGCGGCCAGGTTGATGTTTATTGACACTATATGGGTAGTGTGTGTCCCAGCTAATCCGGCCCAAGCTAATTGAAAAACAAAAACAAACAAACGAGAAAACAAGATAGAACGATTCAACGATACGACAAATAACGCGAGATATCATACCGCGAAAGACTTGTTTTCGCTCATCAAAAAGAAGCCGTGAGCACGTCGCCGTCGCTGATCGCTGGACAGCTGAGCTTGTATGCCGTAGGCAGAGATAACGTGAGAGATCGATGACGCTGAACATATTTATTGCGATAGCAATTATATGGACACTTCAACCGGATTTCTGCCGTCACCGTCGTCGTCGCCGTCGCCGTGAGGTTCCCTATAGATAAAATCTTCGCCGCGCGCCGTATGCCCGAGCGGAAGCGTGTGGGGACGCGCGCTATCACGGAGAGCGAACGCACGCAATCACCCACGCGCAAGCAAGGAAGCGGGAAGCCAGCGCCGGAGGGAGCGCGGGGGGGGGGGGGGGGGGCGCACTTCTACTCTGCCAACAACCGCGCTCGTCGCTCGGCCGCGCCGTCTCTTATCTCCACACGGCTCTGACCTTTATGCGCCGTGCATTCGCCGCTCAGTTTCAGTTGAAGCGATAGACCGCACGTACCTTCGCCCGCTGCGGCTTATGGGCTCTCTGCCAGCGTTTTGACAGTCGTTGTCTGCAGTCATTCAGTGTGATATATTCATGTTTGTTTGTGCGCGCTCACACCACGCTTTTTCATTCAGTTAGTAATAGTCGGGCCACATTTTCCAACGCACGCTACACATGCAATGCTGCCCGAATCGGCAGTGCAGCACTACAGGTGTGTCCCTTCGCACGCGCTGCCCACGGGAAGCGCTTCTCATCAACACCACCGTTTCACACGCGCCTTCTCGTGGTCATCGAGTCTCTCTTCATGTCGGTCTCCTTACGCCGCAGCACACCTGCTTACTTAATCAGCTCATGTTTACTACAATTCATATTGCTACCAAAGCCGCTCACCTTTCTTCGTATGACATTGCTGTGTTGCTATCGCATACATTGCTTTGCCCTTAGGGCGAAACTGTGACATTTTTTTGTGTTCACGGCAGCTAAAATGCAGAGTTCGCAGTTCATATTACTGTAAATAATTAAAAATAATAACTTAGTACTATCTGTCATTAAATAAAAGCACTGATTTCGCCCTCTACAGCGATTCGCTGGAACTTAAGAGCTTCCAGGGCAAACTAAAAAGTGTTCTGTGCAAGTATGATGCCGTTGTTGATGTAAAGGGCCTACAGTCACGGCGGCACGAACATTTTGCTATGACAGGTTGTGCAAAAAAGGATTGCCGTAGTCGAATGTGAAAATGTATGCACAAATAAAATTGCAAATAGAAACGGCTATTTTGGCTAGGAAATATTTTGCAGTTTTTTCTATTTGGCTACATTTGGGCTACAACTGCTCTAGCTTACGGCTACGCCGCTTCGTCAGACCTGGCAACACTGGCCGTCTGCAGGCTGCTTTTGAATGTCTGCCCTTTGCGCTCGCGCTATCGGTTGTCAAACAAGCTATAAGCATTAGCAATGGTGGAAATGAATGTACATGCTGAGCAGTTTCTGTGAACAATTTTTAATCCTGTATCGGAATTTTGGTTGAATAATTTGATCGCATCATCGCACAATCTGTCGTATTTTCGTGATTTTTATTTTTTACTCCTACCAAGCTTATTGCTACTAATAATTTCATGCATTATGCTGGTGTTTTAGTGCTTTCTATGTATAAATTACTTGATTGAGCTTTTTTGTATTTATATACATATACATTTATATAGCTGCGTCAAGGCACGTGTTCTATCTCTCATCTAACAGCAAAGCCGGTTCGTAATGTTCCTTCTTTATCAGTGTCATTTGCTAGCACACGTAGCCTGATGTCGAAGCGCGATCTGATTTCAAGTTATCTAGATGATGCTGACTCCGATGTTATCGCTTTCGCTGAGACTTGGCTGTATCCCGGAGTATCTGACAATGAAATTATTGCCTTAACAAGTATCTACAATACCTATAGGTGTGATCGCACTTCCAAAAGAGGAGGCGGTGTCTTGTTAGGCATAAAAAATGTCTTCCGTCATTCCTTGTGAATGCTAATTCCGATATTGAAGTTGACATGGGTAGCCTGCACGGTATGTTCTATCAAGATACTGCTTGGTTGCTGTTACCGTCCACCAGATACCAACAGCTCTTTTAATGATCAGTTGCGCATTAGCATAGACAAGGCAACTGAGCTTTTCTCCGCTGACATTACCTACCTGTTTGGTGACTTGAACTTTCCACTAATTGACTCGGAAAGGCTTTCATCACCATGCAACATGTCGACTGAATTCATTAACTTGACCCTTGACTATAACCTCTCCCAGATTGTATCGCAGCAAACCCGTGGATCTAACATACTAGACCTTATTCTTACAGACAATCCTGAAACAGTAGTTCGCATAGAACATTTATACGGTTTTAGTGATCATAATTTGCTTCAACTCACCTTACATGTACCTTCTCCGGTGTCTAGTACGTCGCCGAAGCTAATTCGCGATTATAATAATGGCAATTACATTGTCATCACCACTGAACTAAAAATGCTTTAGGAGCATGAGATCCTACCGTCATATAAGGACCGATCAGTTGAAGAAAATTGGTCTATGTTCAAGAAAAAAATTTCCTCGTTAATTGACATGTACATTCCCTGCATTAGAATCACTAATAATGTATCGAATCCATGGTTCATAAAAACCTTTAAGCGCACGAAGGATAAAAAAAGCGGCTTTACAAGTACGCCAGGCGCGTTAGAACGCCTTCATAGTGGACTGAATACAAAGCCTACCTTAAATCATATTGCATTTCCGTATGCACAGCAAAGAATAAGTACTTAACTAGCGACCGCCCACAATTACTCAAGAACAATCCAACAAAGTTTTGGACAACAATAAGCCCTAGTCAAGAGAGTAACCGGATTCTGTTACGCAATAAAAACGCACTTGCTTTTTCTGAGAGTGAGTGTTCAACGGTTTTCAATTCCTTTTTCACGTCTGTATTCACAAGTGAGGATAGCTCTAATGTACCCTTTGTACATGATTTCTACTACGATTACATGGCACCGATAAACATCACAGTAGAGGGCATTGCTTCGCTTATAAACAACCTTAAAGTGTCTTCTTGTGGCATTGATGGAATAAATTCTAAGATACTAAAGAATGCCACTTCTGTTTCAAGTGTCATCATGTTCCACATATTCAGGCATTCCTTACTGTCTGGTATGCATCCCTTCGACTGGAAGATCGCAAAAGGTATACCGATTTATAAAAACGGAAGTAAAACCTCATGTGAAAATTACAGGCCCATCACACTTACCTGCATTTGCTTCAAAATGCTCGAACACGTAATTGCTTCGCATATTTGTAGACATATGGAATCTAACGGCTTTTTTTCCCGCAATCAACACGGTTTCAGAAAAGACTTTTCGTGCGAGACACAGTTATTTGAATTTACAACCGATATCCACCTTAACATCAATCACTACTTACAGACCGACTGCTTATTCCTTGACTTTTCCAAAGCTTTTGATCGTTTTGCACATTGCCGCCTCATATCGTAACTTTCTGCGATAAAATTGGATTCCCATTCATTGTCATGGCTACGTAACTTTTTGTCTAATCGAGAGCAAGTTACACCTGTTAATGACTGCGATTCCCCCAAATCTAACGTTACTTCTGTGGTGCCGCAAGGAAGCGTCCTGGGGCCTCTGTTGTTTTTAATTTATCTAAATGATCTGCCTAACCACATATCGTCTTGCATACGAATATTCGCCGATGATTGCATAATCTACCGCCAAATAACTAACAGTGATGATCATATAGCACTCCAACGAGACATAGATATCGTGAACCAGTGGTGTAACACATGGCTCATGACACTAAACGTGTCAAAGTGTAAAACAATGTCTTTCACCCGTAAAACTGTTAATTCGCAGCTTGTCTACCACATTAACCGTAGTATTATATCGCCGACTGCACAGTATAAGTATCTTGGTGTGCACCTTACACCTAACCTAACATGGTCTGAGCACATTACGTGTGTCTCCGCCAATGCATCCAAATCATTGGGGTTCTTGCGCCGGAACTTGCGCAGTGCTCCATCTGTCTTGCATAAACTGGCTTATTTGACATTCGTGCAACCCCAGCTTGAGTACTGTTGTGTCTGGTGGTCCCTCGGGACAAAGGAGGCCTGCGCCGACTCAGACGCGCCAACATGGCGCCCTTTCTCGCGGCCGAGAATTGTCACCTGGGACTGAGGGATTAGCAGTTGGTCTCCAGGCTACCTCATGCGTCGCTAAACGGCAGCGTCGCCCTTTGGTGCGGTTCCGTGAATTACCAGTGCCGCCCGAACCACGACGAGGTCCGGCGTCGATTGCGACGCGCCAAACTGGCGCCCTTTCGAGACAGCCACCGCCCTCCCTGATTCCGCGAGCTGACCGCTATGGAGAGGCAAATCTTGAAAGGGGCCAGTGTCTGGCAATCCCGGGGGAACGACATCAACGTTCGGTTCCCAAGGTGTCAACCGCTGCCTGTGTTCGGGGGCGACCTAGCAAGATTGGAGGCGGAGCCCGGTGGGAAACGACGACACATCACGTGCGGGATATGGCCACCTGATCAAAGACTGTCATTGGCTAAAAGAACTAAAGTGTATTCCCTCGTCGTGTGAAAGAGGGAAACGCAAGGGATAAAAAACAGAGGACTTGAGTGTTGTGAGAGACGCTAGAGGCTTCACCATGTAAAGCACGCTTGACCATGTAGAGACGCTCGACCATGGAGAACGCTCGGAGATGTAAACGCTACTACATGCAATGATGTTAGCACGTAGACGGCTCCAATATCAAGGAGCCCATCCTGTAATATACCATGTACAGTGTATATAAAACAATTTTCTAATCTCCCTGGATATCTCCTCCTCTTGGCACCTGGCATGGCACCATACATGGAACCCTTTGATGGACACACGGAAATCCCCATTCGCAACAGTGGCTGGCAGCTTATGGGATCGGCCGGCGTTGGCTACAACGGTGTGGTGAGTGCTACGTGTTTGCTTCTCTTTTCGCCAGACTCATTAGCGCAGGTGACTAAGTCGGTAATGGTGTTTTGGTGTTGTTTGTAATTTTGTCTCGCAGACCAAGAATATAGTGTCTCGTGGGCTAAATTACTAAGGGGAAGAAACACAGGGTGCACTGTATATACGGATAAGTTTGAAATCCAGGAACTCCTCAAAAGTTGTGAGCCGATGGGCATTTTGGTTGTCCCTGCGGTAGGCAAAAGTCAACAATTGGAGCTTTTACAGAATGAGGAAGTGAGTTGGGGGAAGGCCGGAGAGGCCAGGAAAATTGTTTCATAAGGAAGGAACGAAGAGAGAAATTCTGCGATCTCCTGATGGTAGCGATAAGGACGGGCTTAGTGCCTGAGTTTGCGCTTCATGTAGCCAGAACTCTCTAGTACAAGTAGGTAGTTGCTAGGAGAGTAACTTTGTGTTTTCTGGCGGGCACCATTTTGGGAAATTCACCTTCTTCAAATAGCGAATTTTAGGAAGGGTGAATTTCGAAGGCAGACGAGATCGTATGGAGAAATTCAGAGTGCAGGACCTCCTTCTAATTTGCGAGGAGTTAGGCATTTTGGCCGACTCCGCAAAAACGAAAGAAGCGGTTCTCGACGTCATGAAGGTAGAAGAGGTGACGGTCGAAGAAGCTGATGAGGCTTGGGAGACAATTGAGGAAAGAAAGAAAAAGGCAGAGGAGTGCAGGAGGCGCAAGCTTGAAGCTGTAGAGAAGCGCGAGAGGCGCGAGCGTGAAGAAGCAGAAAGGCGCAGGCACGATGCCGAAATTCGCGAGAAGCGCATGCAGGAGGAAGCGCGACAACACGCTCTTCGGATGCAAAAGCTTGAACGGGAATGCCAGATGCTTAGATGGCAGACAGCACGACGCCAGCTCCACACTTTCAGGACAGACGAGGACATAGTTAATTTCCTCGCCCGTTTTGAGCGAGTCTGTGAGGAAGAGTGTGTCAGCCGGGACTCATGGGCCGAGCGATTAGGAGCACTGCTGCCGTTTAGTGTCGCTGCGTGTTTCTTGCATTGTTTGTCCGATGAGAAAGCGCGCGACTACGACAGGGCTAAGAGAGCTTTGTTCAGGCGCTTTGGTGTAGCATGGCAGGCCGACTTCGAAGGCCCAAGTGAGAGAGAAGCCCATCCTGTCGAAGGTACTGCTAGCACTGAGATGGCTAGATTAGAAAGCTTTGGAAAAGGTGTGATGCAAGTGACACACACACAAAGCGAAGAGAGCGGCGGTTTTCCCGCACCAGAAACGGAAGGCCCTTTAGGCCAAGTGTGTACGGCGGCGGCAATTTCAGCCAGCCTGCCAGATAGGTTGCCCTATTTATTGTCGAATAGGTCAGAAAAGTCGCCAAAGGAAAGGCGAGTGTTTTCTCCAAAGAGGAACAAGAAGAGTTTTTCTCTAAGGAGGAGCAGGGAGAGTTTTTTCTCCAGTAAAGGAGCTTTCAGGGCAAAAACACGTGAGGAAACTCAGAAACTGATAGGAGGGCACCCTATTGAGCAGCGGTCAGAGGACAAACGTACGATTCCAGAGGCAGCTGCAAGCAGTGACGAGTTAAACGTGTTAGTAGCCGGAAGCGAGGTGAATTCGGTCACCGAAGTGAGCGGTGGTTTTCCCGCCCCAGAATTTGTGGCCGACTGCGAAGGCCAAGACGACAGTAACAAAGCTAGTCTTGATACGCTCCTGACAGTGGAGTTTGCCGGCGAGGGCAGCGCCACCTGTAGCGGCGAAAGCGCAACTCTGGTACTGATCCAAAGTCGACGGTGTGGAATCCAGCTGACAAACGTGTTGTTGTTATCGCCGCGTGTGATACAAAACTTCTGAACCACGTGTGCCGCCGTCCTGCAGGTGAGCGTTCTCATACCGCTGTTTTACGATGGAAAATGTGCAAGACATCGAAGACTGACAAAAAAAAAAAAAAAGCGTGGGGAAGGCGGTACTGCTGCGTCAAAGACTTGCTTGTTTGCCTTGCTGAGAGTGACACTTCGCTAGCACAGTGACAACGGCGACTTCTTTCACGATGCGAACGTGCCCGGCAGCATAGAGCTTTTCCCCTTTAAGGCGGCGGTCCCACTCCGGCGGCATGAGTCCCCTGCCTTCAGCACCCCCGGAGCAGCCGTGACGGCTCCTCCACTTAGGATACAAAGTTGTCGTATACATCATAAAAAGCCCAAGTCCTGCAGGTTCCAGCCATATATAATATAAATAAATTGAATAATTTGATCTAGAAATAAATGTTCAAGAACAAGCATGAGACACATGGTTCCCGCGAACCGCGTCCTAGCCGTGACCATACCGAAAAGGAACCAGCGCACCCACTGCATTGCAGCCCGCTCTGCAGCTTCAGGACACACTCATCCGTTTCCCAGACGCAGCAAAACAATCTTGAACCCCTACCCCTTGGACAATTTGCCTTTGAAGACCGCCAAGCATCGCAAACCCCTGTTGCAAACAGCCCGGCAACCACACGCTCAAGGAAACCAAATTCTAGACAAACTAGAGTTCCAGCAACTTCCACCCAGGACGCAAAATTTCATTCTTGTACCTTTATTAGTTTTAAACCGCAGCTTCGTAGCTTTAGTACCTTCCCGCAAAAATGGGCAAAAGTAAAACCAGAATTCTAAATATTACTTGATTTCGGCCGCATTATTAGGAAAACTAATGAAGGTACATCAATGAAACCCCGCGTACCAGATGAAAATTCCCTGAACTCCAACCTATCCAAAACCTAGCCTCCCCGACCGTGCAGTTGCCGGGCCGCCCGCAAGAGAAATCCGCGAAACTTGGCAATCTTCAAAAGCAAACCATGCAAAAAGCAAAAATTCAAAATCACTTTGCTGCGTCGAGGAAACAGAAAAATACGTCCTAAAGCCACACAGCAAGCCGCAACACCGCAACTGCAGCAACTCCCCCCAAACATGGCCACAACCGAGACACAGTTCGCAAAAACCACGCATCTCAGGCCCGTCCCTGTACATTCATTTCCACATCACAATAATAAGCTTCTTTATATAATATATAGTTGGAACCCACAAGAATCAGGCCCCTTCATGGTATATACCACCACTCCACTTCCCAAGTAGAAAAGCCGCCACGGCCGCTCCAAAAGCACTGAGAACGGGGGGCACGTGCCGCCGGAGCGGAACCGCCACCTTAAGGCGAATGGCAGGGCGTATCCGACCATCTGGTTTTAAGATTGGTTTGAAACCACACAGCAAAATGTGCGCCATTTGTTCGTTTCAAAACAAGCGTGGACATGCGATCACGTTGGCAGATCCGTGCGGGCAGCCTGAGCAGCGTGGTCCGTCAGTATCAGTTTTGATGGAAGGTGCCGCGAGAGGCGCTGACGATCGCCGCGCCGCCTGGGCAGTGTCAGGAGCGTATAGTGCTAGTTTAGAGAGCGCTGAGAGGGTTGTTGAGCCCGTAGTTAACGGACACAGTGACAAGCGCGAAGAAACAGCTGTTTCGCCATTTGGCGAGGCTGTTCTGGAAACAGAGGCCGACTTCGAAGGCCAGCAAGGAGTTCGGCATGCTGTCGACGGCAGTGATAGAGCTTGGCCAGCTGAAGGTAGACTTCATGACGAACTAGCTTGCTCAATGGTCAAATCTGGTCATGTTCTATTACAAAGGCAGACGCACTGTGAAACCCGCGAGGGCAAGGAAATTTCAAGTGCGTGTGCCGATGCCGCAGGACCAACGAAGCATGCCAAACATAAAAGGCGTAAACGCAGGATGCGAAAGGCGGACGCGGTCGAGCCGCTTGGAATCAAACGTGCGAAGCGCGAAGGCGATAGGGGCAAATTCGCTAAGGTCCAGGCAGAGAGCGTTAAAAAGCTAAGGAGGGTAACTGTTAAGCTTAAGCGTTTGCTAAAATCGGGGATCGGCGTGACGCATGTCGCGAAACGGCGAAGATTCAGGCGTGGTGACCGTCGCCTGACCGCGCCGCGTAAAGGGCATTGTAAGCAGAGGGACAAAGGCAAGCGTCCTGTAGGCTGCTACAATGGCCGATCACTGGCGGGGGAAAAGAAAAGGGTCTGCGTAGCAGATAATGGGACAGTGCGCGCACGGGTCTGTCAGTGCATCCCCCTCCCAGCACTTGGAAGCGGCTGTCCTAAAGTCACAGCTACAAGGCGTGTCAGGCAAATTAGTGGCTTTTGCCTTCGCGACAGCACCTTGCGAAATCCCCGGAATGCGCGACCCCCTCGAGTTCGTTTGAAAGAAAGAGGTGCGATTGGGGCTCGAGAATAAGTAAACAAGGAAGACATGTAGCATTTTCTTCTTCTTTTGTATTCATTTTGTGGGAGATGCGTGTTGAATGTTTTACAGGCGTAAAGAATACCGCAGTGTTTTGTTGAGTTGTTAGCCTTTTCGGCTCGGGTTTGACCCACAGATTAAAGGGGTGGGTTTACGCGACGACAGCTGTACACTTGGTGTCAGCTATAGACTTAGTGTCAGGGTTGCAATAGTTTAGAAGGTCACGCGCAGGTTGCGCAAGTTGATGACCTGCGCTTTTGCGAGAGTGCGTAGAAAGTCGTGTTTTGTTAACAGGAGTCCTTATTTTTTCCCGGCACGTTTTCCTAAGTTGTGTTGATTAATTTTCATTTGTTGGAGGATATTTTTTTTGAACGACTTTGAGCTTTAGGAGCTTTTGTTAGGCAGTATACTTCAGCTGACTTTGGAAAGCGTCGGATGGTTGTTCCCGCACGCACGTGGAGAGGACCGTGCGTTAGAAACTGGTTGCGCGGATCGCCATTAGTGATAGATTCATTTTCTCTGCAACATACGGCAAAAGGGCATCTCCCATGAATACGGCCACCTGCTCAGAGGGAGCATGGCATTAAAGCAGCACAAGTTCGAAATGCGCTGGGGCAAATGCAGAATAAGTAAGGCCTTGTGAGCCAATTTGGGCACGTGGTAGATGGTCTACCTATTTGTTGATGTGGCATTTTCGGTATTAGGTAAGGATTACGTAGCTTTTTCGTGCTAAGTGTTACGGAATGTGAATTAGTGAAGGCCAGTTCTCGCTTCGCCTTCCTGATCTGTGGAAGCTCTAATTCATAATTACTTAGCTTTATTACATAAACCCAGTTGGTGTCTATTTGCGAAGACACATCATAGGAAGTTTTTTGGTACTTGTCCGGATCAACGCGCACCTGGTGTTTCAGGGTTTCCTTTAGCTAGGAGGCAGTCAGATTTTTGAAATTGGTAAAGTCTGACGATGAGAGTGGCTTACAGTGGCGCTTGCAGCATTGTGTGTGGCTGACAAAGGTCGCTCCTTGGAGCTTGGAGCTTGTCATTTCTGCAGCCCAGTCAGAGCCCACCTATGAAGAGGCCTTTGGGGGGAAGATCATTATTCCTGGAAGCAGCGGCCTCATGGCTTTGAGCGAAGCAGGCATCAAACCGGCCGAGCTGCATGGAACAACTCGACCTCCCGATGCATCATCTGGCGGCGGGGGTGCTGTTGTGTCTGGTGGTCCCTCGGGACAAAGGAGGCCTGCGCCGACTCAGACGCGCCAAACTGGCTCCCTTTCTCGCGGCCGAGAATTGTCACCTGGGACTGAGGGATTAGCAGTTGGTCTCCAGGCTACCTCATGCGTCGCTAAACGGCAGCGTCGCCCCTTGGTGCGGTCCCGTGAATTACCAGCGCCGCCCGAACCACGACGAGGTCCGGCGTCGATTGCGACGCGCCAAACTGGCGCCCTTTCGAGACAGCCACCGCCCTCCCTGATTCCGCGAGCTGACCGCTATGGAGAGGCGAATCTTGAAAGGGGCCAGTGTCTGGCAATCCCGGGGGAACGACATCAACGTTCGGTTCCCAAGGTGTCAACCGCTGCCTGTGTTCGGGGGCGACCTAGCAAGATTGGAGGCGGAGCCCGGTGGGAAACGACGACACATCACGTGCGGGATATGGCCACCTGATCAAAGACTGTCATTGGCTAAAAGAACTAAAGTGTATTCCCTCGTCGTGTGAAAGAGGGAAACGCAAGGGATAAAACAGGGGACTTGAGTGTTGTGAGAGACGCTAGAGGCTTCACCATGTAGAGCACGCTTGACCATGTAGAGACGCTCGACCATGGAGAACGCTCGGAGATGTAAACGCTACTATATGCAATGATGTTAGCACGTAGACGGCTCCAATATCAAGGAGCCCATCCTGTAATATACCATGTACAGTGTATATAAAACAATTTTCTAATCTCCCTGGATATCTCCTCCTCTTGGCACCTGGCACGGCACCATACATGGAACCTTTGATGGACCCTCGGACATCGACATTCGCAACAGTACGCATCTCCCATTTGGTCACCACATCAGAAATACCTGATTGACGCATTGGAAAGAATTCAGAATAGGGCAAGTCGTTTCATTGCTGATAATTACAGTTCCCAGTCTAGCATACCGCAGATCAAAGCCGAAATATCATTGCAGTCGTTGAGTACTCGCCGTGATATTGCATTGTTGTCATTATTCCATAAATTCATTCACTCTGACGGAATATCCCTACCATGCTTGAAACACCACGTCTTCACATCGTGCAGATTACACAATAATTTCATCTATGCCCGCGTATATAGTGTGACGCAAGTATTTAGCTTTTCACCACTGCCTCGCGCTATCCGTCTCTGGAAGAGCCTTCCAGATAGCATTGCCTCGCTCACAAATCATGACGCTTTTTGCTGTAATTTGACGAAACATTTTTCTTCACACTGATCACAGTTTTATCAAACCGATTACGTTTTCAATGCATTGTCACGCGTTATGCCTGTGTTATTTTTTAATTTTTATTTTTATTCACTTTTTCGCTTTTTCAATACTATGCAATGTATAAAGTCCTTTGTAACTATGTAATGTATAATGTAACTTTTTTTCACTTCAATGCTTATCTGTGCACTTCTTTTTCTTGTTTTTTTTTGACGATATGTCTGGTTTTTGTTATATGCAAAGTTCTTGTGTCCCTTGTAGCATCGGTATCTTTTCACCGATTGTATTTATTGTAACATACCCCCCCCCCCCCCCTATGCGTCTTCGTAGGCCTGTGAGGTATTTGTAAATAAATATGTATGCCCTCCGTGCAAGGATCTCAAGATAGGTAGTATTCATAAAATAAAGAATAAACGCTACGCGACTTCAGTCCGAGTGCTTGAGCGCATGTCAACCGCGCTGTTTTGCTGCAGGAAAGAAAATATTTTCCGACCTTTCTACCGCCTAACAACGAGAAGGATTCTGTGGAAGAGCCATTCGCACAATAGATGCCGAAACCACGACAGAAGAACAAACTACAGCAATGTAGTACGCGCAAGTTTGGCAGGGCTGGAGAAAGCAACCTGGCGTCAAAACGCTTCCGAGTTGCAGCAGACCGCACGCACAATTCGACAAAAAAAAAAAAACGCGCAGATATTTTGCTGAAATGCACTAAACTCGCGTGCTTCACGCAAGTCAACAGCGCTCTCTCATTTTTTTCAAGGTATTACACAATATAAAATATAATCAACGCCAGAAGCATAAGCGAGACCTGAAAGGTTCTTGGAAACCACCGAGTGGACGTATGCAACATTAGCCACGGTGAAAACACACCGCAGCACTCGTTACTTAATGTCTCAACTCGCGTACCTCTGGAAGAGGCTCCACGCCTGCCGAGCAAGAGCCGCAACTGGGAGAGCGAGTGTCAATTGACGAGAGGAAGCGGGGATGCGAGGAGTTCAGGATGAGGAGATGTGTGCTTGGTCTTTTTTACAGCCCTGAAGAAACTAGTGAATCGGAACATTTTGCAGATTTTACTTCACTTCGCTAACAAAGCAGTTTTGGGGGGGAAATATCACAAATATGAACAGCCGAGAATACCTGTAATCCTAGAATTTACAGCAGTAGACACGTTAAATTGAGCTTAATAAAATCCGCTGGTTTTTGTGTTTGTGCTATCTTTTGATACTATTCTTGAGGTTATCACAAGTGCCCTTACATTTGAACAGTAGCACTGCTAGGCTCGAGGACACCGCTTCGATCCCGAGCCACGGTGGCCACGTTTCGATGGGGACCGAATGCCAGAACCTCAGGTGCTCAAAGTTAATCCGGAGTCCGCCACGGCGGCGTTCCTCTTTAGCATATTGTGGTTTTGGGAAGTAAAACCCCGGAAGTTATTATTATATTTGAGGAGTTCGCTGAATCATGTGTATTTCATGCAACATAATTGCCAAAATCTTAAAATCCTTTTATATGCCATTTTTTACATCACTCTGGTTAATAAACGTATAAGGACGTGATCTCCAACTCTCGTTAAAAAAGTAATCCATTATTTGATTGCCTAAGCGTTCTGATTTATTGAGCAGCGCAAAAACTAATTAAAAGAAAAAAAACATTTTAAAAATATAACCGCACCTCCAAGCGATGCTGCACGTGTCGGTTACGAGTTCTTTTACAGCGCAATTGAGCATGTTCGACAAAAATGTCCAGGAAGAAGGCTGACGGTACTGTTTCCGCGGGTTTACTGCCGACGAAGCTGCTCATCCGAAGTATGGCTGTTCCCGAGAAGCACAACTGCATTAGGCGTTATTATGCGCACTTGCAGTGCAACATAACTCACGACTTTATGCCAGGCATTCCAGGAACAAAAAAGCAATTATCTTGCCTTCAACTTCCGTAACGATTCAATTACAGCTTTTGGGCATAAGCGAATACTATGTTGCGTCACAACAGCTTTGCAGTCTCCGTCGAAGATACATCAGTGTGCTTGAGTCCTTGGCGCCGCGACGCCGCTTTCTTACACCCCGCGCGGCGAAGACCACCCTCTCAGTAGCTAAACGGGCGGTGAACAGACCAAGCACCACTGTTCCGGGCTTCCAGCTAATGCTTCCTAGACGCCAAATGTGTTTGTCTGTCATCGCGCCTATCGCATTGGAACTGCGATGCGCTGTGTTCTGACAAGTTCGAAACCTTGCCGCATCTGCCATCGAATCTGCTTTCGAAATGGTGCACTCCAAGTCTTCCAAAGGTTAATGTTTGGGTTGTCCCGGAATTCGGCCTCTATGAAGGGTATACAAGGTTCTTTATTTTAATGCGCGACTCGGCCTCAGGCCCCTTTAATAATGCAGTCGATTTCACTCAAGCAGCATCTCTCGTCGGCTGGGCTGCCGGAGGTAGAATATTCGTCGCTTCGATGACGCTGTCTCGGCCCTAGGCGATAATGTGACCTGGCCCCAGCTTCCCAGAAGCGTGTCCTCGGGTTCGGAACACACTTGGAATGTGAGAGGCATGGTTGCATGTGAACATCTCTCACTTCTAGTAAAAATTCACGGAAAGAGCCGTGCGTGACCTGTTCATCATTTCAACGACAGAGGCTGTTGTCTCCGGGGCACGGGGTTTGGGAAAACATCATAATAGCGTCCGGAGCTGCAGCTCACCGATGTATCTTGGACAGAGTCCACGGACATGTCATGTACGAGTGTGTATGTGTGCATGTGTGCGTGAATATATCTGCATACCAATTAGTGCAAAACATTTGGGATGGGTCGGGATCGAGTTGAACCCCGCCCCCCTCCCTCAGCCAGGCCCCGCTCTGGCTACGCCAACGATCACCGGCAAAGTACTTGGCCGAGTTCCAGCGGCGTACACATGAGCCTGAGTCGTCAAGATGGCTAAATGCTTTGTTTCTCAAAGTGCCATAGTAGTGATCAAGATGGCAATAGTGGTGCTGCTGCAGCTGGGCGACTTAAGTGAGAAAGACGATGACCCAGATCTCGCTTTGCCGACGTTCAACGCTGGTTACTTCAGTGTTTTCAATAAATGCCGATAAAGCCCCAACCTCTCTCTGCCTATTTCTCAGTCATTGACATTAGACGTGTGCATGCTTGCCGCCCATGCTCGCTAAGCTCCCCTTCGGTCGGATTGAGCCAAGAGAGCGGGAAATAGAGGGAGAGATTGACTGTCCGTATACTTAGTCACCCACTTATCGCCGAAACACACACACACAAAACGGAGAACAAAGCGGTGTCTATCATTGCATCTTCGCCTTTTTTCATGTATGCGAGCGTGCGTGTCTGTTACTCTGTGCTAACTTGGCTAGTCCCTCTTCCGCTCTGCCTGTTTATATAAGGAGCCTGTACGTGTACGTTTAAGAGGGAAGCAGGAAGAAAATGAGGAGCCATTCCACCCTCTGAAGGCGGATGACCAGCGAAGCTGTAGCAAATCGCATGGTATTAAACGTCTTCACTCAGTGGAAGTGATGGCAAAATTTGCCGGTCATGACTTTGATATGTCTGCGATGAGCTCTTCAGCCCATCCATATTGACACGTATAGATGTTTATCTTTCACTGGTGGCCGCTTTCCACCGGCTAACAAATGTTAAACGTTATCGCTCGGCGCAGGACGCGCCTGTATTGGAAGTTTCTAGAACGTTATCGATGCTTCTTTCCATTGCCTGTTTTCACCGACGCTTATGTTATCTGATTACATGACTGACGCGAATTCTCTAGAACTTTCTGGAAGACACGCGGGCATCAGGGATTAATCTAGAACCTTCGATGACTCAGGTATAAAAGCCGACGCGTTTCGCCGCTGATCAGATTTTCGACGATCGCCGACTGTGTTCGCCGCTATCGTTGTGCTTTGAGTGTACCTTCCTTTTGTGGGCACAGGTTCGCCCAATAAACAACCAGTTTCGTTGTACACAGTTTTACGACTGTTTTCTTCAGCGTCACTACTACGTGACAATATTCTCAGGCGTATTAAAAAATATTGCAGTTTTGCCCGAAAGGCGCACCCTCGATTGCGCTAGCAAATTAGTAGGCAATAATACGAACTAAGGATGGACGTTTTATCGGTCGTATAAACTTGTATACACGCCTTACTAACTAAATTAACAAGCATGGTGTAACGCGTGCACGGGTTACACCATGCTTGGGGACATATCTCGCTCGATGACCGCGGAAACACGCTGTCATAACGCTGGAGTGATGAGGTGCGGAAAAAGCCGCGGGCGAGTTGACTTTCGTGCCGCCTCTCGCTTCAACGCGAACAAAACGTCCAAAACACAGCACATACAAAGTTACCAACACTAGTTGAACTTTGTTCACGTCGCAAATCGCTTTGAAGATGGGGCCCACGCGGACGTGCTCTTTTTCCACGTCGCAGATAACTTTCAAGATAAGGCGCCCGCGCGGCCGCCGCCGGAGTCAGCCTCCCGTGCCTGGCGCGCTACAGAAGCGCGCTTCCGCCCCGCCTTCGTCCTTCGCGCGCGCGAGATTGAGCAGCAAGCGTCGGCTAACCTTGGCAAGCTTTCACTCGCACATACAGCGTACCACCGGAACGCAGCGACGATGTTACCGGGTTTGGACTTTATACGGAACCTCATAGCGACGTCCACGACCACGGCAGAAGTGCGCTTCGAGTGTCCATATAATTGCTATCGCAATATAATATAACCGCTCACTTCACTATACATCGTCTAGCTCATGCCTGAACCTTGGATTATTACGATCTTATTGAGTGGATTCTATCATGGTGTGCACAATCTGCTAGCGGGATAAGTTATCACCGCGAGTGAGCTTGTACACACAACGTGATTCCATTTTTCGGCAAGCAAGATGAACCGATATCACCGCTGCTTATCCTTCAAGCATTCACCACGTTCACACTCACTTCCAGTCACAAGCACTCACTCATGTTCACACTCACCTACACTCAAACTAACTTACGTTCACACTGACCTCCACTCACTCACAAGCACTCACCACGTTCACCCTAACCTCCACTCACACTCACAGCACTAAGCCACGTTCACACTCACCTCCACTCACACTCACAGCACTCAGTCACGTTCACACTCACTGGTACTCACTCGCACTCACCTCCACTGACACTGGCACTCACCTCCACTCACACTAACTGGCACTCACAATCACCTCCACTCACACTCACTTCCACTCACTCGCACTCACACTCAATGGCACTCACCTGCACTCGCACTCACTGGCACTCACTAGCACTCCCACTCATCTCCACTCACACTCGCACTCACCTGCACTCACACTCACTGGCACTCACTCGCACTCACCTCCACTCACACTCACTGGTGCTCACTTCCACTCACTGTCACTCACTCGCACTCGCACTCACTGGCACTCACTCGCACTCACCTGCACTCACACACACTGGCGCTCACTCGCACTCCGCTCACCTCCACTCACACTCACTCGCACTCACCTGCACTCACTCACTCACCTGCCCTCACACTCGCACTCACCTGCACCCATGCTCACTGGCACTCACCTCCACTCACATTCACTGGTACTCACTCGCACTCACCTACACTCGCACTCACTCACAATCACTCAAACTCGCACTCACATGAACTCACACTCAGTGGCACTCACTCGCGCTCACGCTCACCTGCACTCACACTCACTGGCACTCACTCGCGCTCACCTCCACTCACACTCACAGGCACTCACTCGCACTCACCTGCACTCACACTCAGTCACACTCGCGCTCACCTGCACTCACAGTCACTGGCAATCACTCGCAATCGCACTCACCTCCACTCACACTCGCACTCACCTGCACTCACACTCACCTGCACTCACACTCACTGGCACTCACTCGCACACGCACACATTTGCACTCACCCGCACTCGCGCTCGCCTGCATTCACACTCACTGGCAATCACTCGCATTCGCGCTCACCTCCACTCACACTGACAGGCACTCACTCGCACTCGCACTCACCTGCACTCACACTTACACTCGCACTGACCTGCACTCACACTCACTGGCACTCACTCGCACTCGCGCTATCCTCCACTCACACTCACTGGCACTGACTCGCACTCACTTCCACTTGCGCTCACCTGCACTCACACTCACTGGCACTCTCTCCCTCTCGTACTCACCTCCACTCACACTCACTCACACTCACACACTCGCACTCACCAGCACTCACACTCACTGGCACTCACTGGCACTCGCTCACACTTGCGCTCACCTACACTCACACTCACTGGCACTCTCTCCCTCTCGTACTCACCTCCACTCACACTCACTCACACACACTCGCACTCACCAGCACTCACACTCACTGGCACTCACTCGCACTCGCGCTCACCTCCGCTCACACTCACAGGCACTCACTCGCAGTCACCTGCACTCGCACTCACCTGCACTCACGCGCACTCGCGCTCACCTGCACTCACACTCACTGGCACTCTTGCTCACATCCACTCACACTCACAGGCACTCACTCGCACTCGAACTAACCGGCACTCACACTCACTCACTCACACTCGCACTCACCCCCACTGGCACTCACTCGCACTCGCGCTCACCTCCACTCACACTCACTGGCACTCACTCGCACTCGCACTCACGCCTTTGAAATGAGTGTGAGTGAGTGCACTCATGAGTGAGTGCGCCGACCTATGCCTACGGGTGACTAAATTTCCTTGTCAACTTGCCGGCATGTTCTCGTTTTGAGTGGCCGCATAACGGCTCTGGCTTTCGGCTCAAGGTCACTTGAAGGTCACCGACAAAGGGAGGTAAAAACATTTCATGCTTAAAACAGAAGGCGGCCTTTATATTTCACTGTTTTGTCTCTTAGTGACACTCGCACCTCGCCGTTGGTGTTCTGTGCTTTGCTCTGCGGCAATCAGTGTATTCAAATTAATTCTTATTATTCCAGACTCTTCAGTAACTCAAATTTTAACTAAGCTAATGCTTTGATGTTGCCACGAGACAGTGAAGGGGCTGCTACTGTCGGTCGGACGAAGACGACGGCGACGAAGTAGTCAGAGGCGCGCGACAGCCTTGCCTCCGTCGCCGCTGCTTGTCCAAACCTTGTATATAGCAATACTCCCTAAATAAACGTTATCCCCGTAACATCTTTTGGTGAAAGTGCTCGGTAAACCTGCCAACGTGCCGGCTCCGTCAACCAAGCAGGGAACTTCGAAGCGGTCGCCGTCTTGGTTGCTCCACGATGACCAGTGAAGTGCCGACGGTGCAGCAGCCACCGGCTCCTGTGATTCTTTTGCACCCACAAGACCCGGGAACCTTTTCTGGTACAGATGGCTTGGATGTCGAAGACTGGATCGACATGTACGAACGCGTGAGCAAGCGCACCAGGTGGGACCCCACGGTTATATTAGCCAACGCGGTTATGTTAGTGTGAGCAACCTGGCGAGCCATTCTGGCTCGAGACAGGATGTCCTGAGCATATGCGGTTGGTACGGATGGATCAGCAGGAAGGAGCGTCTCGAAGGGCAACGCAGGCTTGCGGCCGTACAGGACAAAGAACGGCGAATAGCCGGCAGTGTCATGTCGGGACGAGTTGTAGGCAAAAGTAGCGTAGGGTAGGGCGACGTCCCAATCGCGGTGATCAGTACAGACGTACATGGACAGCATATCCGTGACAGTTCGGTTGAGCCGCTCGGTAAGACCGTTGGTCTGTGGATGGCAGGCTGTTGTAAGGCGACGTTGAGTAGAGCATCTACGCAGAATTTCGTCAATGACCTTTGCAAGGAAACAGCGGCCACGATCCGTAAGAAGCTGACGCGGACCCCGTGTCGAAGAATGACGTCATTGAGCAGAAAGTCTGCAACGTCGGTAGCGCAGCTACTGGGCATAGCGCGCGTGATGGCATATCTGGTGGCGTAGTCAGTTGCGACAGCAATCCATTTGTTGCCGGATACGGACGTAGGGAAAGGTCCGAGCAAGTCAAGGCCGATGCGGAAGAAGGGCTCCGGTGGAATGTCGACAGGATGACACAGGCCAACTTGAGGAAGAGCAGGACGTTTAGGCGCTGACAGCGCTCGCAGGCAGCAACGTATCGGCGCACCGAACGATACATCATCATCATCATCAGCCTATATTTTATGTCCACTGCAGGACGAAGGCCTCTCCCTGCGATCTCCAATTACCCCTGTCTTGCGCTAGCGTATTCCAACTTGCGCCTGCAAATTTCCTAACTTCATCATCCCATCTGATTTTCTGCCGACCTCGACTGCGCTTCCCTTCTCTTGGTATCCATTCTGTAACCCTAATGGTCCACCGGTTATCCATCCTACGCATCACATGGCCTGCCCAGCTCCATTTCTTCCGCTTAATGTCAACTAGAATATCGGCTATCCCCGTTTGTTCTCTGATCCACACCGCTCTCTTCCTGTCTCTTAACGTTAGTCCTAAGATTTTTCGTTCCATCTCTCTTTGTGCAGTCCTTAACTTGTTCTCGAGCTTCTTTGTAAACCTCCAAGTTTCTGCCCCAAGCCAGGCCAAAAGAACCGCTGTCGCACGCGGTCGTGGGTGCGTGAAACGCCGAGGTGTCCTGCAGTTGGAGCATAATGCAGATGTTGAAGAATGGTGGTGCGCAGGTGTCGGGGAATAACTAGAAGGAATTCTGGCCCGTCAGGTTTCATGTTGCGACGGTAAAGGACGTCATCGTGTAGCACATACTGGCGTAGAGCAGGGTGGGAACGGGCAGAAGAGAGTCGCTGAATGGTGAGCTTTAGCGCTGCATCCCGACGCTGTTCGGTGCTGATGTCGCGTAAATCAGATATGGCCAGTACACAGGAATCATGCTCGTGGTCAGCGACGCTAGCAGGGTCCACCGGATGGCGCGAAAGACAATCGGCATCGTGATGTAGCCAGTCCGATTTATGAAGTACCTCAAAGGTATATTCCTGTAGCCTCAGAGCCCAGCGACCAAGGCGACCAGTTCGATCCTTGAGCGAGGACAGCCAACAAAGAGCGTGGTGGTCGGTAAGAACCGAGAATGCGCGGCCGTACAAATACGGTCGAAATTTTGCGACAGCCCAAACCAATGCAAGGCACTCGCGCTCTGTGATCGAACAGCTCCGTTCAGATGTGGAGAGCAGGCGGCTGGCGTATGCAATAACACGTGAGTGGCCATGCTGGTGCTGAGCGAGGACGGCGCCGATTCCATGCCAACTAGCATCTGTGCGAACCTCAGTAGGCGCGAATGGGTCAAAGTGAGCCAATATAGGCGGTGAAGTGAGTAAGTTGGTCAGCGCCCAGAATGCGGTCTCTTGGTCGGGGCCCCACGAAAAGAGCACGTCCTTCTCGAGAAGGTCGGTAAGGGGTCGGGCTATGATGGCAAAATTGCGTATAAAACGGCGGAAGTGCGAGCATAGTCCAACAAAACTCCGAAAAGCTTTAGTAGACGGGGTCACAGGGAAGTTCTTGACAGCGCTAATCTTCGCAGGACCAGGTTGGACACCTGTAGCACTTACAAGATGACCAAGCACAGTGATTTGTTGTCTGCCGAAATTACACTTTTTAAGTTTAGCTGGAGTCCTGCTCGACGAAAGACAGCTAGAATGGTCGCCAAACGAGTAAGGTGACTTTCAAACGCTGGAGAAAATACAATGACGTCGTCTAGGTAGCAGAGGCAGATAGACCATTTGTAGCCACGAAGGAGAGAGTCCATCATGCGTTCGAACGTTACGGGGGTGTTGCACAGTCCAAAGGGCATACCTTTGAACTGATAGAGGCCGTCCGGTGTGATAAAGGCAGTTTTTTCTCGATCCAATTCATCAACAGAAATCTGCCAGTAGCCCGAGCGCAGGTCTAAGGATGCGAAGTACTTCGCACCACGAAGACAGTCCAAGGCGTCATCGATCCGTGGCTGCGGATATACGCCTTTGCGCGTTATTTTGTTTAAGGCACGATAGCCGACGCTAAATCTCCAGCTGCCATCCTTCTTTTTGACCAAGACGACTGGCGACACCCGCGGACTTGAGGAAGCCTCTATGACGTTTTTGGATAACATCTTGTCGACTTCTCGTTGTATGACCTGGCGTTCGGAATGGGACATACGATAGGGGCGCCGTCTGATAGGAATAGCATCTCCGATATGTATTCGATGACTTACGAGAGACGTTTGACCGAGAGGGCGGTCATCGAAGTCGAAGATATCCCTATAGGTCGTGAGGAGGTGGTGAAGTTCCGCGGCTTGACAAGTCGGAAGATCAGGGGCAATCATCGTGGTAATTTCGTCGGGGAGTGGACTTGCCGGACCGCTTGCTAGAAAGGACGAACAAGTGTCGGGGTCTAGTGCCGCGACGTCGCATTCATCAAGCGCAGACACGTTGGCCACTCAGATGCCTTGCGGGAGAGCTTGGGTCGAGTTGCTGAAGTTGAGAAGCGGAAGCTGGACGTGGTTGTCGACAACAGTCACAAGGTTGTGCGGCACAGCAATGTTTCTGCATGGTAAACAGTACCTCAACTCGCGGAGAGACTATGTAGTCGCCGTCTGGAATTGGTGATGCCGTCGTCAAGGCAACACACGTGGCGGCTTGCGGTGACAACCGAACATAATGGACAGAGCATAAGCGGTGTGACGGTAAATCTGGAACATCTGCCAGTTGAGGAAGCTCAAGTTTAAGGACGCCGGTTGCACAGTCAATGAGAGCGGCATGGGCCGACAAGAAATCGAGTCCGAGAATGACGTCGTTGGGGCATTGCTCGAGAACAGTAAACAAAACTGATATATGGTGACCGGCGATGGTGATGCGAGCTTTGCACATTCCGATGACTGCGGGATTTCTTCCATTAACGACGCGAATAATACCAGTAGCGGCCGGGGTAAGTACTTTCTTGAGGCGGCGACGAAGGTGATTACTCATAACGGATATTTGTGCCCCAGTATCGATGAGTGCGGGAACAGTAAGCCGTCGACGTCAACGTCGATGAAGTTTCGTCGCGTCGGCAACACGAGGAGAGGATTTGAGGTGGAAGTCGAAGATGCAGCGTCACCTCTAAGAGCTGCATCCCTTAGTTTCCCTGTTGAAGGTTGAGCGGCGATGTCGGACGTCGTCGTAGAGGCGAAGGAGAAGACGGCCGACGCGCTGGCGGCGAACGGGACTGCTGATCTCGGGGTGACGGGGAACGGCTGTGCGGTGTAGGGGTGACATCGACGCTGTACGGCTCAAAAGGCTGGAAGCGGCGGTAGCTATCAATGTTGTATGGTTGGTATGGCTGAGCGGGCTGAAAACGGCGGTAGTTGTCGGTGTTAGAGCACTGCACGGGCTCGGGCTTACCCGAAAGCCCGGGCCCGGCCCGGCCCGTGGGCCGGGCCGGGCTGGGTAGAACAGTTTTTTCACGGGCTCGGGCCGGGCTAGGGCATGGCGTGGGCTTTTTGACCCGGGCTGGGCTCGGGTTTTTTGATGCGGGCCCGGGCCGGGCTCGGGCTTTCTGGTGGTGTGCATGTAACGTGCAGCGAGTTATTCTCGGGCGTCTCAACTCTGAAAAACATTATTTTTCGGTCTCGGGCCGGGTTCGGGCCGGTTTCGAGTCGGGCTCGGGCCGGGCTCGGGCCTACGGTAAAGGGGTGGCGGGCCGGGCCGGGCGGGTAACGTAGATTATTTCTGGGCCCGGGCCGGGCCCGGGTCTCGCCATAAATGTTTTGATCGGGCTGGGGCCGGCAGCCCAACGTAAAAACGGGCCCGGGCCGGGCCCGGGCTGAAAAAATCGGCTCGTGCAGTGCTCTAGTCGGTGCGGCTAGCAGTGTCATCCCGGGTGAACGGCGACACCCAACGGCTGTTGCAATGGCACGCGACGTGACCGATACGGCGGTTGTGGAAGCAAATCGGCCGGTCATCTGCCGTCCGCCATTCAGCCGTATTACCCCTATTGCAAAACCCAGTATCCAGTACCCAGTGCCATGCCTGATTATGGGCCCAGTGTCGCGCGCTGGATGCTGGGACGCTGGCAAGGCGCGGCATATACTGGGAGGCACTGGGCGCGGGGTGCTGGTGCGAAATGCAGCTCTAGAGCGAGAAATACGTGGTGCCTGGCTACCTTATACATTTTTTCGAATACAGAAAGAAACAGAGAACGTTGTAATGCAATAAAAAAAGAAGAAAAAAAAGTAAAAGTATTCAGGAGGATTCGAACCTCCACCTACAGATCCCAACGCCAGTATCTTACCACTACGGCACGCCGATTCGAGGTTACCGATTCATATTTTGCCATGTCAACGCGTAGACACAGTTGTAGCTTAGCATAGACGTCTCGCACAGACATGGTAGATGCGATATCGCCTTCAACTAAAACTTACGCCTCTATCAGAACGGAAAAGTTATTGTCCGTATTGCATAGTATGCCTGGAAGTGCTGCAACACTGATTTGCTTTTGCGATTGGTATAATAACTACGAAAAAAGCCTTAAACGAACCGCTGACCCGGAATGTTGTACGGGCTGTTACTGCCGATTTTGACAGCCGTTTCTTATTCTTCGCGTAAAGGTAATGCAACATTTTCATAGCTCAACAATGTTTTTCAATCGACACGTATGTTTAGTGACATATCTCCGTAAGAGAAGCGGTCGACTAATGCGGCTGACAGCCTTCGGCGACAGAACCTATAGGTATGTTTATAACATGTCATATCGGCGCTCATTGCTTGTTGTGCTGACACTGTACACACGAAAGAATGGTCTGTTTAAAAACAACGATGTGAAAGGTGAACTACAGAGTGCTTTATCCTCGTTAGACTTGTTGATTCCTCAGCCCAGACGGGCCGATACAGTGTAGACGAACTCGGCGGGTACGGTAGGCTTAACCTTCGGTTGAAGCGGACGATCTCGGTGTGGGTGCCTGGCGAATGCGAAAATGTTTGTATTTGAGCTTCAGAACCTTTTAACTATTATTTTTAGTACAGCAGGGAAAGTGGAAGCGCAGGAATCACCGCAGCTTTGTTGTCGGTGCGATAATATCAATCAACGGCAGGCTTTCAGAGGTCCGTTCGAAAGCGTCTAAACGGCTGCTCGGTTTCGTGTCGACTGTACAACACTGCGACAACTCGCAGTCATCGATTGCGTACAAACTACTAGAAAACGAGGCGTTATCTGCGTTTGCGCAATTTCGTTCACGAATATAGCTATCCGCAGAGTCAAAAGGGAAATGTACAAAGCGAAAGTGATCTGAAGTGCCGCATATGCATGGGCAGCTCACGCACCTTTATTCCAAGCTGCAACACCGCCGACACGAAACAGACATTTATGATCCCAACTTATAGCGCTATTTAGGACAGGAGTCTGTTTTCTTGGACAGGAGATGCCCATAAAATTGTATCAAGCATTTAATATTCAACAGCGCCTACACTCCGGCAGTGCGGCACAAACGAAACTAGCGCAGTCTCCAGTACGAGCCAGCGAACTCCAGCGCCAACCAGCGCGTGTACAGCGCACACCAGTGCGCCCCAGCTTCATAGCAGTGAAACCAGCGTCTCGTCCAGTGTGACCACGCTCTTCTCCAGCGATCTCACCAGTGCCGCAGTGACTCCCAGTGACTCCCAGCGTGCGCCAGCGTCCCCAGTACCACCCAGTGTCAAAAAACGCGCTGGTTTCACACTGGAAGGCACTGGAAGGCGCTGGTTTTTGCAATAGGGACGAGAGCGTGGATAAAACCGTTGTTCCTGGGGCGCTGATCTCGGGCGAGGCGGCGACCTAGGGCGAAAGTCAGTTGTCCGAGACTGAGCAACGGTGCAGACGGCGAAATCCAAGTTGCCGAGTTCCTCCCGCACAATGGACTGCACCAGGGAAACCGCTGGCACGTGAAATTCGCTGTGGCCGTTGTTGGGGAGAGCAGGAGCAATTGCTTCGATTTCCCGACGGACAATTCGTGTAATTTCCGATGGCGGTGACGACTGCAGCGAGAGGCCTGTCCGTCTTCGCTGATGACGTCGGGGCGGTGTTCGGTAGCCGAGCGAATGACGTCGCAATACGCCGACTATTGGCCTGCTCAAAACGCCGGCATTCTTCAATAATTGCGTCGACGGTCGCACAATTTCGGCACAGTAATAGGTTGAACGCATCGTCTGCGATTCCCTTTAGTACGTGACCAACCTTGTCCGACTCCGTCATGTCCACTTTACGGCAAAGAGCCAAGACGTCCTGAATGTAGGATATGTATGATTCCGTGGACGTCTGAGCGCGAATGGATAGCTCTTGCGTTGCAGCTGCCTTTCGACCCAGGGGCTTCCCAAACATGGCACTAAGTTTTGTTTTGAAAGTGTCCCAGCTTCCAATCTCTTCCTCATGATTATCTAACCTTTGCCGTTCCTTTGAGGTGAAACAGCATGTTCGCCAGCATCATTGTCCGGTCCCAACGATTGACCTCAGTGATGCGTTCATAATTGGCAATCCAATCTTCGACGTCAACTTCATCCGTACCACAGAACGTTCCCGGGTCTTTAGGGTGCGTAACGACGATCGTTGACGTTGTGATCGGCGCTGGTGCAGGCGTCGCACTGGCCGGAGCAGGCGGCGTGGTCGTGGTCTCGTCGGTCATAATGATGACCCCGAGTCGACGACCACTGCGGAGCTCCGTTGTACAGCGCTTCTTCTGGTACCCCGCACCTCCACCAAATTGTCACGGGGATTCACAAGTACACGGGAGAGACAATATTTACAGGCTGCTGCTACCAGAGAATGGCTGACAGCATCTGGCGAGGCATGTCCAGTCTTCTTCCTCTTCGCGTAGCACAGCGGTCCTTCAATGGCAGGCGCATACGCAACGCCTCGTAACAATATTCTATCTGAAAGTAACGGCACGCGTGTGGTACCGGACGCATGAAGATCATCTTAAACGTTGGGACGCTTGCAAGGCAAAGCTGTGTGAATTGTTCGGCAGATCATTTGGCCGACAGCAGGCCGCTAAAAAGGAGTTGGGATCTCGTATGCAGACGACCACTGAACCGTACATTTCGTACATACAGGACGTACTGAGCCTTTGTCGAACAGTTGACGCAAAAATGGCCGAAGATGACAAGATATCGCATATTTTGAAGGAATAGCCCACGACGCGTTTAATCTACTGGTCTGTAAGGACTGTATGACGGTCGACGCCATAGTTAAGACGGTCGACGCCATAGTTTATGAAATTTGCACAGTACTATGTTTTTCTTTTTTTCCTGATTTATTTTTAATCTCGTCTCGGCTAATTAGTTATAATTATTCCAGACACTTCAGCAACTCAGCTTGTAACTAAACTTATGCTTTGACATCACATCTATAAGGAAACCCATGAATTATGTACTGTACTATTTTTTCATATTTCTGATTTACTTGAATTTCGTCCCCGGTCGTCTCAGCTAATTAATTCTGATTATTCCAGACACTTCAGTAACTCAAGTTGTAACTAAGCTTATGCTCTGATGTCATATCTAGAATGAAATTCATGAATTTTGTACTGTACCATTTTTTCTTATTATTTACAATTTATTTCGAATTTCGTCCCCGGTCGTCTCAGGAGGTGAACCGGAAGTGCTGTGCAAAGCAGAAAGAATAATTTAGGAGGCGCAACTCGGCCCCTTCCCGCGTCGTCATAATGTCATACAAGGGCGCGGCGGCGGACGTCGTGATAGCGCCCCCTGCGAAATGCCGAACGACCGACATTGGTCACGTGACGGCTTGTGGAAGCGATGCAGCGGATCCGTGACGCGGCGAGCGCGCTCTTGTCTGCTCGATGCCAGTGCGCCGCCCTTGCATTAGGTAGCTACAGCTCGAGTACACTAGCTGAACACGATGCTTGTCGCTAAACGAGACGGCAGCTATTACAACGTGCTCTCGCTAAGCTGGCCGGAGCGCAGTGAGACAGGGACCGACCAGTACCGCCCCAAGTAGCAACGACTTTTGCGGTTGGTCAAAGATGACTGCGCCGCGAAGGTCAGCGTAGTATTTACGCCTGCTGAGCGTTCCGCTGGAGAAATGCTTTTAGCAGACGTAGTCGCTTGTCCTCAGCTCTCGATCCTCGCTTTCTATAGCTCTCGCCCGTTCTTGCAGGCGTTCAATGTTATTTGGAGCTTTCAAAGTTCGAGCGTTCTCCACGCAGTACTTGTATCCGCTTTTACAGTTTGGGACGAAGCATCGGCGCCCCATTTTCGATAATCAGTGAAGGCATACACAGCGAACACTTGCATTGTAGGGGAGCAGTGGAGGAACTGCAGAACGTACGAAAGGATGATTCTGACTGCTCGAAGCGAGCGCCAGACTCTGCTCTACTCTGCTGTTCCGTATATCCACGTTTCCCCAAACGTGCCGCAGAAACATAATCAAATCTTGTTTCCCCGCACAATAGCTATGTATCGCATGCTATGATCGGCACTTTTTATGGCGCATGGCATTAAAGTAGAACAAGTTCTCGTTTTTCTTTACGTCAGAAAATTTTAAAAGCACCAAGTGCAGTTTTCTTACCCGCATCGTTAGGGTTGCAGATCGTCTGCTCTTTCTATACGCGCCTAGCTACGATCGCAAATCGTCTGATCTTTCAAGTGCACTAGTTTCGAGCTCTTATTGCCATATAAAGAGCATGTGATCCTAAATAATAATACTGAAAAAAATATGTATACCAAGATGGCCTTTTATGCCTTGAGTGCAAACAGCGGCGACACTGGGTTGACCAAGCGGTGTGCACCCGACAAGCTGAAATGACTCGCCAGCGCAGGCAAGCTAATCCCAACATTGTGAAACTAATATCTAAACACAGGATAAAATAAGCACAAGAAAAACACAAGGTAAACATCGGCGAATCACTGCTCCGCACTTCCCCAGCTTTCACGTTGAGTGGAACTGTATTTTGTTCATCCGCTTTCATTTCTATTAATGTATCATTTGCTTAATACAGGTAATACGTACATGTAATGCCCCCTATGCTGTCCTCGGTGTCTTTATTGGTTGTATTCTTATGATATGACTAATAAAAATTGGGCCCTCGGTTTCCATTCTTCTCGTTCACAGACAAGTGACGAGAAAAAATAATTCTGATGGCTTTCAACGTACTCGTATTTAAAAAGGATAAGACGTGTTTTCGGTTCATGAGTTCGGTTAACGTTAGAGCTATTTCCTAAGCTACATCAATGGAGTTGGCATTTCTTAGTGATGTCTTAGAGGTCGTTGGCTCGAATCGAATGTAGAAGGCTGCCATAGGTTGTTTTTGACGGTCTCTTGTTTTTTTACTACGATGTATTTGTGTGTGTGTCTGTGTGTCGGGAACCTCACCAGATTGCCTTTGTCATTTTACAGCTTAAGCTGTTATGGGCTCATTACAATAGCCGTTTCGGTTCGCGATGGTGTCCGCCTCCGCCGCTGGTGACCGTAACCGCTATCGCCGGAAATGAGAAAAGTTACCCGGTCCCCGCGGGAATCGAACCCAGGCCCGCTCCGCGGGAGTAGGATAGTTTACCTCTGAGCCACGCAAGCACATGCTTTCAGGCAGCGGAAAAATGCCCCACAAACACTCCCTAGGCAGGCGGGCAAGTGCAGGCGCATACGACGAGATGCGGTTCAGACTAGCGCGCAATCAACGCGATCCCGAGCGTCCCGCGGTATGGTGACGCCATCTAGTTAAGGTGCCTGCAAACGTAGAGCTACGTGCGCGGCCACAACGAGGGCTCAGCAGACTGTTGTGCAGAGAGCATTACAAGCCGAAGCTCGCCGTCGACGCCGGGCGGACAGTTCAGATCGTTCTCGTCAAAACGAAGCGAACAGACTGCCGCGAGGACCCTGTTGTGCGTGGTGCCGAAATTGGAGCTACTCTTGAGCCGCTCCACCAGCTTACACAGTGACTGTGCTGCGTGTGCCGCGCAGGCCTGTGACTTCTTTTATGCAGTAAATCTTAATCGCTAGTTTTGGTCGGGTCATGTTTAGCTGTACCGAGTGCATCGCTAGTCTCTTCCAATTTGTGCACTCAATCTTCCGCATTTGATTCATCAGTAAAGATAAACGCAATTATATTTGTTTACTATAGATGTCACGTATTCTTCAGTCCAAGAAACCAATGCATGCAGGACTAAAAGCAGAATCGATTAGGTAAAGTGCTACGTTAAATCTGTAGTGAATGGTCAGTGCAGCTTCAACCTTGTAACACTCACCTTGCAGGTGAAACAAGAGTAGTACTTGACGATGAACGGATTACGAAGGACGGAGGCGAGCACCTTGTCCATGGCGGCCTGTTTCTGGCGCGTAAACCGATCCATGTTCACCAGCTTGACGGTCGTAACAAGGCTAGCCGGTTTGTAAGTAGCAAGGTGCACCACCCTGCCATGACATCCGTGTACGACAAACGTGGTGTAGATCAGCAGCAACCTCAGAAATAACATACACTCACAAATCGCATGGACAAACAAATCGATAAATCATGTACCCGCTACAATATGTTCTAGTTGTTTAATTGTGGTGGCTACCCGTGAAAGCTGGCATGACTGCACTCTCAGAAACAGCAGGCAGACAGCGCTGCACCAAAAACGACCTTGGTGGCCACGTGTACTGAAGAGCAGTTTGTGACACAAAAGTAATCAATACAGTTGCCGGCTTGTTTTTTTTCTTCCTTTCCGTGAGACACATATCTACAGCTTTTTAAAATTTTTGAACTAGCTGCGTTCTGCATCAGGTCTCTATTCTATGTATTTTTATAGAGCAGATAGAGAAAGCAAACTACACACTATTCTCAGCAAATCGTCTCACTGACGAAGTTTTAGTGCTGAATGATCATTGATTATAAATAAAAGAAAGAAGCGAACCTAATGCCGACAGCTGAGGGATGCTGGTAGTCATTTAAAAAAATGGTAGTCACTGCATTATATACATCTCCATATTTTGGGCTGAAGGTAAGATATTCTATCCTTGAATCCATCCGATTACACGGGTTTTATGTTCAAGTAGTGCTAATTATGAATAAACAGATAGTGGTATGCAATCTCGAAAACTTGCCGAATACTTATAAACGGCACATCTTTACACCTTGAAGCCCCTATTCAGGGCATCCCACACTTCACGAAAAACAGAGTTATACAAGCAACTACGAGCCGCAAACTATGCCTTTTTGGATAACGAGGAGGTCTTACTTCGGGGGCCGGGGCAACCGGGATTACCCAGTTTAAATGCATGTAAAACATGTAATATAATGTTCCCACTAGGCAGTCGCTGAAGTCATTTTTATTTATTTATTTATTTATTTATTTATTTATTTATTTATTTATTTATTTATTTATTTATTTATTTATATGTCTTCGCGGCCAATATGGCGTCACAGAGGGCAGCAGGCGCAATTTAGGTTCACACGTATTAACATGTGCCGAAGTCAGATGCTGCAGGCATAGTAAATTCAACATGTCGCACAAAAACCTAAAAACGACAACACAACTACGTACGGCTTTAACACGAACACTGCAGCGTGGCCTGGGCCGCGATTTTGTAGCGATGCATTATGACTCATTCTACTCTAGTCTTATCATCCACCGCTCACGGCCGGCTGATCCCGTTGATAACGCGAGCGGACCGTAGCTCCGACCACTGACAAAGCGCGATAAGCGCGAAAAGGCATTATTATCGAAAAGGCATTATTATCGGAAAGGCGTCGCTACAAAATACGTAGCGATGCCGTTATGTAATAATGCCATTTCGCGCTTATCGCGCTTTGCCAGTGGTCGGAGCGACGGTCCGCTCGCATTATCAGCGGGATCCGCCGGCCATGAGCGGTGGATGATAAGACTAGAGTAGAACGCCTCGCTACAAAATCGCGGCCCTGGACACACTTGAAGTGTTGTGCTCTGATATCTCGGTATGTTTGCGGCGGCTGACGATAGCTGGAGCGCAGCTCGAGTTGACTCTAAAATCCCTATATAAGAAAAGTACCGCCATCTACTCTTTCCTCCGCCGCCGCCTCTCCTAAAGCGCTTGCTTTTTCTTTACTTTTTGCTTGCGAAAGCCAAGTCGACGGTGGCGCACCTAGAAAGTCCACGTTGAAGATTTCAGGCCGGGCGCGCGCCGCCGCTGCCGCCGGCGACTGCGGCTGCGCAGAGGACTTTCAACATGGCTCTGAGGCGGAAAAAAAGAAAATATAAAGAAATGAAAAGCGCGCGCTATCATCGTCCAATCGGAGATACATGATAACACAGGAGAGAGCGAAGCGGCATTTGTCAAAGGATGGCGGTACTTTTCTTATATAGGGACTTTAGTTGACTCATAAAGAAATTCAACCCAAGAGGGGACACTCCCGTAGAGCCCAGCGGCCGAATTGACTGCAGCTAGCCAAGCGGTCGTTATAAATCACTTCCGGTTTCGGTTTTGGCGCGCGCATTTTGAACGCAAACTAGCACGCCTGCTCCCCTCCCCCCTCCTTTTTTATTGCTCTTCGTGCGGAATCGGTTTACTATTTGGTAAAAATGATTGCGAACGATCTCGTAAAGTCCCATCGAATCTGTGCCACGTGCAATTTCAAAAAGTAGACGCAAGACTCCTTGTGAAATGAGGAAATATTTATTTTGCTCTATATAAAAGCTCGTTCCGCGCTTTTTGTGCGTTCATCCAACGTTGTGACCCCAGGTAAGCAGTAGTTCCCGTATGAAGCTCCACCGGACGGCATCAGTTCAAAAAAAAGTAAATTACAAGCATGTTACATTTACAAGCATGTAACAGCATGTTACAAGCATGTCACTTGGTATTTAGATACAGGAATACTGCGTGTAGAGGCGAAACGTGCGAAAGCGGTGAATGGGCGGCATTACAAAGAAAAGCAATTCGCTTTTACATACATGGCGTAGAAAATACCCGACTCATCTCAAACAATACCATAAAATATGAAAACATCTGTTTTCCAAGCTTTCCCCCATTTCCGGGCATTATTTCCTGCACTTTGGCAGCACAAATACACGGGCGCCTTCGCGTTTCCAAAACTTGACCTCGGGCGACGCGACGGTACGCTATATATAGAGACGGAAGCAACAGGCACTAAAGACAAATGCATGGGTGCAATGCCTTTTTTCAGTCCTTTAGAAGACGGAATTTTCGAATTACAAGTTTCTATGTTCTTCGTCGTTATCTTTCGCGCGTTCTACCGGCGCCAGCAACACACTCCCATATGTTATCACTCTTGGCAATCGCCCATCGCGTTTTCAACAGGCGTGAGCATCGAAAGAAGGTATATGTTGTTGCGGGGCCACAAAAAATGTCACAAACTTGTCCCTCTAAGATTCATTATACGCCAAACTAACTTTATCACCACGGCAGAGCTGCTTATTCCTAACTGCGTCACAGCGCGCTGTGCGGCCAGCGTGCCTCAAAAGTACCCCAGAAAGTAACGAAATTACTTTTCAGTAATGTCTGGCGTCAGAGAAAGCGGCACAAACGTCTCCTACCAAATGCACTAGACTACGCACCACGGCCGAGTTAGTTCTCGCTAACTGCGTCACAGCACCCTGGGCGGCCAGTGTGCCTCAACAGAACCGAAATACGTTACGATAATCCCTTAGGAAGCCTCGGAAACATGTCCCAGCACGATTCTTTAACTCAAATTAACTGCGCCAGGATGGTCGAGTTGTTTTTCGCTAACTATGTCGTAAGTCTCGGTCCCGTGCCGCAAACATTTTTGCGTCGTAGACTGTGAAACAAGATTTCTCACCTTGCCGTAGTCCAATAGTGCAGTGGTGTCTTGTCCCAGTGCAGAAGGAACGCAATAATACGCCCGAAGCCCAATAAACCAGACTACTTAAAAAAAAAAAAAAAAAACAATGGAGACAGACGGGTCGCCGCGCGCGAGCGCTCAAACGCGCGCGCAGCCGGCCTCGCTGGCTTCGGGGGAGTGTCTGGCGGATGACGCATGCATCTGGCGCGTCATTGGCCTGTCGCTAGGTAAGGCAAGAAAAATAAGTCGCAAAGCTTAAGTTCATTTATGCACAAAACGTTTTAGTTTTCGCGGCAAAGAATTTTAAAAATAGTTAAATGCCTGTTAACTTAAGTTAACTTAAGTTAAGTTCACTTTTTTTTTTCGATGCTCGCGGCAGCTAACGTTCGGTGTCAAAAGTATAGCCTGACTTATGGTGACGTGTTTCCTGTTGCCAGTTTTTGCCGAGTGTCCCCTCTTGTTGAATTTCTTTCTCTACAGTTGACTGTTCGACTCGTCTTCCGTTTGTGTCTGACCGGCGGGGAGAGTGCGCTCACTTGACAGGTCGGTTTCGCCCGGTTTCACTCAGGTGCGGAGACTTAAAGGAGAGGTGTCCAAACGGCGCCTCTCCGCCAATTCGCGGCGCATGACGCGGCGGCTCTCGATTTGCCGCCGCTTTGCGTGAGGTGGTAGTCTGGGCTCACTTCACTCCGCCGTGCTGAAAGTATGTAACCGGGGGCCGTTGCGAGCATTGAAACTTTATTAGTGCGATAGCAATTATATGGACACTTCAACCGGATTTCTTACGTCGGCGTCGCCGTGAGGTTCCGTATAGATTCCAAGGGCGATAAAATCGTCGCCGGCGGCGTATGCGCGAGCGAAAGCGCACGGGGGACGCACGCCATCACGGAGGGCGAACCCCCCCCCCCCCCCCCGCGCGCTATCACGGAGAGCGACCGCTTGGCGGAAAGCAAACGTGACCGTCGCGCAAAAGACCGTGGGAGTATGGGAGGGAGGGAGGCGGGGCGGCGCTGTGCTCCGGCACTAAGGCGTATCTTGCCACTCAATCTCCCACGCGAAAGCAACAAAGTGGGAAGAGGAGGGGAGGGGGGGGGGGCAGCTTCTCCTCTGCCAACAACTTCTCCTTTGCCGGTTGTCCGCACCGTCTCTTATCTCGACACGGCTCTGACCTTTCTATGCGCTGTGCATTCGCCACTCAGTTTCCGTTGAAGCGATAGACCGCGTGAACCTGCGCTTGCTGCCAGTGTTTTGACAGTCGTTGGCTGCGGTCATTCAGTATGATCTATTCATGTTTTCTTGTGCGCGCTGACACCACGATTGTTAATTCAGTTAGTAAGCTAATGTGTCCAAGTTTATGCAGCCGATAAAACTACTATCCCTACCTCGAATAGCTCTCTACTAATTTGATATCGCAATCGATGCTTCGCCTTTCGGGCGAAACTGCGAAATTTTTTATTGCGATAGCAATTATATGGACACTTCAACCGGATTTCTGCCGTCGTCGTCGCCGTCGCCGTGAGGTTCCCTATAAATAAAATCTTCGCCCGCGTGCGGGGACGCGCGCTATCACGGAGAGCGAACGCACTCAATCTCCCACGCGCAAGCAAGGAAGCAGGAAGCCAGCGCCGGAGGGAGAGAGGGGGGAGGGGGGGCGCACTTCTACTCTGCCAGCAACCGCGCTCGTCGCTCGCGCGCACCGTCTCTTATCTCCACATGGCTCTGACCTTTATGCGCCGTGCATTCGCCGCTCAGTTTCCGTTGAAGCGATTCAGTGTGATCTATTCATGTTTGTTTGTGCGCGCTCACACCACGCTTGTTCATTCAGTTAGTAATAGTCGGGCCACATTTTCCAACGCACGCTACACATGCAATGCTGCCCGGATCGGCAGTGCAGCGCTACAGGTGTGTCCCTTCGCACGCGCTGCCCACGGGAAGCGCTTCTCATCAACACCACCGTTTCACACGCGCCTTCTCGTGGTCATCGAGTCTCTCTTCATGTCGGTCTACTTACGCCGCAGCACACCTGCTTACTTAATCAGCTCATGTTTACTACAATCCATATTGCTACCAAGCCGCTCACCTTACTTCGTATGACATTGCTGTGTTGCTATCGCATTCACTGCTTCGCCCTTAGGGCGAAACTGTGACATTTTTTTTACGTATCCGGCTTTTGAGAAAGAGCTTCGCGTCGTACTGTCGTACAACAGGGATTTCTTCAATACCACTGAATAGTTACCGCCGCTTAAAACGGACTTTTCGCGCGGATACGCATGCAGCGGGACTTCAGGCGCGTCATTTATTCCTTGGTTATTCGATTGTTTTATTTCTTTATTTTGCCGGATACAGATTGGTTCTGAGAACTATACGGTGACTAATGCTTGATTGCCAAATTAATCACGCTTGAAACGAATATATATAGGCTATATGTTCACGATCGAGTGCATTTGTTTCTTCTTCCTCATTACAATATTAGTAAACACTCCTTTATTAGCATATAAGACTATGCAGAAACAGTCTATTTTTAATGAAAAGCGTTGGGTCGAGAAATCGTCAGTGTCCAAGCACGTAACTGAAAGATTAAATCACTGGTAGCACTGGCTGATTTAAAAGCAAAGTTCATCGACGCTTTCTGCGTCACCGCGATGTTCCTTGTAGAAGCTTCAGCGTGCGCGATCTATCTGCAGCGTGCATCCCAAATGAAGCCCAGTGCGCACACTGCGCCGCGTCTACAACGGTCACCGCGGCTACACTTACTGCGTGTTTCACGCCGTTTCTGTTCATTGTTGCTTAGAGTGGCCGGCCAAGGTCGGCGGCGCCGCTCTGTCTAGATAGAACTGCGTCTACTCCGGTCGTTTGCAGTTTCCAGCATTTCTTAGGCGTGTGCACGTTTGCACTCGCCATCGGGCACTACTGGCGCCTGAAGGGAGTTGAACAATAATTAAACAAGTGGTGACCGCGCAACAGTGATATTTAGTTACAGCCAGGCGATCATAAATCAACTATGCCCATAAGCCTAATGCTAAATAAACCCATAATGACGTGAAAACCATTTTTTTACGCTGTGCCCTGGCCGGTAACAATTTTCCCGCTTCCAGAAAAATTCATATGTGTCTTTTGCTATCAAGAGCTCTGTGTCCGTGTCACGGAGCGGCATATTTTCGAATGGTTTGGACGCTGCTTAACGACACGCCGAATTACGAGCGTCAAACGCGTGGCTCCTGTGCAGCGTATAACGCATTCGACATCGACACGCCGAATTACAAGCGTCAAAAACGTGGGCTCCTGACTGTGAAGCGTATAATGCATTCGACATCGACACGCCGAATTACGGCCGTCAAAAGCGTCGTGGCCGCTCGGGCTGCCATCTCGATTGCAGACGTGTCACGCCGATTACGGACCCCGAAGTGTGCGCGTACGGCCACGTGGTAGTGCCGGGCTCAACCTTGGCCCTTGACATTGGGAGAGAGGATAATCTGCGGTTCTTCGTCCATAGTGAAAGGGCGCGGCCAAGATTGTTGGGAGCTAAGAGAGCTGAATTCGGAGAACGCTACATAGCAGCAGTTTCCCTACCTAGGGAACTAGGGAAAGGAGAGGCTATTTAAGCGCATGTTTTGGGCCCTGCTGATTAGTCTAGAAGCTGAACCCATGCGCTGCTGAGAAGACGTCGGGGGGCTAGTGCCGTCCAGTATCGCCTGGGCCGCCTGGCCACATCGGAACTCCGAGGAACTTGTTGATGTACGAGACGTCAAACCAGCGTCTGCAACGAAGCTCACGGTAGTTCACCTCAAGTTAGCTCAACCTGCTTGAGGGAAGTCGTCAGATCTAGACTCCCGGGAAACCCAGCCCAGCAATTCGCATCCCCCTCGACAAGATCGGACCGCCAGCATTCTTCGGGAAAGCTTTGTGCACCGACTTCAAGGTTTATGGACTTGCTGCTGCTGCCCGGCCATGCGTATGACACCATTTGTTTTCTTTTGAACTTTGATTGCTCTTGAACTTTGTTTTAGTGAAAACTGTTAAGTGTATTCTTGTGTATTTGATCCTCGCACTGTCATTTTTATATCTACTGTTCATTGCTCGTATTTGTGTTCATCATTCTGTTAGATTAAGTTCAGGTGTGTTAGTCTGTCTTGTGTTTTTTTTATTATTATTGTATTTTGTTAATCTGTGTGTATTTATCAGCCGATAAATATCTTGTTGCTTTTTTTTTTGTGTTTTACTCCCGACTCTGACTCTTTTCACTGTGCTCGCTTGCGTACGGAACGACCAACCAGCTTGTCTACCCCGTCGATTGACTTCGCGCCGACGACGAATCGGGGACAGCTGTGACGTAAACTGGCGTCCGCGAACAGGACGTTCCGTACAAAAGCAGCACGGTGAACAGAGAACGATAATGATGGAGATTGATTGATTAGTGCTACTGACACATTCTTGTATTGTGTAGAAAGCATGTGCATGCGCCGTGTGAGCGCACGGTTTTTGGTGGTGTAGCAGTAGCGACATCTTGGAGGAAATGGAATTGTAAAAGTGGATAGAACAAGGCAAACAGTTGGGCCTAAAGGGGGGGACATGGATTACGCAAGAGCGGGCGTTGGCCCGAGAGAAAAAGGAGAGAGCGAGAGGAAAGGGAGAAAGAGCGAGCGGCGGCGAAGGAAGCCGGAGAGCGCGAAATACGGTTGTTACAATTAAGGATTCAGCTTATTCAAAGTGGCAACCAGAGCAGGGCCAACAACGAGCGCCTAGATGTACAGGAGGAGCAGCTGAAATGCAAGGCGCCCGTAGAAGTCGCGCACGAAATGTGCGAAGTCGCATGCACGGTTCTACCGATGGGAGAAAGAGAGGCTAACCTTTGTGAGCCTAAATGTACGTTCACGGGTGAGGCCAGATCCGTAGACCGTGGCGCAGTTGTTGAGGGACCTGTAGATGGGGACCGGATTGAGCGCGATGAGGTACTGAGAGAAGCAGTTAGTGTGGCTGTAGATGATTTGACGCAGTTATCCCGGGAGTCCGTCGCTAATGTTGCTCTTGCAGAAGTGTAGTTGTCCGAAGTGACACGAACTTGTTAGGCAAGAGCACCAGTGAAGAGCCCAATCCATCAGAAAAGTGCGCTGAAGCACAATGCGGGCAGGATAGTGCAGTTGGGGACAGCGGCCAGGTAGGTGAGCTACGGTGCGGAAAAGAAAATAGCTGCATTGCACCGAGGTGTTTGGAGCTCTCCGCCAGTGAAGGTGGAATTGAGAGGGGTGATTCACCCACTAATCATCCAGACTGCGTGGTTGAAGTGGCAAGTGTGACCGACGATATGCGCGCCGGTCATCACGAGATGCGAGCTGAAGGCTCGGAAATTGGCACCAGAAAGCGTGCTAGAAGTAGAAGAAAGAAGCGGTGTCGCAGAGTGCGTAATGCGGCAGTGAAGGCAACGCAGCCGAATAAAACAAAAGGCGCTAAACCGTGTGGGGAGCGCAGTGCAGGATTTCGAAAGGCGCGTTGGCCGATTGCAATGGCTCCAGTAAGAGCGCGTTCGAACCGCCGGGTGAGGAAGCAAGGAAAGGGCCGTTCGTCGCGGGGGCGGACAAAAGCAAGGGTGCCATTATGTTCCCCCTCGTTAGGTTCCTTGCCAGATGTGCAAGGCATGGCACAGGAGAGAGAGCCAGTACGGCGTCGCGAATTAGTGATACGCGTCAGTGAAATCGCAGCGCGATGCAGAAGAGGCATGTTGCCTGGCAGTCAAGTGTCGGGAGTGGGCAGCGTGGAGAATGGCCGCTGTACCTTTTGTGTTTCCTCGCCCACCAGACCAGCCGTCAAACCGCGCCCGCCTCGAGTACGGCTTAAGGACGTCCATTAAATATTCGGAATGAAAAGCGGCAATGCAGGTTTTTGTAGAAACAGTTTGTTTGTTTCTTTATTTTTTCCGTGTTAGGTTAATGTTTTAGAGATCGTTTGGTTGACCAAGTTCGGAGCTTTGTGTAATTATTTTGGAAGCCCTCCGATATTCTGAGAGAGCTGGCTTGCGCGCGTAGAAAATTTTTGAAACTTTACTTTTTTTAATATGTCATTCTTTCTGTAGCAGTTAGGCTTGCTTGTGGGTGAAATACGCTGTATCGGTTCACTTTACCGAAGGGTTCAGGTACAGTGTACTAGAAGGGGGCAGTGGGCTTACTCAGCCGCTCCTCTGACGCAGTCAGCGTCGCATCCAAGAGGTGGCGCCACTGGCAACTTCAATGGAAGCTTTCATTTTCCTTGCGTTTCTCTCGGTTCAGTACGAAGCAGTTCCCACTCTTATTTGTTTTTAATTTTGGCATAGTTGACAGTCTTTACATATCTTTAGCAAGCACTATATTTGTTTAGGCCACATGATATTTGCCATAACAGTACCTTGTGGAAAAGAAAGACGGCAACTCTTGGGCAATTTGCTGCCTGCCCTAACTCTTAGACCTTTTGTGCAAAGAGCTCATCGCTGACGGATGTTGCTTATGCGGAAGGGGCCTTCGAATTTTCCGAATTATCGGGAATCGTAAAAAAAATTTGAAAACGGTTTCATGCCATGTCGACCTAATGTAAAATTTTGTCTGACAGAAAACAGTGCGTGCATACTTCCCAGTTGGGCTCAAAAAAAAAATCAGGCATGCTAACCAGGTTTGTGCCTTTGCTTAGCCAAAATGAATATATATATATATATATATATATATGGCTTAAATATTTCATTGTTCCACTTTAGTTGTTCCATGCTTCACAGTAACCTTCTGCGTTTATTATTAACCATCATTACGCCGGCACACATTTGTTAAATCATATCAGGTTTGTTTTTTCCATAAAAAATGGAGGGAGGCCTGAACAAAAAGTGAAAACTAGTTCACTGGACAAAGGCTCCGGCCTATGCTTATGTTATATAAGGGTGTTATATAAGGGTAAGCAAAATGAAGTTAACAGGGCTGTTGCTGACACAAAGCTTTTATTTGCAAGAAGTACACCAAGCCATTGTTTCATGCATGCACTTCAACTCATGTGCAATGGCTCAACTTCAGCTGCTTGGCCCTCTGCCGCTTTCCTGCCTTGTCACAGTTAATTCCTTTCACATAAGAATGCAGACGTGTGACAATGTAAAAACTAATTATTTTAGCTGTGAGGCTAAGAGCGTGCACATTGCAGCCAACTTCGAGGGAAAGCTTACTCTTATCAACTTCCAGCATATCCATAACGCTGTTAGAGTGTAGCTCACTCTGAGAGAAGCATTCTGTGAAAAGATCCTCTAGAATTTTCACAAAGCCGTACAGCTGACTGGAGGGATAAAGGAGGCCTCCTCGGTCACAGAAGTTTGTTAGCCGGGCAAGTTGAAAACTTTCGCCTGGTGGCGACATTGTGAGCAGTTTTATGCATTCTTGGCATTTTGTGCTGGAATTGACAATACACTTCCGCGCAACATAGCCCGCAATGTGGTAAGTGAGCCTCGAGTCGCTTCTGGCCACGTGCTGGTTATGGGCGTTTGAAACCCGCAGGCCCGTGCAATGCTGGGGTACCACGTTTGTGTGGCCTCCGTGGCAGTAGCGCTAGCAGCAGTTTGACTGCACTCATTTCTGTCACCTGATGCTTCGAGAGAGTCAACTTCCAGTAAGGAGGCCAGTGTACCTTCCTCGCAGTTTCCTTCGCTAACTGACGTAACTAGACCATACAAAGAAAAACAATTCACAGTGATCAGGAACTGCGTTCGAGTTGAGCACAAAACGTGGCTCGAAATGGGGCTCGCATACTGCGCTCGTGTCGTCCAGGGGAGGCTCTATGGCGGTTATTTTCCCGCTCTTTCCGCCTATTTTTATCCTTCGGGACGCCAAACAAGGAGAACTTCGGCCCATCATTCACATAAACATAGCCTGTTTGGCACCCAGGCGCGTAACAGTGGTTTTGTCGATGCCGCGGCATGGCTCAGTTACTGCAAGGCATACTAATCTCTTGCAGGCTATGTGCGAGAAAAAAAAACACTAAAGGAAAAAAAAAACCACGCGACGACGTCCACAGAAAAAACAACGCAGCTCAGCAACTCCAACTAATATGATCGGGCACTGGGCGGGCACTGGGCAGCTGCGCCGTCGCACCCACGTTCCATTGAAACCGACGCCAGCGCCGCCGCTCGGGCTATCGGAGAAGCTCATGTTTGCGACATTCGTGGAGCCGCCGCATCGCATAGCCTCCGCCGGAGAGTAAGCCCACTGCCCCCTTCTAGTACACTGTAGTTCAGGATTTCTTTTTTCTTGAGAATGGGTCGCTTTATTTGAGGGAGCCGTTGTGACCTCGCGTGTTAGGAAAGTGTTTGTGCCGTTTCGTTAAAGCGTGGCTTGCGCGGACACAAAGGAGCAAAGCACTGGTGCATATCTCGTACGTGTATTTGGAAGACGGAAGAATTTTTTGCGTTTCAATTGGTGCGGGGAAGTGCTTTGCAATGCGCGAATGTTCTGGTCGCCTTGAGCGCGTATTTGGCGCAAGTTTTTTGATTGCCATTGCACTAGTGCGTGTATTGAAACTGATGTGGAGTACGAACAGACGGTTCATGGCGTTGGTGCATCATATGATCATTCCAGTACCATTTATTTGAGGTCATTCTGCAGTGGAATTGGAGAATTTTGGTGGTGTGTGCCTGGACGTGCGGTGTTCCGTTCATTTTTTTTTTTTTTTGTATAATACAGGATGTTATTGAATGTATAATGTTATGTATACATGGAACGGCCTTCTTTTTCTTGTTTTCGAAAATGCCACTCGTGTAAGTGAATATTATGTGATAATATTCTGAAAGTGGGGGGCTGTGTCACGGAGCGGCATATTTTCGAATGGTTTGGACGCTGCTTAACGACACGCCGAATTACGAGCGTCAAACGCGTGGCTCCTGTGCAGCGTATAATGCATTCGACATCGACACGCCGAATTACAAGCGTCAAAAACGTGGGCTCCTGACTGTGAAGCGTATAATGCATTCGACATCGACACGCCGAATTACGGGCGTCAAAAGCGTCGTGGCCGCTCGGGCTGCCATCTCGATTGCAGACGCGTCACGCCGATTACGGACCCCGAAGTGTGCGCGTACGGCCACGTGGTAGTGCCGGGCTCAACCTTGGCCCTTGACATTGGGAGAGAGGATAATCTGCGGTTCTTCGTCCATAGTGAAAGGGCGCGGCCAAGATTGTTGGGAGCTAAGAGAGCTGAATTCGGAGAACGCTACATAGCGGCAGTTTCCCTACCTAGGGAACTAGGGAAAGGAGAGGCTATTTAAGCGCATGTTTTGGGCCCTGCTGATTAGTCTAGAAGCTGAACCCATGCGCTGCTGAGAAGAAGTCGGGGGGCTAGTGCCGTCCAGTATCGCCTGGGCCGCGTGGCTACGTCGGAACTCCGAGGAACTTGTTGACGTACGAGACGTCAAACCAGCGTCTGCAACCAAGCTCACGATAGTTCACCTCAAGTTAGCTCAACCTGCTTGAGGGAGGTCGTCAGATCTAGACTCCCGGGAAACCCAGCCCAGCAATTCGCATCCCCCTCGACAAGATCGGACCGCCAGCATTCTTCGGGAAAGCTTTGTGCACCGCCTTCAAGGTTTATGGACTTGCTGCTGCTGCTGCCCGGCCATGCGTATGACACCATTTGTTTTCGTTTGAACTTTGATTGCTCTTGAACTTTGTTTTAGTGAAAACTGTTAAGTGTATTCTTGTGTATTTGATCCTCGCACTGTTTCATTTTTATATCTACTGTTCATTGCTCGTATTGATTTGTCTTCATCATTGTGTTAGATTAAGTTCAGGTGTGTTAGTCTGTTTTGTGTTTTTTATTATTATTGTATTTTATTAATCTGTGTGTATTTATCAGCCGATAAATATCTTGTTTTTTTTTACTCCCGACTCTGACTCTTTTCACTGTGCTCGCTTGCGTACGGAACGACCAACCAGCTTGTCTACCCCGTCGAGTGACTTCGCGCCGACGACGAATCGGGGACAGCTGTGACAGTCCGTCTTGTCAAAATTAACTGCACCGATTAGAAATTTTTAAGATCCATAGAGCCTGGTACCCTTACTTTTGTGGGCAAGGCTGGCAGACAGGTTCTACAAACTATTAAAACATGAACAACGTTTTAAAATCACAAAATTTGCGATAATACCCGCCCTTTTACAGAACAGCGAAAGCTTGCGATGCGCGTTTTGAGCGCATAAAACCCCTGTCGCCCCCTGGCGACCGTTGAAGAAACTCGAGAGGTTCGGCGACGCGCTTGCGGCGCTCGTTCGGCCACCACCTCTATTCTACTACCGTGGCTGCGGTCTCAGGCGCACCCGGAAATGACGTCCGGGTTTGCTCATCTCGGCAAAGCGAGCTGTCGCACGCCATTTCGTTTTGCCGACAGCGACGGAAATTCCAAAATGTTGGAATCCCGTCGCGGAGAGCATGCGACGTCGTGGCGGTCGCTGAGCGACGGAATTCGCTGTGTCGCTGTGTGAAAATCGCGCCATGTGAAACGGCCTATAAGCAAACCGCAACGTGTTTTCTGGGCGTGCGTGAGACCGCAGGCACGAGCGAAACGTGGCGAAACGGCCCTGCCAAGTGAGCGCACTCTCCCCGCCGGTCAGACACAAGCGAAAGACAAGTCGAAGAGTGAAATCGATCTGCGCTCTAGCTATCGTCAGCCGACGCAAACATAAAGAGATAACAACGCACAACACTTCGCGGCTCTGGCGTCAGTCCAGCCAGGCCACGCTGCAGAGTGTTCGTGTTACGCGTGCTGAGGGCAGTAAAGAGGTGAGCCGCTTTGTCTAGAACGCGTCACCTCGGCTCTGATGATTTATTGGCATCCCCTTTGAAACGGGGCGGCGACAAATAGTCACCTAGCCTGCTTGATTTAATCAGGTATATTATACATGTTATTTATCCATCATTTTTGTATACCTCTCATTATTTGTATTTTTCAAAAATTTACCTTGTACCGCTGCCTATGATTTTAAGAGATCAGGTCGTATCCATCTTTTCCCTGCTTTTTTTCCACCAGTACTGTAATCGTCTCTTGCTGATCTCTACGGCTGATCTGTTTATGTTTCCTTCCACTTTAAACCCAAGCGCTTCTGGGAGTTGCACGTTACCTACGGTTCTCGCTGGGTGGATCCCGTCGCATTCCATTAGGATGTGCTGAGTGGTCTCTGGATCTTTACTGCAGCATACACATGTCTCATCTAGTTCCGAATATTTGTTCCGATATGTTTTCGTCCTTAGGCAACCGGCTCGAGCCTCAAATAGCAAGGCACTGCCCTTTGTGTTATCGTACAAATTTTGCCTTCTAATTTCTTTCTTCTCATTCTTGTAAATCTCCATTGTCTTTTTTGTTTTCATTCTTTGCATCCAATTTACGGTCTCTATTTCTCTCACTTTCTTTCTGATGACCCCTGGTTGTCTATTTACAGTTTCGATTATCCTGTACTTGATTGCCAACTTCCTTGACCTCTTCCTCCATTCTGTGTCCACGCTTTTCATGTAGAGATACTTGTGCACTTTAGCCGCCCATTTATTTTCATCCATGTTCCTGAGCCTTTCTTCAAAACTAATTTTGCTCTGTGCTTCTCTGACTTAAAAAGAGGCCCAACCCATGTCACCCTGCACTGCCTCATTTGTCGTATTACCGTGTGCTCCCAAAGCCAACCGGCCTACTGATCTTTGGTTAACTTCCAAACCCGCCAATATATCCGATTTTAAGCATATAATGGCATTTGCAAATGTTAGCGCTGGCACCATTACTCCTTTCCAGATTCCACGCACCACCTCTTACTTATTGTGGCCCCATAGTGCTCTGTGTTTCATTATTGCTGCATTCCGCTTCCCCTTTATTTTCAGATTATCTGGGTGGTTGCTTGAGTAATTCTTGCCTTCGTTTATGTGTACGCCGAGGTACTTATATTGCTTCACTATGGGTATTACTTGCTGTTGAATTGACACCACGAAGTTACTCGTGTGTTCATTAAAGATCATAATCCCTGATTTCTCTGTGCTAAACTTAAGCCCTAGATTTGTCGCTGCGTTCCCACAGATATTCGCAAGTATCTGTAAATCATTTTTATTGTCCGCTAGTAGCACAATGTCGTCTGCGTACATCAGTCCAGGGACCTTCTGTTGCACCATTTGTCCATTACGCATGTAGGATAAATCAAAACCTAATTCGCTGTTTTCCAGTCGTCTTTCTATACCCTTGACGTTTAACGTGAACAACAATGGTGACAGAGGGCATCCTTGCTTCAATCCTTGGTGAATTCCCACCATTTCATTTCCTTTTCGGCCTTCCCATACCACTTGTACTTGGTTGTCTCGATATATCTCCTTTAGCAGCTCCACGAAATCGTCATCTATGCCTTCGTATTGAAGAATATCCCACAACAATTCCCTGTCTACGTTCTCATAAGCTCTTTTAATATCTAGAAATGCTATCCATAAAGGTATTTTCTGCGCTACTGAAATCTCTATGCACTGAGTTAGTACAAACATATTGTCTTCTAAGCGTCTGCCTGGCCTGAACCCATTCCGTAGTTCCCCCAATACCTCGTTTTCCTCCACCCACTTCGACAGTTCTAATTTTATGGCTTGCATTGCCATTCTATATATCACCGACGTTACTGTAACTGGCCTGTACGAGCTCGTCTTATTCTTATCTCCTTTGCCTTTGTAGATGAGATTCATCTTGCTTTCACGCCATCCATCGGGAATATTCTTTGTTCTAATCACTTGCTCTAGGCATTAGTCAGCAGTGCCTTGCTTTTTGGACCGAGGTTTTTGATTAGCTGTATTGGGATTTCATCGGGTCCAGCTGCCGTGTTGTTAAAGCTGCCGTGTCTGCGGATGCAAGGCAGCGCCACCTAACGTTAGCCGCTGGGCTCTGTAGCTAGTTGTCAACTGAGTACGCGCGATAAAAAGAGCCGGGTGCCTGCTCATCGCTTCCTTGTCCAGGGGCTCTATTCTCGACACTCATGGCGGCTGCATGGCCGCCATTATCTGACATGTTGACCCTGACTGTCTGTCAAGAGGTCGCGTGTTTTGAAATTTGTGCGAGGAAGCAAATGTTTTTCAAAATGCAGTTTTGCGTTTTCATCGAGGTGACCAAACGTGACTGGGAGCTGCAAATTTTATCCACTTTTCTCTGGTTCTTGGCAGCTATATCAGGCATCGGAAACTCCGCTGCATTTTTGTCCACGCGAATTGCAGCGCCATCCATGAGATGGATGCGAAAGCAAAATGGCTTTTTTTTTTCTTGTCAACGCTCTCTCAACTTTGTCGTTTCTCTCTCACCTTCAACTATCGGCGGCGCGGCCAGCGCTCGTCGTCGGCCGTCCTGATAACGGCCAAAACGGCAGCAATTTTTTTTTCTGGCATTATGTGGTCAGTTTTGCGGTTTTCGCCTTCCGCACTAGCAGTGTGGACCGTGTGGTACCCTACCGTTGCACGTTTGTCGGCTTTTCCCCGCAATGTCTCGCAGCTGTCGCTGTTCGTGTGTGGTTCAGTGGTGTGCGAACACATCAAGACGAAGAGAGCCATGCAACGTGAAATTCTACCGCATCCCTAAAGACAGCAGGTGAGCACTGCCCATGTGCAGTTTACTTCCCGGTTTTTATTTGTGATAGTAATTGTGCGCAATCGTACATGACTGTCTGGTGGTGAGGCAGGAGCTAGCTGATTTGAAATGACCACAACCATGCAGTAAATCGTTATGTCAACCAGCAGCGAACATAAAGCTCCTTATAAATATAGTACCATCCGTGCGTATCGCAAGGAACACGTGTGCAGGTGTGCGCTTTGCACTTATTTCTAGCTAATTGGTCGTCATCGTTTAAAAATCCTTTTCTGAGAATTAAGGTTGACATATCACAACTAGTACTCTGCCGCGACGCGAAACGAGCTCAGTTTTGTATATTCCAACTGCGATGTTATAATTTATGATCTTCACTGTTCTTCAGGATGGAAGCGTTTTTAACCTACGCTGGAAGGATGGACCTAATGGGTTTGCCCAGAGACAATATCAACAACCGCAGAATATGCTCGGCGCACTTCACGGAGGTGGATTTTATGGACCGAGCGAGAAGCAGGCCGTGAGAAGCTATTCTGCGCATTGGCCATTAGAGCATTTACAATGAATGCTTTTTTACATGTGCATACATGAAACACCATTCGTGTTTCGTTGCATTCTATAGTGAGTTGCACTGTGTGCTCCAATTCTGGTTTTCGCAAACGAACACAATAAAGTAAGTCCAAAAAACTGTTGTGTTCTAAGTGAAATGATTTTTTAATACAATTGGGCACATGCTTGCTTGATTGCAATAATGAACGCGACTGCATGCATGAAAACGCAAAAAAGAATCCACTGCGCACAAGCGCGCAGCACGAATGCACGAATGGCACGGCTGGACAGGAGAGGAGCGCGGAGCACGCGCTTCCGTGCGGCGGCGCGTCTGATAACGCCCGCGACAAAAAAAAAAGAGAGAGAGCGCCGCGGACAGCTAAAAAAATTAAATAAGAGCATTGCGCGAGGCATGAGGGGAGGGTGAGGCGAGGCATGGGAGAGGGATAGGAAAGTCAACGAGCGGAACAACGTTATCATAAAAATGTAAGAAAAAAATTGCTATAGCGAAAGGGGGAGGGTAACAAAAAATCGCGCCGTTTTTCTTCTTTTTCTTTTTTTCGTCACCGTAGTACCGTCATCCATCCGCTAGGGCCTAACTGAAGTGCGCCTTGGCGCTAGCGTCGACTGAGCGTCTGCTATAGGAGAACCAATGGGAGGTCTAGGAACATTCACCCCCCTGGCTCTAAAAAATTGACGCTCTAAAAAATTGACGCAGAAACTTTTCTGGGAGTTGTCCTAGTATACGTTAGCATTGTGCCATTCGCTCATCTCCACGCAGCCCGGTGTCACTATCAATGTTAGGAAACTTGAACCGACCAGTACCAACGACAGCGCAGAGGCGACGCGAACTGCTGCCGACGGCGGCGCAAGGTGCATTGATGACGCAAGCAAATAACTATTGCAGCAGGAGGGGGCCAGGTCCGCTGATGACGTACCGGTCATTATAAGCCGTTATTGCTATTTAGCGCCTCATCCATTCGCGTCGAACCATTATGAGCCGTGATCAACCGCACTCCAGCGGCAGCTGCCGCTGGCGCGGCCGCGAGGGCCGTATTATCACGTAGTAGTGACGATACTCTGAATACTGTGATACTGTGAATGACGAAACTAGCTTTGTTATTGGACGACCTTGTGCCCATAGAAATAGCGTACACTCAAAGAACAACGATAGCGGCGGACACAGTCGGCGGTCGTGGAAAATCTGATCCACCCGCCATGGTTGCTCAATGGATATGGTGTTGGGCTGCTGAGAACGAGGTCGCGGGATTGAATCCCGGCCACGGCGGCCCCATTTCGATGGGGGCGAAATGCGAAAACACCCGTGTACTTAGACTTAGGTGCACGTTAAAGAACCCCAGTTGGTCGAAATTTCCAGAGTCCCCCACTACGTCGTGCCTCATAATCAGATTGTCGTTTTGGCATGTAAAACCCCCAAAATTTTTTTAAAATCTGATCTGCAGGTCAAGCGCGTCGGCTATTGTACTTGAGTCATCGAAGCTTCCAGAGCAATCACTGGTGCCCGCGTGTCTTCTAGAAAGTACTACACAATTCGCGTGCCGCATACATGAAATCAGATTACACAAGGTTCGGTGACAACAGACAGCGGAAAGAACCATCGATACATATAAACTCTAAACCATTTTCACAGTTGTATAGGTTTTGCTTTGCCATACTGATATTCCACGAAGTTAAACAAGATTATACTGCCTTTTCAAACAAATATTTAAACAGAGATGTGGCATACAACCTACGCACTCGTTCGCTGACGGGAACAAGACCAAGGACTAACTTGGTACTAAAAATATAATCAAAGAATTTTCTTGTGTAATGCATACCAATCCTTAATGAAACTCGCTAATGAAAACGCATCTGTGCCTCGTTTAAAAAAACAGGTAAAGCTACTTCTACTGCCTCACTCAACCCTATAATAGTTTTTCCATTATGTCTCATAAAATTCCGATAAATACCACTGTGTTTGATATTGAGTAGCTGAATTCTATGCATTGCTGCTCTATGAAATGCTTGTGCAATGGTTGTTACATGCTCGGTTAGAGATTGTATAGCCTTTTTCACCAATAATCGTGTTCCAGTTTATTTATTTATGTTCATAATTGTTTACATATCCGTGTAATGAGTACTGTAATTATTATTGTAAAACCCCAGAAGGAAGAAGAATATTTGTGCCGGCTGCCAGACATGTAAATCTGAGGTGAAGGCCTCGTCAGGAGACTTAGGAGTCTCATATTGCGTTACCTCTTGGACATATTTCACACTATGTATTTATGTGCGAAATAAACTGATAACATTCGAGAAACTTCGGATACACGCAGGCGCGGCCTGCGCTGAGTTATCACATTTGTTAGACGGTGAAACGCACTCACCCGAGAAAGATAAACGAGTACACGTGTCTTACAACACGTGTACGGTTGTAATGCTTACAACAAATCTGGAGTTGATATATGTGCCCTTACTCCATCAGAATTTTCTCGACTTAGTCAGCAGGACTAACATTCATGTTTATACGGTCAGCTACTTGGGGAGTGGAGATTAGTTGAGTGTACAGCTTCTTGTTTACATTTACATTATATATATATATATATATATATATATATATATATTGTAACGATGTTGAGGAACACAGGTTAAGAAAACAACGATATTTAATAAGGGCGAACCTGTGCCCACGACTGAAAGTCACTGCAGTCGTGAAGAATGCCCGGCAGTCGCGTTCTGAAACTGGCATTCCACCGTCTTCTTCTTTCTTCTCGAGTCCTGCCTCGTGCGCGTGGCGCATGCGAGCCCGGTCCAACCGAGTGCTCGTGCCACGAAGAACGCTGCCTGTTGTTGCTGAACAACACCACGGTACGGCGTGCACAGTGTCCAATACGAAGCGCGCGCAACTTGAATGTGGCCAAGTTGTCGCGGCATTATCCCCCTCCTTAACGCATCGGCCCGATGCGTGAGAGAAAGTAGTGGTTCCTGTGAGCTCTCACTTTTTTTCATCATCTCTCGTGGTAGGGTTTCATGCGGACGATATGTACAACTTCCGTGGGGTTGCGCCGTCTTGAGCTCTCGTGCCCAGCGGATTTCACTTCGTAAGTGACGTCGCTTATGCGACGAAGTATTTCGTAAGGGCCGAAGTAACGGCAGAGAAGCTTTTCCGACAGTCCACGGTGTTGCACTGGGGTCCATACCCACACCTTGTCACCGGGCTGATAATGCGCATCACTACGTCGCTGGTTGTACCGGCAGGAGTCTATGCGTTGTTGGCGGCGTATTCGGTACCTTGTCATTTGTCGTGCCTCCTCGGCTCTTTGCAAGAAATCATCTAGGTCAGATGAGTTATTGTTTTCTTCGTCTAACGGCAACATAGCATCCAGAGTTGTGGTTACTGCTCGGCCGAAAACAAGTTCAAATGGGGCAACTCGTGTTGTTTCTTGAGCGGCCGTATTATATGCGAAGGTGATGTACGGCAAAATTTCGTCCCACAGCCTATGTTCCACATCGACATACATCGAAAGCATGTCAGCCAGTGTTCTGTTGAGACGTTCAGTTAAACCGTTTGTCTGAGGGTGGTACGCCGTAGTTCTCCTGTGATCAGTATGTGTCATTTGCAACAAGCATTTCATTAGGTCCGCAGTAAAGGCTGTTCCACGATCGGTAATAACAACTGTGGGAGCGCCATGCCTGAGCACGATATTGTTGACAAAGAATTTTGCAACTTCGACAGCCATTGCACTGTACAGGGAATCAGTTTCTGCGTAACGAGTCAGATAGTCTGTGGCCACAACTATTCACTTTTTGCCTAAAGATGATTTTGGGAAGGGTCCAAGCAGGTCCATACCGACTTGTTGGAATGGGGCTTTTGGTGGCTCTATTGGCTGGAGGAGGCCTGCCGGTTTTACGGACGGAGCCTTGCGCCTTTGACACTCGCGGCAAGTCTTGACATAGTGCTGCACGGATGCTAATAACTTAGGCCAGTAGTACTTCAGACGAATCCTGGCGAATGTACGGCTCACGCCCATGTGTCCAGATGAGCGTTCATCGTGACATGCACGCAAAATTTCTTCTCGCATAGGTGTGGGTACAAGTAAAAACTTTGTCTCGCTGTTCTCGAAGTTTCTCTTGTAGAGGACACTTCCTCGCAGACAGAACGAGGATAGTCCTATAGAGAAAATACGCGGGAGTTGAACGTCGAGTCCCTCCAGGCGCTGTATAAGTGGTAGCAATTCCGGGTCATCTCGTTGTTGTTGAGCGATTTGTGACGCGTGAACAATGCCAAGGAACGGGAAATCATCTTCTTCTGACACCGTTGTCTCGACGGGTGCGCGTGACAAGCAGTCGGCATCGCTGTGTTTCCTCCCGGATCGGTATACGACAGTAATATCGTACTCTTGCAGCCTAAGGCTCCATCTTGCTAGTCGTCCGGATGGATCCTTGAGATTCGCCAGCCAGCAAAGCGAATGGTGATCGCTGACTGCTCTGAATGGTCTACCATAGAGGTAGGGTCGAAATTTACATATTGCCCAAATGACTGCTAGACACTCTTTCTCGGTTGCCGAGTAGTTTGCCTCTGCTTTCGAGAGCTTACGGCTGGCATATGCAATTACTTTCTCTTGGCCGTTCTTCCACTGCACTAGAATGGCACCGAGGCCGACGTTACTCGCATCGGTGTGAACTTCAGTGTCGGCTGTCTCATCAAAATGGGCAAGGATTGGAGAAGCTTGCAGGCGTTTCCTTAGCTCGTCAAAGGCGTCTTGCTGTTCGCTTTTCCACATGAAATGTACATCTTCTCTTGTTAGTATTGTAAGGGGCTCCGCAATCTTTGAGAAGTTTTCCACAAATCTTCTGTAGTAGGCGCATAAACCCAAAAAACGTCGGACTGACTTTTTGTCTGTGGGTGTCGGGAACCTCGCAACGGCTGCTGTCTTTTCCGGATCTGGCCGAACGCCTTCAGCACTGATGACGTGTCCGAGAAACCGAAGTTCATTGAAGCCGAATTGACATTTTCCCGGCTTAATTGTCAAGTCTGCGGCGCGAATAGCTTCTAATACTAGTCGCAGTCGCTCTAGATATTGGTCAAATGTTGCGGAAAATACAACCACATCATCCAAATACACTAAGCACGACTGCCATTTCAATCCAGCGAGCACTGTGTCCATCATTCGCTGGAACGTTGCAGGCGCCGAACAGAGGCCGAATGGGAGCGCTTAAAATTCGTAGAGGCCGTCAGGGGTTACGAATGCTGTCTTTTCACGGTCCCGCTCATCCACCTCTATTTGCCAATAACCACTCTTCAGATCCAGCGAGGAGAAAAACTTTGCACATCTGAGCCGATCTAAAGTATCGTCGATGCGCGGCAGGGGGTATACATCCCGCTTAGTTACGCTGTTGAATTTACGGTAGTCAACGCAGAATCGAAGTGTGTTATCTTTTTTCTTAACGAGCACTACGGGAGACGCCCATGGACTGCTGGAAGGCTGAATAACGTCATCTGAAAGCATCTCCTCTACTTGCTTCTTGATGATCTCTCTTTCTTTGGGTGAAACTCGATACGGGTGCTGGCATACTGGTCTTGTGGCGTCCTCTGTTATGATTCTGTGCTTTGCAACAGACGTGCGCCGTACCTTCGATGAAGTAGAGAAGCAGTCAGAAAAATCCTTTATCAGGTCATGTATCTGTTTCTTTTGAACTTCTGGGAGTCTTGGGTTGACGGTAATTGATCTGTCGACACTGCAGGTTCCTGGCAGAGCAGTTCACGTTGTCGTTAGGCTGCATAATTCGGTCGCTACACAGAACTCGCGGGAAAAGGCAATAGCTGTTCCTTGTGCGATATGTTGGAATTCATTTCCGAAATTCGTAAGTGCGACATTTGCACGGCCATTGCTTAAGTGCACAAGACCCCGAGCCACGCAAATACCTTTGTTCAAAAAGAGCTCTATGTTTCCATCCGCTATGCCTTCGCGGTCGCAAAATATTTCATTCTCCACACGAACCATTATACTGCAGCGTGGCGGCACAGATACATCATCATCAACGACGCGGAGTGCAGCAAGACGTCGCTCCTCCGATTCTTCCACAGGTATAGCTTGTTTTGTCGAGAAAGACACACTGGACCGACGTAGGTTAATTATGGCGCCGTTAGCTTGTAGAAAATACATTCCCAATATAAGTTCCCGTGAACATTCTGGGAGTACAATAAAGTCAGAAACATAAGTGAAGCCTTTTATCGTAAGTCTTGCGGTGCATCTGCCAAGGGGCGTGATAAGATGACCACCTGCCGTACGTATCTGCGGTCCAGTCCACTGCGTCACAACTTTTTTCAGGTTCTTCGCCATCTTGAAGCTTATTACCGAATAATCAGCGCCGGTGTCGACTAAATTCAGCTCGCATCCGTCTATTATCAACCGCAAATCTGATGTAATCGTTTCCTTCCTGCACCTGTTTACTGGAATTATCTCGTCATCGTACTGGAACCGTGTTGGAGGATCTTCGAAACTCTGGTTATCAGCGGCCTCACCTCCACAGGTCGCTTGCTTCAGTTTTCCTGGTGTGGGCCTGGTGAACGACGCCTAGACAATCTTGGAGACGCGCGTGGGCTAGGCGATCGGTAGCGCATGGGCGACGGTGACCGTGATTCATGTTGGCCAGGAGTAATGGGGCTTTGGCGCGTGGACAAGTATTCTTCGATCTCTACTGGCCGTTCACCGTTTCGCGGGCATGGTGCACTTAAGGGAAAACCTCTTAATCCAGCTTGACGGTACGGGCAGAACCTATACAGGTTACCCGCTTCTCCGCAGTGAAAAAACAGAGGCCTCCGCTCCTGGTCACGCCAGACGTCACTTTTCCGGGGCCTTTGTGCCACAAAACGACGTGCACTACGTGCTGGAGGCGTATAGGCAGCCGGTGGTTCCAGCAGACGAGGTGCACTGCGTACTGTCGGCGGGTAGGGAATGGTCGTGGCAACTGCTCCATTACTGTGTACCGCAGGTTGCCTGAGTACGTCGGCGTACGTTGGGGTGCGCTGCATCGGCTGTTGCTCACGCTCTGGACTCCGTATGACCTGCCTCAGTTCGTCCCTGACAACGTCGACGATAGATAGTGCAGTTGGTGTCTGAGGTGTCTTCAACTTGTTGAGCTCTTCTCTGATCACTGACCGGATGAGCACCCGCAGGGCTTCAAGGTCATTCGGCACGCGTCCAGAGAAGGCATGTGTTATGTACTGACGTCACATGTACATTTCATCGCTTATCACCCACGCAAGTAGCGGTGGCCTTATCACGAGTTTCACTCATGCTATAAAAGGAGTGTGCGTCAATAAACCTACGTTCATTTCACCACTGGGCGTCCGACTGATTTACTACATTGGCGACGAGGATGGGATTGGCGACGAGGCGGACCGGCCCGGCGAGGCCGCCGTTAAAGAAGGCGGAATGGCTGTCGGCAAGATCGGCGAGTATCGTCTTGGCACGGGCGCGTCTTGGGATGAGTACGTCGAGCGGTTGGAAATGTTTTGCGACGCGAACAAGATAACAACGGACGAGCAGAAAAGAGCAGTTCTGCTGAGTTGTTGCGGCGAAGCAGCGTACGGGCTCATCGTAACCCTGGTGAAGCCAGTAAGACCGACCATGGCAAGCTACGACGAAATCAAGACGGCCGTTCGCAAGCACCTGCATCCGAGGCCTTCCGAGCTGCACGCAAGGTTTTTGTTCTACAGGAGTGTCACAAAAGAGCGCGTAATTCAAGCGCGCGCCGAGTGTCGCGCAAGCCAGCGAAAGAACACGCCGGTCCCGCGGCAACTTCAACAGAGGGGGAGAGCGCATACGCCTCAATAGGGTGCCTCGATGCCAGCGCCGCCGTTCAGGGTGGTGCCAACCTTTGACCGCCCCCGCGCCGCCGCTTTCTCGCTGCGACGCCATATTGTGTCACAGCGAGCCGTTGCGCTTGCTTGGTGCCGGTGCTGAGTTCGAGGCACAGTGCGCGCGGATGCTTCGCGGACGCTTCTACTTGCTAGACAGTGTTCAGCCGCATGACTGACAAGCTATCAAGTGCATCGTGTCGACATGACGGGCTGTTGTGTTCCCAAGTGCGCCGGATCGACGCGTAAAGGACTGCGTTGTTTTCGCTTCCCCCGGGACCCAGAGCGACGGAAGAGATGGGAAGCCCAAGTAAAGCGCGATCACTGGAAGGCAACGGATAACTCCTGCATTTGCGAGGTAAGTGTCAAGAATGTTTAGACTACCGCACCGTGTTTTTCATTTAAATAAGAAAGTATTCTCTGATCCTCGCTCACGTACCTACGTTCGCTCACGAACTAAGTAAGCACTGCACCGATGCTGTCTGAGTAGCGTATGGTTTGCGAGCGCGCGTCGCATAGGCTTTTTTCGTTTTGATGGGCGCAGTCTGTACCCTTATTTTAAGGATTGACGAAGATGCTTAGCCGCGAAGTAGTCTTACATTAGCTACGAATCGTCACGTAAGCCACCTATTTTCCTTTTTCACGGGAAGCACACATCGTGTGTGTCTCTTGTTTCTTTTTTTTTTTCTTTTTTCGGTACTGGTTATTTGGGACTAAAGAACGCAGTGCTTCGGCCGGGGAGAGCGGCTGTTTTGTACGTGGTAAGCGAAACATTGTGATTTTCTCTGATTTCTCAGGAGATATCTTGCGGACCTCAGGGTGTTACGTTACATAGCTGATTTTTTAGACTTGTACATATTTGTAGCGTGGTGATCGTAAGCCGATGGTCATTCGTGCTCATTCCCGATCGTAGTGGGTACTGTGACGGTCTTTAAATGCCTGTGCACGGTATGCCCAGGTGTAGTAGAGTTAAGGGGCATCATGGGACCAAAATGTTTCGGCGCTTTCTGGCATGGTGTCTGTTGTAGCCTGTGCATTTCTTCGAAACGTGTGAAGCGAGGTAATACAGCATTGCTTCTGCTAAAATTTATTTTTAAGCACTCTCTGTTCTCAGTTCTCTGTTCTCAGTTCTCACAGTTCTCTGTATTTACAAGGCAACTTTTCATATCAATAATCACTTTTGTCGTTTTACCTGTACTTAGAAACACTTTGAAGAGGACCAGTACGAGGGAAATCGACAGGATGGGCGCCGTCTGTTAAAGTCAACAGCCCTACATCATCATGGACTATATTTTCGAAGTGAAAAACATTGCTAATCTGTATTTGACTGTCTTAGTTTCATTTACGGTTTTTGTACGTGATATGTATGCAGTGTTGTTTATTTTTTCAATGTAGTTATCAGTGTTCTAATGGTTATTTATGAAATGTTCTGTACTCGCCATCGATGTGTTTGGCTGATGCGACGTATTCGATGGTAGCTGATGTATGTATTCTGGCTGGATATCTTGATTAATATTACCCGCGGTTGCGTTTTCTTGTTTGCATTCTTGTTTTCGATTTATATTGTGTGTAATAAGGTTGATGTACTCACTTGAACCCCCCCTCCCCCCATGTAATGAATAAAAAAAAAAACAAAAAAAAACTCTCACTATCCCGAATTGTGTGTCGAGCCTACCTTGCGAATTAATTTTTTTATCTCGTCTTTCAACATAACCTTCAGGCGCCACACAGTACATATAATTTTTCATGTACATATCTCTTTCATGATTGATTGTACTAGACATTATAAGTAAATGTATTTTGTGCATCGTTTGATTTCTTGTGTATACTACGCAAGATTGACACAGACAAGTTACGTTACATTTTTCTCTACAGCACTAACTAAACCTAATTTTCACATCGCAGTTATTTTTACACCAGCTTAATCCTGTCAGCACACAGTTTTGTGGGCAAAAAAGCAAAAATTGCGCGTAGATATCGTCAAATAATTGCAACGAACGCGAAGAGCACGCGCAACGAAAGGGAAACTAACCGCCGTGCGCGAGTGGCTGGCTACGGTAAAGGAGGCGTGACGTGTAAACCAAAATACAACAGCGAAAAAGAAAAACTTCCACACACAGGGGGTCGCAAACCTTATATACCAAGCATCGAAGCGCAAAAAAAAATAGTGCGTATTTTAAACATACACACGACATATTAAATGTGATTGAATTAGGCAACTTGGGGAATGTTCCCGGCGCCATACATTTACGTCTTCGACCTTCGACGAGTTAACGGCTATTGGTTATAAAGATATGCAGGTGGGACACCGATAAAAAAAATCCTCATCAAGGCAAAGCACTTGGAAGCGCGCCGCGAGTAACACTTTATCAACGCAAGCGTAGCTGAGTCTCAGCTCGTGTGACACAATATGGCGGCGCCAGCGGGGTTGTCTCCACCCTGGACGGCGGCGCTGGGCATCGAGGCACCCTACGCCTCAAGCAACAACGCTAACAACGGCGCCGAAACGTCTGGAACTTGGAAGAGACTCGACGGAGCGACGTTAACCGGAGAGAGAGAGAGAGAAGACACGCGCGCGCCGAGACACCTTCTCACCCGGCGAGTCGAGAGAGATAACTACAGCGTGAGCGCGCGCGCCAACAGCATGAGTCATCATCACCCCTCCTCGAGAATGTTCCGAAAGCAGCGGTCGAAGGTACGAGAAAAGAGTAGAAGCTTCCCAAGCTTTGGCCGTGCTACGGAATCACAACTCCGATCGAATGTTCGAGAAGGACCGTCGACGGCTATATAAACGCCGTGCGAGCATTGTCAGTTAGGAATCCAGGAGTCCAGTGAGGAATTCAGGAGTTGAGTCCGCACCGTGAAGTGATGTAACGTGAAGACCAAGCGTCTGCGGAAGAAGGGGATTCCCCGGCAAGCTAGTCGACGAGTTCTTCGAGCGTCTGCATTTCCGGAAGAAGTTCCTTCTTCGAGATTTGCCCCCAAGTTACGCCGAGATCGTCCGACTCCAAGACCAACCAGCACGGTGAATACGATTGGACACTTAGTGTTCCTATTTATTTTGTACTTTACGTGTTGGACTCTTAGTGCTTGTCGTGAATTATTTTCTTGTGTTTAATACCCATCTGAGTTGTATTGTGTTGTGTCTAGCCTAAGTGTGCAAGTGTGTGTGTAACTGCCTTGTGTGAAGAATATATTTTGTTGTGTTTTGACAACTCTGGGCTCTGACTCGGTCTTTGGACAGCAACCGGCGTTCGCTGGCGCACCAGAGGGCCCATTCTTAATTGTCCTTGCTTTCGTGGGATTATTTTCGGAAGCTGATAAGTCGGCTTTGGAATTTATTCCGGCGTCTGCGCCTCGTTCACCGGGGTCTGTGACAAGGAGAAGCCAGGCGGCTGATGAATCGGTGGCAGACTACGTCACGGCTCTGCGGAAGCTAACGGAAGACTGCGGTTTTGGTGACAAGCAACTACCGCTGGACGTCATGATGCGAGATCGTTTCGTGTGCGGCATCAAGAATGAAGCAGTCCAGCAGAGACTTCTCGCCGAGCCCAACCTTACGTTCCAGGTCGCGTACGAAATGGCCGTGACAGCTGAGGCTACAGCAAAGCAGCAGCGAGACATACGCAACCAGGGACGAGACGAGACAAAAGACAGCCAGGGCCTAATTCAAGCAACTCGCACGAAGCAAGACACCGCAGCGGAAGGGTCCAGTTGCTATCGCTGCAACGGTAAGCACGCTCCGCATTTATGCAGTTTTAGAAAGGCGGCATGTTTCAAGTGCAAGAAAATCGGACACATTGCGAAAGCCTGTCGTTCGAAAGACGAAGTTAGAAAGTTTCAAAGAAAAACTTCACACGAGCAGAAGAAAAAAGAGAGTAAAAGCAAGGGCGCCTACGAAATGACCGAATTATTTTCCCTCTGCGAGGTGAATGAGCAAGAAGAAAAATTCATGGTTGAAGTACAGATTGAAGGGCAGAATGTACCCATGGAAATTGATTCTGGAGCATCGTGCTCAATTGTGAGTGAAGAAACGTTTCGCTCTATCGAGGGAAAGCAAAGTAAAATACCCCTTCGAGAGTCAAGCACAACGCTCGTAACCTGGTCAAAAGAGGCGTTGCCTGTAGTTGGTCGCGCAAGTGTTGTGGTGGAATTCAAGGGTCGGACGGCAAAGCTGCCTTTGTTGGTAGTGAAGAGAAGCGGTAACAGTTTGCTTGGGCGGAACTGGTTTAGGCCGTTGGGCATTGGGCTGCATGGAATTCAGCAACTGAATGTTGAAGACGTCACTTCACGATTTTCTGAGGTGTTTCGCAGTGACCTTCCTGGCTTCAATGGACCGCCAGTGCACATCGAACTGAAAGACGACGCCAAACCTACGTTCATTTCACCACTGGGCGTCCGACTGATTTACTACATTGGCGACGAGGCGGACCGGCCCGGCGAGGCCGCCGTTAAAGAAGGCGGGATGGCTGTCGGCAAGATCGGCGAGTATCGTCTTGGCACGGGCGCGTCTTGGGATGAGTACGTCGAGCGGTTGGAAATGTACATGTGACGTCAGTACATAACAGCATGGGCAGGTGCACAGCTTGCCTCCCGGTTCTATTGCCGAGCCCGCTGTTCCAGCGTCTTTTCGATGGTCGTTGCTTCGGCTCTGAACTCTGCGACGGTGCGCGGTGGGTTGCGGACGAGAACTGCGAAGAGTTCTTGCTTTACCCCACGCATGAGATGGCGGAGCTTCTTATCTTCACTCATGGTGGGATCAGCACGCTTGAACAGGCGGGACATGTCCTCGATGTACATCGCCACGTTCTCGTTCGTGAGCTGGTTCCTAGCTTGAAGGGCAATTTCCGCCTTTTCTTTACGATCCCTGCTGGCGTATGTTGCTAGCAGTTGTCGTCTAAATTCCTCCCAAGAGGACAAAGAGGGTTCGTGGTTCTCATACCACGTTCTTGCGAAGTCCTCCAAAGCGAAATATACGTTACGGAGCTTCTGTCTCTCATTCCATTCATTAAAGCTTGCCACTCTCTCGAACAGTTCCAACCAGTTTTCCACGTCTTCGAACGAGTCGCCATGGAATGTTGGCGGCTTGCGAGGTTGGCTTACGACCAGCTGTGCCGGTGTTACCTGGCTAGTCATTGTGGCGGCGTCCGTTGTCCGAGTTTCCCTTGGCGTGAAGAGAAGAGGGCCGAATTCGGGCGAGTCACCTCGAAGACGGCGGCTGGTCCACTGGTGCACAGGTGTCAGTTCCACGGGATGGACTCGCTGGTGGTCGGGGCTATGCTGACTTTCGATCGTGGGGCTTCGACTCATACCCAGCACCTCCACCAGAAATGTAACGATGTTGAGGAACACAGGTTAAGAAAACAACGATATTTAATAAGGGCGAACCTGTGCCCACGACTAAAGGTTACTGCGGTCGTGAAGAATGCCCGGCAGTCGCGTTCTGAAACTGGCATTCCACCGTCTTCTTCTTTCTTCTCGAGTCCTGCCTCGTGCGCGTGGCGCATGCGAGCCCGGTCCAACCGGGTGCTCGTGCCACGAAGAACGCTGCCTGTTGTTGCTGAACAACACCACGGTACGGCGTGCACAGTGTCCAATACGAAGCGCGCGCAACTTGAATGTGGCCAAGTTGTCGCGGCAATATATATATGTGTGTATATATGATTTTTCTTCTGTGATGTGTGAAACGATGTATAACTTATCTACGCGCAACTACTCACTTTTCATTTAGTGCTTCTCATGCGTGTATTCTTGCAAATTGTGCATTTTTGTATTGTCAAAAACACGCGGCAGCTCCACGCTGCCCATGTGTTGTGATCATAGGGGACATGCAGGGTGTTTTTGTAAGCTGCACTTGCAGGCTTATCTTCCCTGCCTCCCCCAATCTGTTCGAAATAAAGATTATTATTATTATACAGCCTCCGCCCTTTAAAAAGTATCTTCTCGACGCTAAAAACACAAAAGCGAAAACAAAACAACATCAACAAAGAAACAAAGTCCCTAAGTTCGTCAGCAGGCATAGAAAGGGTTAAGACAAACCGCGTTGATGACTTCAGGTCGTGCGCGGCGCCGCTGTGGTCGAAAAATGCCGTCTGGCACGACCTCACAGTCCAGCGTGCCAATACGGCGGGTGATCTTGTAGGGTCCGAAATAGCGACGTAACAGTTTCTCGCTAAGTCCTCGTCGGCGTAGCGGAGTCCAGACCCAAACACGGTCGCCGGGCTGGTACTCGAGGTAGCGTCGTCGAAGATTGCAGTATCTGCCGTCGGTCCTCTGCTGGTTCTTGATGCGCAAGCGGACGAGCTGTCGACCTTCTTAGGCACGCTGCAAGTAGGTGGCAACGTCGAGATTTTCTGCGTCAGTGACGTCCGGTAGCATGGCGTCAAGCGTCGTTGCCGGCAGGGGCGTAGCAGGGGGGGGGGGGGGGGTTCAACCCCCCCCCCCCCTTACCCACCTTTTGTTCTTGTCGCTTCGCGCTGACATAATTCATGAAACCGGTGCTACTATCACAATTTCATTCCTGGGCGCTTCCGTTTGGATTGGTAATTTACAGCGAATCATGTCTGCATATGGAAAAAACTGTCACGGTGTTTGTCAATGCTTTGACATTCTGTGAAGTTTTGGGCGATAATGTGGCGGCCGCATTCTGAAGCAACAAATGCGCAACAAATGAAGCAACGAATGCGGCAGCCGCATTTTAGATGATGGCGAAAACGCTCGAGGCCTGTTTACTTAGATTTAGGTGCACGTTGAAGACCCCAGGTGGTCGAAATCTCCGGTATACATTTCCCCCGCTTCCCTTCAGGTGCCGGTTAGGCCGCGCTCGCGCAGGATCTTAGTCTGCGCGAGAAACGTCTCTTGTTAGCGATTGCGCCGCTACGGAAAGCTGGTAATTACTGTTGTGTTGTTGAATCCCAAACCAGCAATTAAGGAAGGCTGGTAGTTGCTGTTTTGTTGTGGAATCCCAAACCAGCATTGTACACACGAAGGGGTTGATGACCGCAGTGAAATTCCACTGACTCGCAACAGAATGCACGAAACAGACAGCCGACAAGCATGAATTACTGCTGTGCGCAGAAGAGCGTAAGTAAACTCTTGTTGCAGGCGCTGACAGTTCTCGTCGGAGTTCACGCGTCCTGAGAAATTGATTATGTGCACTATGCACTGAACAAGACCGGAGTTCATTCCTGCATAACTAGTACACCAATCAGTCGAGATTCTGTGAGGTACAAGGCCGCTTCCTGTTTGCACCGGCGTAAGTGAAGCAGAAATGAGTTGCACGCACTACTTAAAATGCGTACGCATGCCATATCTATGCTGTGCGGTGAAATATTCTGTACAATTCTGAATCTGTTGACGTAAAGGCAAATGACGGCTGCACGCTCGCACACAGCGGAAGACACAGCGGCCCATGCACTTGCCGCAGGAAATGCAACCCTCTCGATCGTATGAGGGAGCAGGGCGACGAAAGCTTCGAAAAAAAAGCCTTACGCGTTTTTGCGCGTATTTAAGTTTTCATCATCATCATCATCAACTTGTTTATTTCACCACGAGATACACAAGGTGAAAAGGGGGAGCCGGAAAAAAAGCCGAAATTTCTTCGGCTTGACAGAGCTCCGGTCTCCCAGACAGGCACGGTAGCGGCTGGTGTACCAATATAATCACGTATAAAATGTTGATATACGAGTATTCTAAGCACAAGTATATGCAGATACTTTCATGTTATTGTATAGAAACTATAGTTATAATACAGTTGTGTGAATTGACTCGCAGTATACAATCACAATCTGTTATCTTGCATATTATGGTTTGACACAAACTCAATCGCATATAGCATAAGAAATATATATATACATATATATACACATACATATACACATATATATACACACATATACATATATATACACACATATACATATATATATATATATATATATATATATATACATATATATACATACACATATGTACAGGCGCTCTCAGAATAATTCGGAACGCCGGACACGCAGCAGCGCGCCGGCGGAGTATGCGCGCAGAAAAGTAGTACCATGGTCTACGCGTGCGCGGTCTCCCTAGCAAGCAAACGTTGCTCCGTATTGCACCTAGATTCGCGTTGTGTTGCTACAAAACGGTGCCCTATGTGTCCCTTAGCGTTTTGATAAGGGGCGCTGGGTGGGTGGTGTCTGTGACAAGCCGCGTGTGCGGATGCACGCGCGTTGGAGCAGAAGCCGTCGTGCGTGCGTGTTCGTGTGCTTGGATGACTTTTTTCTTTTGCAACTTTGCTTCCTATTTATCATATGATCAGATTATTTCCGGTAGGCGACTGTGACTAACGCTCGCAAAGGACGGTGGTTTCATGTGACGAAACCGTGAACATATCGGTGGCCATATTGATAAAGAGATACGAATATATTTGAACCATGCCAGTGACACGAAGTTCACCTTTTTCCTATCGAGGCAGCATGCCGAAAAGAGTACCGATCGATGTGCGGAGAAGAATAACTGAGCTCTGGTTACAAGAGAAATTTCAGCGCGAGATATGCCACCTAACAGGGAAGTCTTTAAGCGCTGTCAACCGCATTATCCAGGCATACAGGGATCAAGACGGCCGACTATGAGATGCACCACGATCCAGAAGACACAGATGCACGTCGGAAGAATGCGACCTTATCATTGTTGCTGCAGCAGTCGCCGATCCTTTTCGGAGCGCCGGCCAGATTAAGGCAGCACTGAACCTGCAAGCCAGTGAGGAGACAATCAGAAGGCGCATGCGAGAAGCTGGACTTCGTGGATTTGTCGCGGCGCAAAAGTCACACCTGACAGATCGACAGAAAGCCCAACGCCTCCAATTTGCCAGGGCATATGAGCACTGGACTAGAGAAGAATGGACGCAAGTGATATTCTCGGATGAATCGACATTTACGTCGCGGTGGGATCAAGAGCTCCGCGTATGAAGACCATAGAACTGCAGGCATTTTATTTTCTTTTTGATCTTTGCCACACCAAATCTTCCGGCGCGCAAAAGGGTTTCATCTAGAAAGACCAATATTTATTTTTTCTCATCGTGTAGGTACGAACCCGGGTATGTTTCTGAGACCTACAGTAGCGGCCGCTGTGCTGTCAACGTGTGGGGAGCAATCAGCAAAGAGGGCCTCGGCCCGCTAGTCCGGCTGTCCCCATCGTTCACAGCTGACGCCTACTGTGAAATTCTGGACTACCACCTGGTGCCATACGCTCTGGACGGGCCATTTAAAGATGGCTACTACTTCTTCCAGCATGACCGGAGCTCGGTGCACACCGCCAGAGCTGTGCAAAATCTGCTTCAAGAGCGTGCCGTTTGTGTCCTTGACTGGCCTCCGAAAGGTGCAGACTTGAATCCGATAGAGAATGTGTGGGGCGCAATGAAGGAAAGTTTGTCCCACATGAATCTGGGAAGTGCCAGTGCTGACGAGCTCTGGCTCGCCATTACCCGAGAGTGGAAGCGCCTTAGTGAGAAGAAGGACTTCGTAGAAGCGCTCTACAAGTCTATGCCACGCCGGCTACAAGCTGCAGTTCGCGTGGGCGGCGCATTCACGCGATATTAAAGCTGAGATTAACAATCGATTCTTTCGTTTTTTATGGGAAAATAAACCCAATGTTCTTCCTGATATTTATTTCTGTTTATTTTACATTCCACTCGCACAGCCTCTCTTTCGTAGCGTTGTAGTCTACCGCCGAGCAAAAGAAAATAGCTGTCTGCGCCAACAAATAAAGACATGGGATCAAAATGTAAGAATACTCGCTACCAAACAGCCAGATTCCGTAATTGATTGGTGCACAAATATGCGCAGACGTCCTAATGTGACGCTCAAATCAAAGATTGTGGTGTCGTGTAGAGCTTAAGATAGCATCTTTTCGATGGAGGCGAAAATGCCCGAGGGCCGTGTGCTTAGATTTAGGTGCACGTCGATGAGCCCAGGTGGTCGAAATTTCTGTAGCCCTTCACTACGGTATCTCTCAATTTCGTGGTTTTGGGGCGTTAATCCCGAACAATTACGATTTTAGTAGCCATGCAGTCACTTCGTCTGCATGAAATTGGACTTGACGAACATGACGCGTTATTTAATTTCGTGAACTGTTTTACTACCGCGATCACCGACACACCTGTAAGGGAGCGGTCGTGTAATAGTCCAAATTGAACTCTTATTACCGAGCTAGTAGTACCATGGACTGAAAGATAACTAAGTAGGAACTAATATTTCGTAGAACAGACAGACATGGTTGAAAAGAAGGCAGGGATGACCTTGTGCCCTTGCCGCTTCAACCTCAAGTAGTATACCAGAATGAATGCAGATAATGACGAGAACACGCCGCAAGGAATCGAATTGAGGCGCGCAGTACGATACAGGGCCTGGTACGTCCAGCCCATCTTGTCATAATACTAAAGGGCACCTAGCGCTACCCATTTGGTGCAAGACAACGCCAATCGAGATGCACTAGGGAGCGAAACTAGCTCGCTAGGGAGGCCGCGCATGCGCACACCTTGCGTGCATTTATCCGCCGGTGCGCTCCGCCGGCGAGCGGCTGCGTGCTCGTTGTTCCGAATTATTCTGGGAGCGCCTGTACACTCACATATACATGTATAACAAGTTTCACAGAACTATACAATAAACACAAGTTACCATCAGGAAACGTTCTTTTTTTTTAGAAATCGTTTTACATACTTGTAAATACATCTGCGCATCTATGTTAAAAAATAGAAAAAGATAATCTGCATAGGCTGCTGCTTTCGCGACAGATACCCGGCAACGTAGCCTAGGGCGTCATCACATCCTAGAAGTTTAGAAGCGCGAAGACGCCCTTTGCAGCATCCAGTTCACAACGCAAGCCCTGCCGCGCGGCCCGGGCACAATCGCTGCAGCGGAAACCTGGATGCTGGGGTTCATAGTTAAAAGTCTGAACGTATAAACACAACGAGAGTACATCATAAGCCCTGCGGAACTGTTACAGCATTTAACAATACACATCTATAAGAACAGATCCAATATTTTAGTTTTGTTTAGAGATAACACATCAACATTTTGTTGGTTGAAATAGTTGAGCAGGGGAGGTAGTGTATGTTTAAGGCGTTGACAGCCATAATTGGTACGCGAGAAAGGGATCTGCCATGGTGCCTGGTGACGATATGAATGTGTACTTCTACTTTCTTGTAAAGTTGCCAGGGTTAGGAATGAATCGAGTCTTCCCAACATAGCATTTCTATAGCTTAGTAATGTTTTGAACTTATATATGTCACGAACTCTAATTATTCTATTTTGTTGGAAAAGCTCTTGCGTGTGTTATTTATTTATTTATTTATTTACACAATACTGCAGGCAGCAATGCTGCCCAAGCAGGAGAGGGTTTACAAAAGAACATTTTTTAGTAGTTTTTCAAATGAAACATAAGATGTGCATTCAACAACAAATTCCGGTAAATGATTCCATTCTTCGCTCGTAAGTGGAAAAAATGATTTCTGAAAGATATTAGTGCGGGCAAAGTACGACTGGACTACTTTAGAATGAAAAATACGTGCCGACCTGTGTGGAGCAGGGGTAATATATGTGGCATTTGCTAAACCAGTTTGATTATGAAACAATGAGTAAAAAAATTTCAGCCTGGCGATTTTACGGCGCACATGGAGCGGATCCAGTCCAAGTTGGCCTAACATACCAGAAACTGACGACGAAGTTTTGTAGTCAGAGCAAATAAACCGTGCAGCCAGGCGCTGAATTCTTTCAAGTTTATCAATTTCCTTATTACAGTATGGGTCCCACACTATGGAAGCATACTCTAGGACTGGGCGAACGAGGGAAAGATAAGCTTGCAGCTTGACATATGAAGGTGACTTCTTTAGCTTTCTACGTAGAAAGCAAAGTTTTTTGAATGCTTTGTTGCATATGTTGTCAATATGGGTGTCCCATTTGAGGTTACTGTTAATTGTTATGCCTAAGTATTTCACAGAGGTAATAGATTCGAGGTTCCGATTGCCAATGTGGTAAGTATAAAGTAGCGGTTTTCGTTTCAATGTTATTGTCATTGACACTGTTTTGGAAAAGTTTATTTGCATTCCTCTGTCGTCGCACCAGTCCGCGAGTTTACAAAGATTACGGTTAAGTGTATCCTGGCATGAAGAACTCTTGACAGAAGAATAAATGACACAATCATCAGCAAACAATTTCACCTTGACATTAGGATCCACATTTTTAGCAATATCATTTACATAGATAAGAAACAGCAGGGGTCCCAGCACTGACCCCTGTGGTACACCGGATAAGACAGGCAGGCTATTAGATTTCACACCATCAATTTCCACAAACTGAACACGATTTTCTAAGTAAACCTGAATCCAATGAACTATGTTTTCTGGTAGTCCGAGTGAATTAAGAATTTCAATTAAATTTGCATGTGGCACATGGTCAAATGCCTTTGACAAGTCTAGAAATATTGCGTCAATCTGCAGGCGGTCATCTATGGCACTGGCAAAGTCGTGTACGATAGATAACAATTGAGTTGAGGTTGAGAACTTCCTACGAAAGCCATGCTGAAAATCTACAAAAAAGTTATTCGCTTCCAAGTGGTTGGATATGTGATTAGCGATAATATGCTCCAAGAGCTTACAACATGTGCTTATGAGGGATATAGGTCTGTAGTTGTTAGGAATAAGATTATCACCTGATTTAAACACCGGTATTACTTTGGCCGTGAGCCAGTCTTTTGGTACTGAGCTCTGTTTAAGGGATGCATTAAAAATAATGTATAAGAATTCAGAAGTCAGTTCGGAGTAGCGACGAAGAAAGTTGTTAGGCAAACCATCCGCTCCAGGCGATTTTTTTACGTCAATATCAAGCAGCATGGAAAGAATGCCTTCGCGACTAATTGAAATGTCAGGAATTGATTGAGATGCAGATGGTGTATTTGATTTATCATGGGCGCTGAGAACTGAAGGTATAGTGAATGCTTTATAAAATGTGTCATTTAATTCATTGACGATATCATTAAGATTAGAATTCACGCTATTGTTTATTCTTAGCTGCTGAACACTTCGATTAGAGTCGGACAAGAAACGCCAAAACTTGTCTGGGGAGTTTTTTAAGAATGTAATCATAGTCTGGTTATGGAATTTATCACGGGCGTTACGTAGTTTGATGAGTAAAGCATCTCTTAAGGAGCGGAGTTCGGTATTCTGAGCTAGCTTATACTTGCGTTTGCGCTTTATTCTACGTTTGAGATGAATGATTTCACGGGTGATCCAAGGGTTATGACGTTTAGTTTTCTTTCTACGCTTTGGTACGAATTTATCAATACAATACTTAACAACAGTGTTAAACTTGTCCCAGAGAAACGTGACGTCGTCATCGCGTTTCAATTCATCAAGGGAAAGATGTAAGCAATCCAAGATGGATTCGTCATCAGCCGATGAAAAATCCAAAAAGGACTGCGTGATAGGTGTAACTTGGAAGCATTTTTGTATTTCCAAGTCCACATGTACAAGCTTGTGGTCAGCTATACCTTCAGTCAGGATAACAATAGGATTTTCCGACAAGCCTTTCATAAATACAAGATCAAGAATCGATTGGGTCATGTTTGTGACACGTGTGGGATGTAGTACAACCTGTTTAAGATCATGAGAGAACATAGAATCAAGAAGGACGTGTGCACTGTCAGCATCTTGAGAGCCAGAGATTGATAGCTGTTCCCAATCAACACTAGGTAGATTGAAGTCACCGGCCATCAAAAATTTATGATTAGGTCGGAGCATGCGCTCTAGGTAGACGGCAAGAGATTCCACGAATGACACTGGGCTTTTGGGAGGCCTGTACACGACACCGACTAAAATTGGAAACTCATGATATTTAACTTCACACCAGATGCTTTCGTGCTGGGGTATGTTTGGAAGCTGGACACAATTTATTTCCCTTTTTACGATCAAGGCAACGCCCCCTCCTCGCCCAGTGCGGTCGCGTCTAATTATCTTGTGGGATGGGGGAATTATTTCGGAATCATTTATCTCTGGTGTCAGCCAAGTTTCTGTGACTGCCAAAATGTGTGGGTCATAGAGGATGAGGATATCTTCTAATTCGTTTGACTTATTGGCAAGACTTCTTGCATTAAGCAAGATAAAACGGAGCGTATCTCTTTGCAATCAAGGACCAGCTCTAGGCAAGTTGGTCCGATGTAGCATAACAGGCTGCGAGGTGGCCTCATCCCAAACGTAAAGGGTATCATCTACCCGAAGCCGCTCATAGTCAAGGGAAACTTTATGGCCTTTGGCTTTAAACTGTTTGCCATGTTGCCATAGTTTAGAACGTTTCTTTAAAGTAGCCGCACAAAAGTCGTGGCTAATAGAAATAGTTGAGCCTTTCAGTTTGAATGAATTATGAAGGACACGCAATTTCTCATTGTAATCAAAGAAGTTCATTATGACTGGTCTAGGTTTATCAGGCCGTTTTTTTCCTATTCGATGCACCCTTTCAACGGTACTGACCGATAATCCCAGCTTTACGCGGATTAGGTCTTCAGTAATTGCGTGCTTTAAGCTGATAGGACTCTCGCGATCAGACTCAGGAAGGCCAAAAACAACTAAATTGCGGCGCCGACTTCTGTCTTCGAAATCGTCTAATTTCTTTTGTTGCGCAGTGATCACTTTCTTTAGAGATGTAACCTCAGTTTTTAATTGGCTGATTGCTTCGGTATGCTGCGCGAGCACTTTTAGCGTATCATTTAGTTCCGTGAAACGGGCGCTCATCGATTTTTCGAGAGCAAAATGCGACGTAGCTAGTTTATCAATAGATGCTTGTAAGGATGAGGACATATCGGAAAGAAGAAGCTTAATCTCATCCCTAGAAGGTCCGGGATTTTGTTCAATATCACCAGCAAGCAACAGCAAAAGCACACCCCATGCGTCATCAAGTAAAGAAAGGCACTGTTCAGGGCACGGCAGTATGATAATACACCTATTATCACTACGAAAGCAGCGATAGGAATAATAAGAACGAACCTGTACAAAGAACATAAGGCGGTTCATGGCTGCATCTGCGGTAGTCCCGCCGTGCCCTCTGAAGGTGTGCTTGAGTTGCCCAGGTATTTGTACTGTGAGCGGTGGCGCTGAAGGTCGGGGCTGATGAGCGGATTGCGTCACCAAGCCTCGGTTGATATCAGCAGCCACGTGGTCGACGAGAATAATTCTGTCATCGGAACTGCAGGATGAATTGAGCGATGGTGCGCACAGGATTGAAGTGGACAGCGTGACCTGTACAAAGAACATAAGGCGGTTCATGGCTGCATCTGCGGTGGTCCCGCCGTGCCCGTTTGCTATCGACGTTTGCTATCGCCCGAATCGCTTTCTTTTGAAGTATTTCCAGTATTTTAATATTTTGCGCGGTAGTGTTACCCCATATAAGGGAACAGTAACTGAGGTGTGAATGGAAAAGAGCATGATAAATGAGACGCTTAACTTTAAAAGGTAATGAACTTCGATTCCGATTTAACACACCAACAACTTTTCGTACCTTTGAGCAAACATGACTAACGTGTTCATTCCAGGACATCTGCGCTGTGAATATTACGCCTAGGGTTTTTATGGATGACGTAATGTTAATTTTATACGGACCCAACACAATATTATCTGGCAATGTAGTAGAACTTCCCGGAGCATGAAAAATAACGCATTTTGTTTTGGTTCCATTGAGGATGAGGCCGTTTGCCTTAGACCATGCTCCAAGTCCATAACAAACGGAGCTTGCTATAGGGGTTATTTCTTTTAAATCTTTACCTGTGAAGAAAACAGAGCAGTCATCTGCATACGCGATAAATTTACACATATCACTTACTTGTACAATATCATTAATGTAATACAGGAAAAGTATCGGGCCAAGGATGCTACCTTGGGGCACACCCGCTGTCAAAGGTTTTATCTGCGATCTGTTCTCATTAATTTCAACAAACTGATGTCGGCTTTCTAAATAAGATCGGATAAGTTCAAGTGTTATTCCTCGGAAGCCGTATTTTTCCAGCTTTATCAGCAGCAATTTATGGTTCACTCTATCAAATGCTTTGCTGTAGTCTAAGTATAACCCTAAAGTCAGAAGTTTTTTTTCAATGTTCTCTAGAATAAGGTCCTTCTGTATACTTAAGGCGGTTTCCGTAGACCGCTTTTTCCTAAACCCGTGTTGACAGTCGGTTAGCAAGCTATGTTTTTGGGAAAAATTATCAATACGAAAGTTGACTATTTTTTCGAGTCCCTTTGATAGCACCGGAAGTATAGAAACCGGTCGATAATTTCCAGTATTATTTTTGTCCCCTCCTTTATGAATAACTATAACTCTTGCTACCTGCATATTGCGCGGGAAAACTCCAGTTGACAGGGAAATATTAAAAATGTGCATTACTGCAGGTGCAAGTAAGTCTATGACGTACTTAATTGGCCTAATTTCTAAATCATCTACGTCTCGGTTATGGCTGTTTTTCAAGGATGAAAATGTTGTAATCACCTCAGGGATGCTAGTAGGCTTTAGGAATAAAGATTCTCTTAATGAAGTTGTATGCATTGTATCTTGAATGTCGTGATCTCCGCATCCTACTTTGACAAAGAAATTGTTAAAATGGTTCGCAAGTTCTGTACCACCTACAAAAGCGCCATCAATATTCAACGTATCTGTTCGTGTATCGACTGGCTTCCGATTTAGTGATTCGTTAATTTTTTTCCATACTTTGTCGCTTCTGCGCATACATTCACTGTTAAATATACGGCTGTAGTAGTCATTTTTCGCCTTTTCTTTTTCTTTGTTCAATTTATTCCTAAACTGTTTATATTCTTTCCACTTTGACAATTCCTTCGACTTGATAAAAGACTGATAAAGCTTATTTTTTTCGTTGATTTGCCTAACGAATTCCTTCGATATCCATGGCTTGCGCGACTTTCTTCGAATCCGATAGTTTTCAAGCGGAAATGATTTGTAATATATCGTTTTGAGTTTGCTCATAAACTTATCGTATGACTCATTGGCATCTTCAAGGGCAAAAGTATCACTCCAGTCTATTTCGCGCACGGCTTCTCTGAATTTGTCTAACGTTTGAGCCGATATCTTGCGGTACGTTGTCTTTTCAGTGCACGCACGTTTAATGGAGCCTTTACGTTCTAGAAAAAGATATATAGGCATATGATCGCTGATATCACAGCTTATGACTCCCGATGCCGTGCTATCGATAGTCGAGTTTATTATGAAAGTGTCTAGTAATGATGACGTAGTGACGGTTACACGCGTCGGTGACCTGATGATGCTGCAGAAGTCATTGCACTCCAGGATAGATCCAAACTGCACAGTAGGTGCTGAATTAGTCATCATGTCAATGTTGAAGTCCCCGCCCAGTGTAAGCAGATAGCCATTTTCATTTACGTATGACAGAAGGTTATCTAAAAACTCAAAAAAAGCAGAGTGGCTGGCATTAGGGGGTCGATACAAAACCGCAAATACTGTCTTTTCTTTCTTTATGCATAAAACTTCATAATTTTCGGTAGCTGTGCTATATTCCCTAAGAATATCATACCCTGTTAGAGAAGTTAAAATTGCAACGCCGCCACCTCTGCTTCCCCTGCGGTTCACGAAGAAATGCTCGTATCCTTGAAGTACATAATGTTCTGAGTCATCATTGTACCAAGTTTCGGTAAACATCAGTACGTCAAATTTTAGGTTACATGATTCGATTAGCACAGTGACTTCATCCTTTTTGTTCAACAGTGACCTTGCGTTTAGGTGCATGATTGTAAGCAGCTTTGCTTCGCTGCTAATATTGTGTCTCGTAATAATTTCCTCAGGAATCACACAGCCTGAAGGCGCCATCTCTACTTCAGGTACGAATGTGTCAAAGTTTCTGTTTGTTAAACGCTTGTGATTTTGTTCAGGTCGCTTTCACGCCTGATGCGAACGACAGGTGAAGTCTCTGTGCGACGTGCATGAATAATGCCATTCTTCGTCCAGACAAATTTCCAGCTGTGTTCACGTTTGCGTGCTATTGCCAACCCTAACATTTTCTTCACTTCGGGACAAAGGTGTTCATTTACAAACACAGGAGATTCAGTGGGCAAGCCGAGGGATGCATTTGTTAGCCTTTTCTTGCGTGACTTCTGAAGCACTTCGTCTCGTTTGTCACGGCGTTGAAACTGAACAATTATATTTGTCTGATTTTCCTTTTTTGTACGAACTCTGTGGCAAACTTCAATGTCCCCGCGTGCTATAGGCTCGCCAACCACCTCACCAATTTTCTTTAGCACTTCAACCAGATTTTCGTTTGGTTTCTCGACTATTCCTTTTATTTAAAGATTTCGATTACGCGAGTACTGCTCCGACTGCAATTGGCTCGATTGGCAATCTGCCAAGTTCTTCCCCAGCGTAGAAACTTTGTGCTGTAGTAGTTCGTTTTCTTTCCTCAGCTCATTATTTTCACTTAACGTTACCAGCAACTTTTCATTTGTATCATCAAGGCTCTTGCTGAAGAAATCCATGCTTTTCTTCATGTCATCAATTTCAGTGCGCAAGTTTCTCTCTTCGGATCGAATGCTTCGCTCTAGCGCTTCTTTCATTTGTTTCCACTCATTTCTCATTTCATCTTTGAAATCATGTAGCATTCTTGAAACTTAAAAAAAATTAAATTATGGGGTTTTACGTGCCAAAACCAGTTCTGATTATGAGGCACGCCGTAGTGGGGGACTCCGGAAATTTGGACCACCTGGGGTTCTTTAACGTGCACCTAAATCTAAGTACACGGGTGTTTTCGCATTTCGCCCCCATCGAAATGCGGCCGCCGTGGCCGGGATTCGATCCCGCGACCTCGTGCTCAGCAGCCCAACACCATAGCCACTGAGCAACCGCGGCGGGTATTCTTGAAACTTCCTTGTTCATATTACACACTAGTCGTAACGCAAAGACCACGTACACTCAAGATCGGGCAGCAGTGGCAGCTATTTAAAACTACAATTTGTATTCTGAAATGCGATGAGTGCACCACTAACCTGCAAAACACAGAAGTAATGGTTCAGCTTGTGCCTAGGAAGCCGCCACTGCTGCCGTATGCGATCCCCGGTAAGATGGCAGGCTTTATATGTCCAGATGGCCACGTGGTCTCGGAAATCACGTGGTCCCGGAACCAGTTTCCTCCAGGTGTTTTCGAAGATTGTGCTTGCCTCCTTTCGGGCGGTCGATGACAAGGGCACGTGTATGATGATCTGCAGTATATCTAGCTGCTCGGTGAAACTGCAAAACACAGAAGTAATGGTTCAGCTTGTGCCTAGGAAGCCGCCACTGCTGCCGTATGCGATCCCCGGTAAGATGGCAGGCTTTATGTGTCCAGATGGCCACGTGGTCTCGGAAATCACGTGGTCCCGGAACCAGTTGCCTCCAGGTGTTTTCGAAGATTGTGCTTGCCTCCTTTCGGGCGGTCGATGACAAGGGCACGTGTATGATGACCTGCAGTATATCTAGCTGCTCGGTGAAACTGCAAAACACAGAAGTAATGGTTCAGCTTGTGCCTAGGAAGCCGCCACTGCTGCCGTATGCCACTACTGCCGTATGCCTTTTCTAGCGCAAAGACGCAGCGAACAAGCTATTGCTATGGGAGTAGGTAAAGCCTGGTAACACGTGCATTTTCACGCGTATAGCCGTCCTTGACTTGTGACTTGGCCCCGACGAGGACGACGCCATCTACGCTTAACGGAAATTAACAATTAATGATGTCTTCTCCGATTGCACGGGTGGTCTCAATGATGCGTTTTCGAAGACTGGTCCATTCAGTGGCGCGATGAGAGACCGTTGCTCCAAACACCCAGAGTACCTGTCGTACTTACTGTATTTACTGTGCTTACTTTACCTTTTACTTAATTTCTTCACAAGCACACGCACACGCGAGGGGGGGGGGGGGGCGGTCCCATGTCTTGGATATACATGTATAGAGTCTGCTTAAACTACCGATATTTATTATCGATCACGTGACGTAGAGGGAAGCGGAAGCTTGCCCCCCCCCCATGGTCGGGCCGGTGAACCCCCCGCCCCCCGAAAGACATTGCTGGCGACGCCCCTGGTTGCCGGGTTCCTTCAGTAGAACAAGTTGAACGGCGCCAAGTGCGTAATTTCTTGCAAGGCGAAGGTCACGTGCGGAAGGATGGCATCCCACGTCTTGCGTTCGACGTCGACGTACATTGCCAGCAAGTCGGCGATGGTCTTGCTTAGGCGCTCGGTGAGGCCATTCGTCTGCGGGTGGTAGGCGGTGGTCTGGCGATGGCTTGTCTGGCTGTATCGCAGGATGGCTTGAGTTAGTTCTGCCGTAAAGTCCGTGCCTCTGTCGGTGATGAGGACTTCTGGGGCACCGTGACGCAGGAGGATGTTCTCAATGAAGAATCGGGCTACCTCGGCGGCACTGCCTTTCGGCAAGGCTTTTGTTTCGGCGTAGTGGGTGAAGTAGTCTGTAGCTACGATGATCCATTTATTCCCGGACGTCGACGTCGGAAAAGGCCCCAGTAAGTCCATCCCAATCTGCTGGAACGGTCGGCGAGGTGGCTCGATCGGCTGTAGAAGTCCGGCTGGCCTTGTCGGCGGTGTTTAGAGTCGCTGACAGTCTCGTCATGTCCTTGTAATGGGTGACATCGGCAGAGAGGCGAGGCCAGTAGTATTTTTCTTGTATCCTCGCGAGCGTGCGGGAAAAACCGACGTGTCCAGCCGTTGGGTCGTCATGGAGAGCTTGCAGTACCTCTGGACGCAATGCTGAGGGTAGCACGAGGAGGTAGTTGGCTCGGAGAGGCGAGAAGTTCTTCTTTAGGAGAATGTCGTTTTGCAAGAAAAACGACGCCAATCCTCGCCTGAACACCTTCGGCACAATGACGGTCTTGCCTTCCAGGAAATCTACAAGGCTCCTTAGTTCCGGGTCGGCTCGCTGTTGTTCGGCGAATTCGTCGGCACTGATGGGTCCGACGAAAGTGTCGTTATCATGGCGGTCCTGTGGCGGCGGCTCGACGGGGGCGCGAGACAAGCAGTCGGCGTCAGAGTGCTTTCGCCCGCATTTGTAAACGACGGTGATGTCGAATTCTTGAAGTCTCAGACTCCCTCGTGCGAGGCGACCTGAAGGATCCTTCAAGTTAGCTAGCCAACACAAGGCGTGGTGGTCGCTCACAACTTTGAAAGGTCTGCCATGGAGGTAGGGGCGAAACTTTGATGTAGCCCAGATGATGGCAAGACACTCCTTTTTTGTTTTGGAATAATTTTATTCCGCCTTCGATAGGACCGGCTAGCGTAACTTACAACCCTTTCTAGTCAGTCAGTCCTCTGCACAAGCACGGCGCCGAGTCCTACACTGCTTGCATCGGTGTGGACGTCGGTATCGGCTTTTTCGTCGAAATGCGCAAGAATGGGTGGCGATTGCAGGCGTCGCTTCAGTTCTTCAAATGCTTCGACTTGCGGCGTCTCCCACTTGAAGTCGACGTCGGCTTCAGTGAGGTACGTCAGTGGCTCGGCGATCCGTGAAAAGTCCTTGACGAAGCGCCTGTTTCAAATACTTTTGCTGTACTAAAACAACATATGTTATTTTGTTACTACTTCACAATTTATTAGCTCGTTCATGGTGACCCTACCAACCAATGATTCTGGTGCAAGACTTGGCAAGACTGCGCAAACCAGCTATTATGTCTTGCGGATTGGGGTTGCTCACTAGAACGCGGCAGTTTCATCTGTTTTTTTTTTAATTTCCTTGCGTGTTTGTTCAAAGTGTGGCGTGCGCCTCACTTCAAAATTTGCGTTGCCTAGCACTCGGCATTCATTGGCGAAAGTTGGGAGTACAGGTTTCTTGTTATCGTGCAAGTTCACGGCTACCGAATCCGACGCGCTGTGTCTCGTCGGGACAATAAATGCGGAACGCTCCGCGAAGAAACGTCGCGCGATGTTCGTTCACAGGCTCTGAGTGTCCGACGGGAAGCAAAATTAGTAAGTTTAATGTTTTCTAAGTGATAATGTGGGGCAATGTTCCTTGTCTGATAACTGTGGGATATGAATACATGTTGTCGCACGGAATCGCGAATGATTCTGTGAAAAGGTTTCGCGTACGTTGCAATACATTGCGACTGTGTGCTGGCCATAGTACTTTTCATCCATTGAAACATGTTTTCTTTGGTCAGTTATATTGGTTGCATTCTTCGAGACGAATAAAAGCGAAGTTTTTTTGTAACCTCTTCGGAACTGTCATTTATTTCCATCCAATTTTGCTCACCTTCCTTAGGCTCCTACTGGAGCAATTGCCGTCAATAACAGCCTAATTATGATGACATTAAGGCATACGCCGCTCTATTGTTTAATGACACGCTGGCGCTTCAACTGAGGCGAGTCGCAAGCTCGCCTCAGCCTCAAAAAAAAAAAAAATAAATAAACTGCTGGCGTAGCGATCGAAATGCCGGACGCTGAAGAAATTCAAACATTCGCGCCAAGCAGCCAAAGATCTTGACGTCACTGCCATTTCCGGTTGTGACGTCACTTTTTATTGTTTGTCGTTTGCTTGCTGTTTCTGATTCTGAATGGCTGAAGGAATGTGCCGTGAGGAGCGTCACAGGAAGGGTCGTTTCTTAAACGGCAATTTAACGTTGCGTGACGTTGGGCTGGGCCACCATCGCAGAGGTATTTTGAGAACAGTAAAACAGAATATTGGTGTAGGACCATCTCGTCTGTTCTATGAAGGTACTTGGCTTTGTGGGCTTTACACTGATGGCAAGACTGGACATATCGCTGGACGTCATCTTTCATGTGTTTTCACCGGAGACGCTGAGGAATCTTGCCATAAGTTCGCCAGTACCTATCATGCCCACCAGAGTCCGGGTAGTCATGCTAAAGTTCCAAGATTCAAGGTACCATTGTTTTCGGGACTACCAATTTTCCATTGTGGAACTCTAGTGCTTCAGTTCCCTCCCACAGCAAGGTTGCGCTGATACATTCTTGATCTGGGTTTCTGCATGTATCGAAAGTACGTATGCATCCTTGAGGTGTTCCCCAGCTCTGTGATGGACCACGAACTGCTGGACTTCACTCGCCCACCTCACGGTTTTTGCTCTAGGCTCTGCGAGGTTAACGATGTGAGTTAAGGCTTGGTGATTAGTGAAGCGCGTGAGGCTCCAGGCCTGAAGATACGCCTGCAGTCCTAAGGGCTCCAAGGTACGCCAACACTCCTAATGGCTGTACGCCTGCAGCGTGCAGTCATTGGGACTGCCAAAGGTTCTTTCTTCGTAGTCATGTAATTGAGTTGCACTTTCAAAAATGTATACGTATGTTGCCGGCTCCCTGGAGCTGTGCACCTGTGTCGTAATGAGAAGCTTCGGTGTTCAGCTCGAAGGGCAACTTGAAGTGTGGAAGCGTCAGAATCGGATCAGACGAAATGATACCCACAATTCTTTGATAAACGGAATCACACTCTGCTGTCAACCGAAATGGCACATAATCCTTGGTCATTTCTGTGAGGCACTTTGTCGCATAATGTGTAATGAATGACTGAAAATGCTGCTCGAAGCCGAGAAATACGCACAAAGAGTGTGGGTCATAAGGTTTCTGCATTTTTGAGATTATTTCTACTGATTCCTGCGTTGTTGTCTTTGTTTAGCCATAAAACACCCTACCTAGGAACATAAATTTACTTTGGAGGTGGAGCGTTGTGGCCCCACCCCACTCCGCCGTAGTATTTCTGAAACAGCCTATTTTCACTGCAAATTTCTTTCTCCACTGCGATAAAAAGTGGTTCAGGACCCCTTTAAAAGGGAACACTCCCATAATGTCAAACACGGTGACAACGGGCATCTCGCCGCGCAGAGCAAAAAGTGCACCTGCATTCCAAGATTTCATAGCTGAACCATTGTAGCCCGCAATCGTGATTAATGGGCAAGGCTTATTATCGAGCCCATGTCAATAAGTGACGAAATAGAAATATGTGTGAGTATAGCGTCCCTAGGAGACACAATCTCTCCAATGTTATTCACTGCATGCTTAGAAGTATTCAAGCTTTTAGACTGGGAAGGCTTAGGAGTGAGGATCAACGGCGAATATTTCAGAAACCTTCGGTTTGCAGATGACATTATCCTATTCAGCAAAAATGGGGACGAATTACAGCAAATCATTGAGGACCTTAACCGAGAAAGTGTAAGAGTGGGGTTGAAGAATAATATGCAGAATACAAACATCATGTTCAGTAGCCTGGCTAGGGAACAATAATTCAGGATCGCCCGTTAGCCTCTAGAGTCTGCAAAGGAGTACTTTAATCTAGTTCAATTAGTCACAGGGGACCCTGATCACGAGAAAGAAATTTGCAGAATAAAATTGGGCTGGAGTGTATACGGCAGGCATTGCCAAATCCTGACTGGGAGCTTATAACTGTCGTTGAATGAAAAGTGTACAGTCATTGCATTCTACCGGTACTAATGTATGGGGCAGAAACTTTTATGTTAACAAAGACGCTCGAGAACATGTTAAGGACCGCACAAAGAGCGTTAAACCGAAAAATGTTAGGCCTAACGTTAAGAGACTGGAAGAGAGCGGTGTGGCTCAGAGAGCAAACGGGGATAGCCGATATTCTAGTTGACATTAAGAGGAAAAAATGGAGATGGGCAGGCCATGTAATGCGTAGGATGGATTACCGATGGACCATTAGAGTTACAGAATGGATACCAAGCGAAGGGAAGCGCAGTTGAGGACGGCAGAAAACTAGGTGGGGTGATGAAGTTAGGAAATTTGCAGGCGCAAGTTGGGATCAGCTAGCGCAAGACAGGGATAATTGGAGATCACAGGGAGATGCCTTCGTCCTGCAGTGGACATAAATATAGGCTGATGATGATGATGATAGCGTCCCTCACGTTGACAGAAAAGGAACTACGGCTTTTGGATGCGTAGTGAGTGCAGTGCGCGTGTAAAATGTCTCACGTGTAAGTGTATAAATGTGCTGACCCAATTTTCGAATAAACAAGTTGAAAGTTGCGCTATGTGTGTCTCGTCTTTTAAGCGTATTTCCACTATCGTCATGTCAAACCAATGCGCCCATATATGTGTAGCGAATAACTTAGTGGTTCAACCCTACGTGGATGGAGATGCTATCCATTTACGTTTTTTTGCGGACCACAGTGACTGGGACTTTGTGTGCAATAAAATTTAGTGCTAGGAAAGACAAATCATTTGTATTCGTCTTTTCAATCGGTAAATTTTCAAGATGTATCAATACCAAGTTGCTCAGTTCTCTCTGCTATGCATAAAATTCGTCCCATCACGAGACCGCTCGTTTTATATGCGTAAGCATTCTTACCCAACGAGAAAAACCGTCCGTTCAGCCGTTCTGACTGCTTTCAAGACAGCGCCCGCAGCAGCGAGCCTTGGTGCGTAAAACCCCTATATAAGAAAAGTACCGCCATCTACTCTTTCCTCCGCCGCCTCCTCTCCTAAAGCGCTTGCTTTTTTCTTTACTTTTTGCTTGCGAAAGCCAAGTCGACGGTGGCGCACCTAGAAAGTCTACGTTGAAGCTTTCAGGCCGAGCGCGCGCCGTCGCCGCCGCCGGCGACTGCGGCTGCGCAGAGGACTTTCACCATGGCTCTGAGGCGGAAAAAAAGAAAATTTAAAGAAGTGAAAAGCGCGCGCTATCATCGTCCAATCGGAGATACGGGAGAGAGCGAAGAGGCGTTTATCAAAGGATGGCGGTACTTTTCTTATATAGGGATTTTATTGGTGCGGCCTTCATGGCGAGCTACGCGGCGAGAACACGAAGCTGTCAGCACTGAGCCCCCATCGCCGATCGCTTTCAAGATTGGGGCCCTTCTCTCTTCAACGCCAATTCAGCGGTGAGAACACAAACTAGAATATCAGCAGTTCGCGTTTTCTGGCGCCATTGCACATCGCGTTCAAGATACAGCCCTCCCTTCCGCGCCAGACGCTGCCTGAGTGCGGTTCATAATGGTTTGACGCGGATGGGTAAGGCGCTAAAGAGCGATAACAGATTATAATAATCAGAACATCGAACGGCCCTGATTTTTCGGCCCGGCCCGCTTTACAAAGCCTGAGCCCAGCCCGGGCGTACATGACCGAGAGCAGCCCGGCCCGGGCCTGTGGTTCCAAGCCCGTGCCCGACCCGGACCCATGTTACTGAGCCCGGGCACGGCCCGGGCCCGGGCGTTCATTACTATGCTTAGCTATGGCCCGCGTATGCATGAACAGGCCCGGCCTGTAAGAAAAAACAATATTTTATTTACTGACACATTGTACCTTATCTGTCAGCCTTACCTTCTCGAGGTTTAATCAGCTGCAGTATATAAGCAAGAAAAGGTCGAAATCTTTGTTTCTCCCACGGGAACATCAGTAATCCGGCCCATTGCCTGTGCTGCTATTTTTCCGCTGGTGCGCATGCACTTACCTTGATTTGTACGATATGGTTCTATTATGTTATTCTATGAATACAGGGTGTTTCATTTTAGCTGAACCAAAATTTTAAAAATTGCCTGTGGCAGATAGCACAATTATAATCCTTGATCTAAACTACTCGATGAGGACGTTATTACTTCCACGAGAAAACAAAACGCCTAATTGAAGAATTAACGTAATTACGCTAATTAATTTTTAATTAATTATTTTACGGCACATCTTTCAATCTACGAATTATAGCCGCTGAGTTCCCAAGGCGTATCCACTTGGAACGAATTCTCAGGACTAAACCAGTTTCGTGATAATAATTTTCATAGTGTCTGGCAAAATCAATCAAATCAAATCAATTTATTCTCCACTTTACATGCTGGACGGTTATTTTGGATTAAAAGCTACATGCGTGACCCAAAAGACCAGGCAAGCTTGACGTGACCCAAAAGACCAGGCAAGGCAATGGTACAGAAAACAGTGTGCGCACATGCACAATAATTGACATATATATTTCCAGCTGTCGCTGTAATTCCTCATGGACAAAATAGTTATAAATGGAAAAACAGAATATTAAATGTCAAGCATTTCTTGGCGAACATTTGCTACTTTGACAGTATCTGTCGATCTATCTATCTATCTCTCTATCTATCTAGCCGCCTACGCGTTTGTGCTCTCATGATCGTTTCGTTAACTTGGTATGTACCAAAATTGGCATACTATGACAAGAGTATATGATGAACATAAATGATATCTCATGCAATGAATGTCATGACATGTGTGTCATGTAGGCCATGACAATGACGCAGCCAAAAACGATCAACGCTCAAAAGCCACTGACATGGCTTCTGACGTGGGTACTAAGTGATGGAAATACTAAAGGATGATGGTAGAAGTCATAGTAATGACCATGACTGAGCAAAATTTACAATGACTGAGCAAAATTCACAATGACTCCGCGAAAAAAGATTAACGCTCAAAAGGCACTGAAATGGGTTCTGACGTGGGTACTAATTGAAGGAAACACTAAAGGATGATGGTAGAAGTCATAGGCCATGACTGAGCATGACTGAGGTCATGACTAAGCAAAAATGACAATGACTTAGCAAAGAAAAGATTAACACTCAAAAACCACTGAAATGGGTTCGTACGTGGGTACTAAGTGAAATAAACACTAAAGGATGATGGTAGAAGTCATAGTCATGATCATGACTCAGCAAAAATGACAATACTCAGCGAATAAAGAGTAACATTCAAAAACTAATGGAATGGTTTCGGACGTGGGCACTAAGTGAAGGAAACACTAAAGGATTGGGGTAGAAGTGATAGTCATGACCATGACTCAGCAAAAATGAGAATGCCAGCGAAAAAAGATTAACACTAAAAAACGAATTAAATATGTTCGGACGTGGGTACCAAGTGAGGGAAACACTAAAGGATGGTGGTAGAAGTCATAGTCATGAGCATGACCCAGCAAAAATAACAATGACTCAGCGAAAGAAGATTAACACTGAAAAACTAATGGAATGGTTTCGGATGTGGTGCTAAGGGAATGAAGTCATAGTCATGAGTATGACTAAGGCTTTCGCCTTAAGGATTCTTAGGTGTAGCTAAAAGGGACTCCTGAGGACTCATGACATGAATGTCATGACATGTTTCTCACCTAGGTCATGAAAGAGCCGTCTACGTCTTGGTGCTCTCATGGTCGTTTCATTAACTTGGTAGGCTCCCCGCACCGCACACTGCTTCGCATAACATCACTTCCCACAGGCCCGTGGGATCTTCCTGCTTTTTCCGTCACGGCGAGTTAACAGAATTGGAAAAAGTTTTAACAGATTGCATTTAAAACAACACTACAATAGCAATCATCATCATCAGCCTGTATACAATATAAAATATATAATAGCAATACGAGCTATACAAAACAAAGCAACACCAGCTATACAACATAGCATGAGACTGAATTTTACAAGACTAACATTTGCTAAGAAAACGAAACAGGATGTACATTATATCCTCAAAACCATACACGAAGGCAGAATAATAATCACATCAGATACATTACAAGTGACCAAAAGTATGATCTGTGTTCTTTCTTACTGAAATGACCGACATTTTGTATTTGTTCAAAGTGAATGGTATAGGTTATGTATTAACGATTGATGCTTATAGAGTGCTCTGAAGTACGGAATTTACCATATCTCAGGATTTCTTGTGTTCGCATTAGTGCGACTTAGCCTGTAAACAATTAGCCTCTAAGGAGGCTAATTGTTTTATGTAGTTCCAAGCTAATTCTGACATGGATGGCATATTCGTTTGTGAAAACGCCTAATTGAACAATTTACATAATTACGCTAATTAACTTTAAATTATTTGTTTTGCGGCACATCTTTCAATCTACGAATCATAGCCGCAGAGTTTGCAAGGTGTATCCACTTGGAACGAATTCTCAGGACTGAACCAGTTTCTAGATACTGATTTTGAAAGTGACCGGACCGACGAAATGCATGGGCGTTCCAGTTAACTTTTTGAGGAAAACGCTGTTTTATGCACTGAAGCACAAAAGTAACTGGCCTTAGCGCTAATATAATGTAAAAGTATCGACACTGGTAATAGTGTAATCACAAAAACGGTAACATGGAAATGGTTTGAGGAGCGGTTCTTTGTATAATTTAAAAATTAGTGTAGTGTGTATATGTAAAATCATATGTATATGTATATGTAAATTAGCGTTTATATGTAAAAATTTTGCGTAGCTTGCACTGCCGGCACAAGGCTAAAGAGACAGCAGAGCTATATAGTCCTTGCTTTTGGGCTAGGCTAAGCACTACCAAGTCATCCCCAGCATTTCCCGTAATTTGTTTACAATTTATTGATTATCGATTAGCTATTGATTGACTATCGATTGTCTATCGCAAGATATTGGCCACGTATTTGGGATAGGATAAGCACTACCAAGTCATCCCCAGCATTTCCCGGAATTTATTGATTATTGATCGATTGTCGACTAGCTATTGATTGGCTATCAATTGCCTATCGATGACTGACTAAGTTTAAGTAGTCCCCACCATTTTTTGCACGTTAAAGAACTCCAGGTGGCCCATATTTCCGGAGTCCCCCACTACGGCGTGCCTCATAATCAGATCGTTGTTTTGGTACGTAAAACCCCATAATTTAATTTTCATTCTTAGCTAGACTTAACCAGGCTCAGCTTCGCTAGTTCGCAGGTGTATGCGCCATTGCGCTTGGATCCTTTCTGCAGTGCGACCAGGATCGGCCCACATTTTTGGATTCAGCAGACACATTGCGCCCGACGGAAACAGCTCCGTTGTTAAAATGAGAACTTCATCTGCATTACTATTTTCTTTACAGTCATCTGGTAAGGTATACAGTCAAGAGACCGGTGTGGATCAGGGAACAAACCTGGATAGCCGATATTCTAGTTGACATTAAGCGGAAAAAATGGAGCTGGGCAGGCCATGTAATGCGTAGGATGGATAACCGATGGACCATTAGAGCTAGAGAATGTATACCAAGAGAAGGGAAGCGCAGTCGAGGACGGCAGAAAACTAGGTGGGAGATGAAGTTAGAACATTCGCAGGCGCACATTGGAATCAGCGAGCGCAAGACAGGGTTAATTTGGAGATCGCAGGATCCTTGGTCCTTCGTCCTGCAGTGGACATAAATATAGGCTGATGATGATGACAGTCATTGCGCGTGTCCCTTCAGCTTGGCACAGAATACATTGAACCATGCAATGCATAACGATCGCGTGTGGTCGAAGGCCTACTTAGGTCCTTTAATGAACGGGCCCAAGTCTGGGCCGGGTCCGTGCCTTCGAGCCCGAGTTCGGCCCGGGCCCGCGGCTTTAAGCCCGGGCCCGGCCCGAGCCCGCCGAAAAAGGCTTTGGACGGCCCGGCCCGGGCCCGGGCTTTCGAGCCGGCCAGGGCCCGTGCAGAGCTCTTGTAGTTCCAGCCGCCGCGCGCATGCAGCACTGTCGTTTGTACTGGTGGGATCAAGTTTCATAACATGGATAATCACACCGGGCTGCGTAGACATGAGCAAGTGGCACAATGCTTACGCATACTTGGAAAACTCCCGGAGGAGTTTCTCCATACATTTATTTCTCCATTTTTTTCTATTGTGTGGCCGCCACCCAACTCTGCCTTTCGACAGGCTCCTTGCACCCGCGACCAAGATTCCAACTTAGTATGCCCGCGACATCTTCACCCGGGCTCACACAGCTCGCCTGATTGCCCGCACCCGGCTCACTGCGTCACAGGTTGCACAGAAGACGAGGTACGACAGCCGCCACCGGGACGCGTGTTCATTTCTGCCCTCGGTTCGTCTATGGACACCATGCCGCTTCATCGGCCTGTCTGAAATACAGCCCCCGCTCTACACAAGATCATGCGCCAGCTCGGCGACGTAAACTACGACGTATCCCCGCTGTACTGTCGCTCGTCGTCTGCCCCTGCTTTCACCGATGTTGTCCAGTGCTCAGGCTGAAAGCTTCACCGCGATTTCACTCCCATAAGCGCGAGTGCCGCGACGGCGGCTTTGCAACCAGGGCGCGATGTTCAGGAGCAGTGAGGCATGGTGTGTCTATGAACAAAGAAAACGATTTGCCGAGGAGAATGTCGGCTGGTTGGGGCAGCCATCTTGTGTGTGTAGCGTTTCCTTAGTTTGTAAATACCCTGTAATTAGACCCACGCTTCACTAATTTTGCCCCGTGGCAATAGCAACAGTAGGGAGCTGAAATTCGACCTCACCTGGCGTGTTTTAACAACTGACGAAAATTGGCAAGAGTGACCATAATGTATACAAATCCGTAACTCTGCACCAAGGACAAACATTGCAGTCCTGTAAACTGAATCTTCTAGACCATCTAAAACAGACAAGTGTGATATATAGGTTTACAGCTTACGTGAAACCTTGGCAAGAATTTTAGGTCCTACTCAGAAATTGGATGCTCCATTTTCATCCGCTTGATATATCTCGATATAAGTGGAGTGCACAAAATTTTGGTATCGTTTTTTCTTGCTAATGTGCAGAGTTCTAAAGTTGATATATTAGTTTGCTATATTTTGTGATATTCAAGAACTTTTGTAAAAGAAAGCGCCCAAAATAAAATTTGTCCAGAGGGTTAAGGTGTCTGCTTCTGTATAAGCACTTCTCAAGAACATGCAAGAATAAATTTTATGGGTGAAGCTGGTCATAGGGAACACCCGATAGTTGCAGACTAATTTGCGAGATCCATATTTATGCACCGGAGTGAAACATGTTTAACAGAAGGCAGCATGTGGTTAGTAATTCGCGCTAACTTTTTTCAGAAAGAGAAAATAGAGCAAATAAAATATTGTGTAGCAGCGAAGATACCATAGCACGGGAATTGCTCAAAGTCTATCAACGAGGTGCTGTATCAGTTACATGTAGCTATATATTACTTTTGTACTGAAAGACTTTTTACGACAAAAAATTATCATCAGAGTGGTTTCATAAGGGACTACCGTTTTGTGGGCATATGCATAATCTGTTGAATATATTGTCTTTTATTGTTAAATGCGCAAGTTGCCCATTACCGTGCATACCGTTTTTTTTTTCTGTATACCTTTTTTGATTTCCACGTTTTTCTTGAACTAGGCTGCACTCTTGCAATGCTCTACGCAGGTCAACGAAGTATTCCAGGACACCTCAGTTCGCTTACCCGTAGCCCCCGGCGCCAAGTACCTTGATGCTCTCGAAGTCACGCATCTTGGGTATGTAGGCCCAGAACGGGGGCTGCGGAGGAACAGACACCTGGACATCAAGCCAGATACTGTGGTCCACTAAGAATTCATAGTGCAGTTTAAAGGTGCGTTGCAATAGCCGCTGGCGACAGGACGAACAGTGAAAAATATATCACAGAAAACCTGAGCAACTTTGCGGAATAATTGGTCGAATTTCAGCGAAGCTCGTCAAAACAAACGCGCATGCCAAAGAGACTGTACTATGCACTTTAGGTAAGATTTCATTTCCACAGCAAACGATTATCTTGTTAACTGTATTTTGTCACCACTGACTGCACGCTGCTCTCATGACATGCCTATTTAAATATTTCAGATGTTATGATCAAGATTTCGTCCATGTATTTCAAGCAAAGCTCGGATATTGAGTGCCCTGTATAGTCACCATGCCTTACGTACGTTGTCGATTGCACTGCTGTTGTGTTAATAATTGACGATTTTGTGTACTAGTATTAAATGATCACACCATCGAGTACAATAATTCAACTGTATACCTTGGAACATTTTGTTGTCTAATATATATATATATATATATATATATATATATATATAGTGATAGGATTAATTTTTATACTTGTAACGCTCTCAAACAATCCCAGTCGCACATCTTAAATTTTCTGTACCATGCCTGGTTGAAGTTTTGATACTGCTTTTGTTGTATTTTCACTAAACCTTGCGACTAGCTACATGCCTGCCAATCTGAGTGAGTCTTGGGTCTCCCAATACCGCTTCGTATACCTATGTTTACGTTAGCAGTATGTTTTTACTGCAACTGCTTTGTCACGTTTGAACGGTTCTTTGCAATTCAGTGTCTTTATTATGTCACGGTGATGGTATTACACTTCTCTGTAACTGTTACTTGCTTTGAGCAATCATTCACAGCTTCCGATAGTGGCTCCAAATAATTGGCGCATCATATAAACTTATTGCAACACTCTCTGTATTCGTGAAAAATTCGTCTAGACCCGACTGTTTCTTCTTTTCCAATGAGCATCTGCAGGCTTTTTTTGCAACGAAGTATCTAAAGCTACGGCGGACTTGCGCGCGAACAGTCCTGTTTGGCGCCCTAAATATGCGGCAGAATGGCGGATCCATAAGGAAATCGCGCTTCTACAACGGCATTCCGCGAAGCCTTCGCACTACCTTCAGAATAGAGCGGTTAAATTAAGTACAGAGTAGCTTACCATATACCGGGTGCACGGGGTATTTGACAAAACAATGTTGGCTTTATGCAGAGACGAATATCTCCAGCAAAATAGACATATTTTCACCAAATTTTGGGAAATACTTCTCTTACGGCTGATTTCCACAATTAATAAATGAATTCGCCATTCGCAGCAATAACCGATTCAATTCGGCTTCGGAAACAGATGCATGTACGGATCAGGTGGTCCTTAGAGATGTTGGCCATTGAGGGAGCAATGGTGGCCTTCAGCGAGTCTTTTGTATTATGTGGCTGTTTGTTCGCCTCTCTCTCAACGACGCCCCCCAGACATAGTAGTCGAGCTGATTTAACTCTGGAGAATTAGGAGGCTACAAGGTGGGAGTGACGTGGTCGTAGAAGTTGTCAGCCAGCCAGTCCTGGGTGCCGCAGGCGGTGTGGGCGGGAGCCGAATCTAGCTGAAAGACATAAGGTCTTCCTTTCGAAACAGGGCTTTACAATGGTAGCAAGCACCTTCACGTACGCGGCATCATTAACGCGGAGTCCTCCGAAAAAGTGTGGCGGCATGACCTCATACTCATTGCTGACAACGGCTAACACCATCACAGACGACGGCCAATTTGTGTGCAGCACTGTGGGCATCTCATCAGCGCTTGCGCAAAGCCATCTGTCGTTCCCGCGCCGGAGCGCACCCAGGATTTCTGCCAGGGGGGGGGGGGGGGGGGGGGGGGGCTGGCAGTTTGCCAATACCATCTAAACAGCACTAATTTCACCTTCTTCACGGAAAATTGTCCAAAAAATGCGCTTTTTGCGGCGAGTGTGCAGACGATTGCGCGTCTTACATCTTAGTTGCAGTACTCAAAGGCGCCAGGAAAGAAAAGGGGTTAAACAAAAGGGGGGGGGGGGTTAACTCGGCCTCAGGGGGGGGTGGTTACAACCCCCCCCCCCCCCCCGCGTCGGTGCGCCACTGTTCCCGCGATTAACGTTTTGGTCTTAGGCACAGTTCTTTTCATTTGAAAAAGCAGAACATTCCAGGCTGCTCAGGTCTCTTTAGCGTGCTTAGCATGAGCTTGGTCCGGAGCAGAAGATTGTCCCGAGTTATATCGGACATGAATTGCCCCCTGCTCATGACATAGGGATGGTACCTCAAGTCCTCGTGCACAGCGAGCTTGACAGCCAGCTCTGCGACTTGGAGCTGCTCTGTAATGGCCCGCATTAACTTCCCTAGGTCATCACTCACGATGCCTTGCAGCCGCCGGAGAACATCGGGGGTTCTGACGACGGCTGACCGCTGACTGTGCTTTTACAGCGAAGCTGTTAAGGGCTTAAGGTTGAAGGCTCCGATGGTCGTGTCCATATGTAGAAAAAATTGTAGAAATTTGTAGAAATTGTAGAAATTGTAGAAATTGTCCATATGTAGAAAAATTGTAGAAAAAAACCCGAAAGGCGAAGCATCAATTGCGATAGCAAATTAGTCGAGAGCTATACGGAGTAAGGATAGTAGTTTGGATAGTAGTTTGTCTATACGGAGTAAGGATAGTAGTTCGCAGTAAGGATAGCAGCAGCTGTATAAACTTGGACATGCCGCAGCACAAGCAACGCGCAGAACTGTTGTCGATGCCGTTGGCGTTTTGCCCGCGTTCGCACCAAACGCGCGCGGCGCTGATGACTGTTGCCGCTGCCCCTGGGGACGGCTCGGAAGTTTTCGACGAGATCAGAACAGGACACTCGTCGAGTAGCGTCGGAAGTCTTTAGCACCTGTTTTTTTAATTGCGATAAAAACTTGCCGTTAAGGCATAATTCTTGATGTGTGTATGTGTATTATATGTGTGCTGTGAGGCCCGTGTTGTGTATGAATTGAAGCAGTGTTTTGTGGAATCTGTTATCATGTATCCAGCCATAGCTGGTTGTCACACTGTAGCGGAGGCCGGCTTGCAGTAGGAGACGCGAGCGTTCCGATTGTAAACCAGTCCATGTTCATATTAGATGGTATGCATCTGCTTCCATCACAGGAACGGAGCAGTATGGACACGTAGCACCCAGTGGTAAATGTGACCAGTTCCACCTTGAGATCACAGCCGGTGTAAGGGCCACCCCGACCCGAAGCCTCCTAAGCACAACTTCCGCCGCCCTAGTAAGGTGAAGGGGGAGGGAGCAAACACACAAGAGAATAAAAGCGCGTGTGTCCTGCCGGAGAAAATTTTTACGGGCTCGGAACGAGTTAAGGGGTTGAGCTGGGAGGGGAATAGACGGAATGTTTGGATTAGGAGGGCAATGTGCCTGCTGGTCAGCAGCAATGTTATGAGGGTCTGCTGCATGGCCTTCAATCCAGTGTACCTTGACGCAAGTAGCTGTTTTTCTATTCATATTGTGTATTGTCTCGCAGATTTCCATCACCTTGTCAACCTTCCTCAGTTCCTGAATAGCCGCTAAAGAATCAGTGAAGATATCTAGTTGTTTGATGGTAGGCAGCTTAGATGTCACATCTTGCACATCGTCATGGATGGCTTGAAGTTTCATTACTAGAGCGCTGGCTTCCGTAGATAAATAGCGCTGGTGGCCGCTGATGAAATTATGCGTTGTACTGAGGAATGATGTCCTCCCGCCGTCTGCGAGAATAGCAGCATCCGTATAAACTTTGCAGGTGTTAGCCTATGATGCATCGATGATATTGTGGTCGTCAATAATACCTGTTGTATCGCTGCGTCGTAACTTCGTTGGCTTATTAGTTGTGATGCTGGTGAATTCCCAGGGAGGCATTGGATAGAGCTGATTGTCAATCAGAGAACCGCGTTGAAAATGAGCATGCAACGCAGCGACAGCCGGAACAAGTTGCTTTTTTTATTTCACGTGCTTTTTCACGTTGCAAAATTAGCTCTGCAATTGTGTTGAGTTGGGCATGTTCCTGTAAGGTTGGTATCGGAGTGATGCGTGGTAGTGCTGCGATTGTGCGCATAGCATCGCGAATAATCGTTTCTAACTGAGCCAAATGTGCCACAGTTAGCCCTTGAAATTGTGCCTGATATAAAATTCGAGGCCGCAAGACTGCACGTACCAGCCGTCGAGCTACGTCAGTACGAGCTCCAGCTGCTTTTGCTGCAATGCGACGAATAAGGTGAAGTGTTTTTGTCGAAGTCTGTCTGATTTTACGGAGCCAGTGTGCACCACCGCCGGAGTGGTGAATATCGAGACCCAGTATGCGGAGCTCAGAAGCCTCAGGGATTGTCACTGCGCCGAGTTTAAATGTAAAGGGGTGCTGCGTGATTCTTGTGCGTCCTTTCTTGTTGGCCACCACAACATAGCTTGATTTTTGGGCGCAAATATCCAACCCTGTTTTCCGAGTGTAGTTGTGCAGAACATCAAGGGCTTCTTGAAGCTGTTGAGTTTGTCGAGATACATATTCATGCACGGACCACAAAGTGACGTCATCCGCATAGATTAAAAACTTCACGTCTGTATTCTGGTGCAGTTGTCAGGCTAGAGGTATTAGAGCAACGTTGAAGAGAAGAGGAGCTAAAACCGAACATTGTGGGACTCCTCTGTTCGATGTGAAGTATCCTTCTTGCCTCCCATCTACTCTAATCGCAAATGTGCGATTCTGAAAAAATGAGTAGATAAATCTTATGACCCTCGGTGGAAGTCCCAAGTCGATGAGGTTGGCTATAATGATTTCATGGTGTATATTGTCATAAGCTTTCGTTATGTCTGTTGCTACTGCCGTGCGCACAGCGTGACTGTGTAGTGAAATCTGTAAAACATCGTCTGATAAGATAGAAATACCGTCTTCTGTTCCCAAGTAAGAACGGAAGCCAATTTGAGCCGGATGATATTTATCATGGCGTTCAAGCCACCAGGAAACCACGTGTGGCCAGCATCTTTTCAATCGAACTTGCAGATAGTTGAGGTTAGCGAAATTGGGCGTAAAGACTGCAGGTTATTAGGAGACTTTCCTGGTTTCGGGATCGGGACAACAATTGAATGCTTCCAGTCAGGTGGAACGTTTCCAGTCTCCCATACTTTATTAATAGCCTGAAGAAATGCGTCGAGAGCTGCTCCTTCCAGTTCTTGAAAACCTCATAACGAATACCATCGGGTCCAGGTGTTGTTTGCTTCTTCGAAGTTTCAATTGCCGCTATTAGTTCGGCCACGCTGAAAGGGCTGGATATTTCGGATTCACCAGAGTCATAAATTTCAGGGCAGTTTATAGGTGACGCGTGATCGTACTTCGGGAAAAACGCCCTAGCAGCGCGTTCTGCAAATTCATGTGGCGAACTTTGCATCGCTAACTTAACGCTCGCTGCAGGGTCAGGTATGAGCGCGTTCCATTGACCGAAACGTACGCCAAAGTGCTCTGTTTAAAAAAAGCCCGATCCAAGATTCTCGCACCACTCATACCATCGCCGTCGAGAAAGTTGCTTTTCGTGCCGACGCGCCTTCGCCGCTATATGGTTAGCACGTGCCCGGCTACCTGGTACATCGGGATTCCTCGTCGCATACACTTCTGCCTGACGTCGCTTTGCCCAAAGTTGCAAAAGAGCGAGGTCCGGTTGAGGTTGTTTCTCGTCAACTGCGGTTGCAGTGGTGTTACTCCGGAGCAATTCTTGCAAAGCGGGAAGAATTTGAGGGCTCTGAGGGTACTTTATCAATCGATGATTCCCGCAACTTATCCCAATGCGTGACTGTTACTCGTCGTCGAATTTTCTTTATGCACGTTCTACGCAAACCAATCATTATTGGCATATGATCACTGCCAAAGGTATCTGGTTCCACCCGCCACTGCGGCATTCCAGGGCCCAACCACCACGTGAGGTCTGGAGCGTGTGTTCTAGAAACTGCGGGTACAGCACAGGTAGCCACAGCGTGAAGGTTCAACAGTGTAAAAGTCGCATCGCTCATGACGTTTTATTGCGATAGCAATGATATGGACACTCCAAACAGATTTCTGCCGTCGTCGTCGCCATCGCCGTGAGGTTCCGTATGACGTCAATGGAGATGAAATCGTCGCTGCGCGCCGAACGCTGTATGTGCGAGTGAAAGGGCGCGAGGGACGCGCGCTTTCACGGGGAGTGAACGCACGGCGGAGAACAAACGCGCGTTCTGCGCCGTGCTCCCTTAAAGGCTGCAGAAGTAGGCGTCTCTTTCCTCCTTTACAATCACCATATATGTAGAGCAAACGCGCCTTCTTCCGACGCGCGAAAGGCCTGTGGGGGGGGGGGGGAGGGGAGGGGAAGGGAAGGGAGGCGACGTTTAGCTGCGGCACCAAGTGCCTGTTAATAATATCAGAGGCTCCGGCAACAGTCACCAACGCCGCACGCATTTTGTGCGAACGCGGGCAAAACGCCGACGGCGTCGACAACAGTTCTGCGTGCTGGCAGTGCTGCTGCATGTCCAAGTTTATACAGCTGATAAAGCTACTATCATTACTCCGTATAGCTCTCTACAAATTCGCTATCGCAATTGATGTTTCGCCTTTGAGGTGAAACTGCGACAACTTTTTAACTTGACATCCTCTTCGGGGAGTTGTACCCCCATTCTGTATGTGGAGCATTAAAGTCTCCACCCACGAGAATAGGAATTCCTGCGTATGTAGACCGTAGATGGGCTATCTACTCCAAGTTAAAGCGTGTGCGCTGTGGTCTGGCGTAGAATGACACTAGAATGACTGGAGTCTTCACTGGTCGTGCCAAGACCCCGACGACTTCTTGATTAACACTACACCATGGCTCCAGATCAATCACTGTGTGAGCAATATGCGATGATACATACACTGCAGCTTTTCCGGGAGCTGAAGCCATTGTAGTAGCACGCCTATCTCTAATAGATGGGTTAGGATACCTATTAAAATTGGACAGGGAGCATAGCTTATTATGCTCTTGAATAAGCAGTGCCCATACATGTAGCTTATTATATTGAAGCTTGGTTTTAATTTCTCCTAACTTGGAGCTTAGGCCCCGACAATTCCACCGTAGAATTCCATCCTGTGACAGCTGCTGCAGAGAATTAGCCATGATGCAGGCAATCCTGAATGAGCAACGTTAGTTGAGCAAGTTGATCTAAAACTGCTGTCCAAACAGCTTGGTTGACCTGTTGTGCCGGACGGGATCCAGGCTTAACAGCGGCATTCGCACTGTTTGATGCTGTCCAAACAGCTTAGTTGACCTGTTGTGCCGGACGGGATCCAGGCGTAACAGTGGCATTCGCACTGTTTGACGCGTTACGTGTTGGTCCTGTTTTCTGACGCCGCAGAATTACCAATTCTTTATGTTTGCGTAGTCGCTCAATCTCTCTGGCCAGTGCGTCTATCCGAGCGTCAATGTCATCATGGTCATCATCCGACTGATACAGAGGTTCCGGTAATTTCTGTTTCTTTGTCTGCGACTGCTTGCCACGTTTAAGAGGAGAAGAATACAGTTTTGTTTCTGGGGCTTCTGCTTCTTCTGCCATGAGCATCTCTGGCTCTTCTGCAAGAACCTCATCACGATTATGAGTTGTTACTATACTCGTTTTTGGTATAGCATTTCGTATTCGTGCTGTTACCTTCTGTTTAGTCGAACAATTTGTGCTTGTCATATCGTGCTCATCAGATTTACATAAGCCACATCGATATCGTGGTTGGCCTTCTGGTGTGAGCTTTTTTGTGGGTCAATAGTACGCTCTGGGCAAAAAGCCTGCATGTGTCCACGTTAAAAGCAGCGGTAGCAGAATATCGCCCGAGGGAGGTAGGGTTTAGGTCACAATATACAACCATAGTAGTAAAACCGTTCTGGAACAGTTCTTTAGCACCTTCTCGCCTCGCAACGTTTTTTTGCGATAGCAATTATATGGAAACTCCAAAGCGGATTTCTGCCGTTGCCCTCGCCGTGAGGTTCCATATGACGTCAACGGTGATGAAATCGTCGCCGTGTGCCGTATGCTGTATGTGCGCGAGGTACGCGCGCTTTCACCGGGAGCGAATGCACGGCGGAGAGCTAACGCGCATTCTACGCCGTGCTCCTTGAAGGGCTGCAGAATTAAGAGTCTGTTTTCTCCTTTACAATCACCATATATATATATATATATATATATATATATATAGAGAGAGAGAGAGAGAGAGAGCAAACGCGACTTCTTCCGTCGCGCGAAAGGTAGTGGGGGGACGAGAGGGAGGGGAGGCGACGTTTAGCTGCGGCACCATATGCGTATTTATCTAAAAACGTTGCGAGGCGAGAAGGTGGTAAAGACTTCCGACGCTGCTCGACGAGTTTCCCGTTCTGATCCCGTCGAAAACCTCCGAGCCGCCCCAGAGGCCCTGGCAACAGTCAGCAACGCCGCGCGCGTTCGGTGCGAACGCGGGGAAAACAGCGACGGCGTCGACAACAGTTCTGCGCGTTGCTGGTGCTGCTGCATGTCCAAGTTTATACAGCTGAAAAAATTACAACCCTTACTCTACTAAGTTGCTATCGCAATTGATGCTTCGCCTTTCGGGTGAAACTGCGACATTTTTCGTTCTTGTGCTTGTTTGCAGCATCAGGATGATGCTTTTAAGAGGGGTGCATTTACACGTGTAATTATTTATCTTTCTCCAGTGACCGCTTTTCGCCGGCTAACAAACGTTAAACGTTATCCCCTAGTGGAATACGCACCTTTCTGTATCTGAAATTTCTGGAATGTTATCGCTGGTTCTGGTCCGTTGTCTGTTATCACCGAAGCTTGTGTAATCTGATTGTATACGCGACACGAATTGCACAGTACTTTCTGGGAGGCACGCAGGCGCCTTACACCTTCTAACCTAACCTTCGACGAATCGTGTTTAAAAGCTGACGCGGCTGACGCGCAGCTCAGACTTCGACGATCGCCGACTTTGTTCACTGCTATCATTGTGCTTCGAGTGTCACTAGCTTTTGTGGGTACAGGTTTACCCAGTAGAGTTACTTTTGTTATTCCCACTTTTGCTACTGTGTTATTCACCGTCACTACTAGGCAGAAATATTGTCTACATTTACCGTTAGAGTTCGATGATAAATATCTAGGATCAGGTGCGACTTTTAAGATAAAAAATGTCACAGTTTCGCCCTAAGGGCGAAGCAATGAATGCGATAGCAACACAGCAATGTCATACGAAGTAAGGTGAGCGGCTTTGGTAGCAACAACACGCAGAACTGTTGTCGACGCCATCGGCGTTTTGCCCGCGTTAGCTCAAAATGCGTGCGGCGTTGGTGACTGTTGCTGGAGCCTCTGATATAAATAGGCACTTGGTGCCGCAGCTAAACGTCGCCTCCCTTCCCTCCCCCTCCCCCACGGCCTCTCGCGCGTCCGAAGAAGGCGCGTTTGCTCTACATATATGGTGATTGTAAAGGAGAAAAGAGACGCCTACTTCTGCAGCCCTTAAGCGAGCACGGCGCAGAACGCGCGTTTGTTCTCCGCCGTGCGTTCACTCCCCGTGAAAGACGCGCCCCTCGCGCCCTTTCACTCGCACATACAGCGTTCGGCGCGCGGCGACGATTTCATCTCCAAATGACGTCATACGGAACCTCACGGCGACGGCGACGGCGACGGCGACGCCGACGGCAGAAATCTGCTTTTGAGTGTCCATATAATTGCTATCGCAATAAAAAATTAATAGTGCATTAAAATTTGACTACCTTCAATTTCGCCATTGAAACACTGCTGCCAAGGCACTATTAAAAAGTGCTTAAGGTTGGACTCGGCCACGGAAGGCTTGAAACAGCGAAACTAGGTTTGGCTAAGTTTTTCTAGGAAATGCTAAGCGCTGCTAAGCATGGTGTAGAAAAAGACGAATAAACGCGCGCAGACGGGCACTGCGAAGAGAAGAAGACAAGAAGAAGAAGAGGGTGGAACGATGAGCTCTCTGTCTGGTTTCTTCGCGTCTCGTTAGTTTTCTACATTTTGGTGCCGAAAACCTCCGTGGACTCGTTACCTTCTTCGCACGTCTCCAAGGACCTTCTAGTCTACCGCTTCGATCTGCGGGCGGCGAGGACTGACTGGATAACGCATCGTTCATGATCGGCGTGGAGACCAGACATCAAAAGCTAGTCCGATGGATCGCCTCAAGACCAAGCGATCGGCTGGACGAGCACAGAATACGAACATTCTGCAGGAAGCTCGGTTGCTGCTTACAGATCCTACCATGGACAAGCCCAAGCTTTCAGGTATTTTTGACCGTCTATCTGCTAGCGACAACGAACTCTCGAAACTTAACGATGCACTCGAAGAGCACATTGCCGACTGAGCTCGAAGCAGAATACGTAACTGCTGCAGAATATAACGATCAAGCTATCAGCATGCTTGCCGAGATTCGTTGCAAGATCGACGCTTTGGAACACGCGGACAGTACAGTGGAGACTGCTTCTCAGGATCCAAGCCCGACAGTTCCTCACGCTATGCCCAGAATTGGCCCAAGGCTACCGAATCTTGATATGCCAACGTTTAAAGGCGACGTTCACAAATGGGCAGTTTTCTGGGAGCCGTTCGAGCAGACTGTTCATCTCAACAATGCTATATCGACAACGACCAAGTTTTTCTATTTACGGCATTATCTTGCCGGGGAAGCGGCAGCGGCCATTGCTGGTTTACCGACTTCTGAAGCTTGCCACGCAGATACCGTAGAACTTCTCAAAGAACGTTTTGGCGATCGTAAAAGGATAGTGCAGCACCACCTTACAGCACTTCGCCATCTGTAAAGATGGCGAAGTGCTGTAAAGTCCGGAAGTCCGTAAACATGTAAAGTCCGGAAGCGACGTACGCGGCCTATGATGCCGCGCAACTAAATATCCGCGGTCTGACTGCACTAAACGTACCCACTGTCAGTCTCTCTGCAATGCTGATTGATACTTTACAGAAGGCATTGCTATACAAGATTGTTCTTGCATATACGCGATGAAAGCGCAGTCAGACTTTACGAGAACATAGGTATGATACGAACGTCTCGGAGTCAGCACTAGCAGCTGCAACATCGGAAGCAGAGTTAGAAGAGCTGCTCATGTTCACATGTGTTGAGGTAGAAAGCCGAGAGCAGTGAAACACATCGTCACAACGATCTGTCGATGACCGTGCTGAGAGAACTAGAGGCAGCAGCACCGCTTCCATGCTGCACAGTACATCATACAGCTGGAACGAGTGTTTCTGCTGTCGATCTAAGAAGCACGGTACACGCGCCTGCGACGCCAACCTATCTGTTGTTTCCAAAAAAGAGAAGCTCGCTAAGGATAACCGCTGTTATAGATGTACATTACGAGGTCACCAGGCACGGTCTTGCCATGTCAAACTCACGTGCTCAGCTTGTCACGAAAGACACGCCTCGGGTATGTGTGACCCGAACTACAGAAAGAAAGGCACTACAGCGGAAACTTCGCGAACAGCGGTGGCTTCGGGTAGCACAGCAGGGATTGTCTCATCGCAATCAGTAATGCTTTGCGACAGAGATTCCAGAAATGCTTGTGCAAAGACGAAGAAGTGTACCTGCAGACTTTTCGCGCTTTTGTCGTTAAAAATAACAGGTCCAGATACATCAGAGGGATTCTGGATGGAGGCAGTCAGCGATCATTTATCACAGAAGATCTCGCTGTAAAACTGCAATTGCAGGTACTGGGAGAAACCCGAATTACATTCAACACGTTTGGCAACGCATCCCCAAATTCTGCTGAAATACACAAGGTTGTTGAAGAACCACTGCTCCGACATCCATATTGTTCAAGCAATTACAGTTCCCGTTATCTGTCACGACATTGCTGCGCCGACAGCTGATAACAACTTCATTCAGAAGCTGCGACGTGAGGGCAAATTTCTTGCTTGCAAGAATTTTCTTGAAGCGGAGACTGAGAACGGCCTCAACTTGTTGATCGGAACTGACCATCTTTGAGAAATCATGACGGCAGAAGTTGCAAGGAGCATAGAAACTCCAGGACTGGTCGCTATCAACATGGCATTTGGATGGACACTGCAAGGACCGAGTCGCCAAAAAGCCTTTCTTGACTGCGACGCTAACGTTATGGTCTGTGTTCTGCGAGTGGAAACTATTACTGACGATGACACAACCTCGCAGATTCTACAGTCGTTCAGGCAGCTCGAAGCAATGGACATCACAGATTCTGCCGAACCTCCCTCTACTGACTCCATTGCACGCTTCCGAGGAACAATTCGCAAGAAAAATGGCAGATACACCGTGGCGCTGCCTTGGGAAGATCAGAAACAGCTACTTGAAAGCAACCGTGATACCGCGCTCACACGTCTACAAAAACTGGCAAAGAGGCTATCGATGAATGAAGGATTATTGGAGCGATACGACGCAGTCATCCGACAATACCTGGAGCTATAGGACACGGTGAACTCGCACCTCAGAATGTTCCTATTGATCGGGCCACCTATTATATCCCACATCGGGTAGTTATACGAGAGGAATCACTGACCACTAAGCTCCGGGTCGTGTTTGACGCATCGTCACACGCTCAAGGCTTGCCATCACTGAATGACTGCCTGCATAAAGGGGTGAACCTCAATCCAGAGTTACTACAAGTGCTACTTCGCTTGCGGTGGTTTCCGGTCGCCATCAACTCGGATATCGAGAAGTCATTCTTACAAATTGAGATACAGGAGATCGACCGAGATGCATTCCGGTTTCTCTGGTTTGATGCCATTCCCGTCAGCCAGAACAGTAACATTGTCGAATGGCGCATGACCCGGGTACCATTTGGATCAACATCAAGCCCTTTCTTGCTCATGGCCACTATTCATCACCACTTGGACAACGCTTGTGAGGGCAAAGCGCTTGCTTCTATTTTGAAGAAGTTCTTTTATGTAGACAATTTACTGGTGGGTGCGGAGACATTCGAAGATGGTCTGAGCACCTATGAGCGATCGAAGGCAATTATGCGAGATGCAGGCATGAATCTCAGAAAATGGAAGACCGATAAACAGCAACTACAGAACATTTTCGGCCGCCAGGAGGAGCAAGTGGACGGCGCATCACGGGAATCAACTGCAGTTTTGGGAATGCAATGGGATACCGAAACTGATTACTTCCAGTTTTCTTCCAAATCTATAGCCCAATATTTAGCCTCAGCTCAGCCGGACACAAAACGTACGCTTCTCACGGCTGCTTCCCGAATTTTCGACCCTCTTGGTATTCTATCGCCTTTAACCGTCACTGTAAAGCTTTTGTTTCAACGCCTGTGGGTTTTAGGCCAGTCTTTGGATGACCAGTTACCAGAGGAGATCAAGACGCCATGGACAGCACGGTGCGCAGACGTAATCCAGCTTGGCTTCATCAAGATTCCGCGCTGCGTGAGAGATGGACTATATGGAGCGGTCGAGAAGGCAGAGCTGCATATATTCGTCCACGCCAGCCTGAAGGCTTATGGAGCATGTGCCTGTTTGAGAACAGTTCATGACGGCGGAAATACAGCTACATCACTAATAGTAGCGAAGTCTCGAGTAGCACCTACCAAGATTTTAACACTGCCGAAGCTCGAGCTTATGGCCGCGGTAGTAGCAGCAAGACTATTAAAATACATCCGCTCATTGTGGGATTCAACGCATTTTCCCTGAGTCATGTGGATAGACTCAACGATCACACTGAGCTGGATCCGGGGTGACCGTAACAAGTTGGGTCAGTTTCTAAAGCACAGAGTGAATGAAATCGCAGCAATTGCTGGCCCACTGCTACGGCGTTACTGCCCAGGAGAAGACAACCCGTCAGATTTATTGACTAGGGGCGTATCATTAAAGGTTCTACGTACATGTCGCAACTGGTGGAGGGGACCTGAATGGCTATCTCAGCCAAGGTCAACCTGGCCTACAGACTCAGGCATGAGCACATCGACCTACGAGGAGTCAGAGTGTGACACGCATCATGTACTTCTTCAAGCACCGAGAATAGTGGACACTCTGATTGACTTAAGGAAGTTTGGCAACCTAAAGAAGCTCCTTTGCGTGACCGCCTGGGTATTTCGATTTGTGCACCGATGTCATCGTATTCAAACGTCGTCCGGTGCAACTCTTTCGACAGAGGAGCTAAACAAGGCGGAAATGTTCTGGATCTGTCGTATTCAGCTCGAAGTATTCACGAACGACATTGAACCCCTTCGGCTTAGAGACACTGTCAAGAAATACTCCGTATTGCGCAATCTGCACCCTTAACTGGATCACAGTGGGCAGCTTCGACTTGGTGGCCGACTTGAAAGAATGAACGCTACTTATGACGAAAGGTACCCAGTTATTCTACCGCAAAGGCATCCCTTCACGGCCTTAGTTGTTACTGAGGCTCACTGTAGAGCTTAGATGGTGGGATGGCAAACACTATGATGCAGATTCGACAGCGTTACTGGGTTATACGTGCTCGACAAGAAGTTAAGCGGATCATCTCTGCAAAAAATACAGCGTCAAACCTGTTAAGGTGCAATATGCTCCTATGACTGAAGACAGGCTTCTAACATCACGGCCGTTTGAAGTTGTGGGATTAGACTTTGCAGGCCCACTTTATGTAAAGCTACATGAGACTGATGAAGTTACATACAAAGCTTATATTCAGTTGGTCACATGTGCGACCACGAGAGCTGTACATCTTGAATTGACGAGTGGAATCTCTACAAGCTCCTTCTTGTTAGCGTACCGTAGGTTTTTGGCTCGTAGAGGGGTGCCCGCTACACTGTACTCCGATAATGCTCTCGCATTTAAGAGAGCATCGCGAGACTTATGGAACATTTGGAACACCATGAAGATCTTGCTCTCCACTTGCATCTTTGCTCTTGACTCATCGCATAGAATGGAAATGTATTATGCAAGGTGCGCCTTGGTGGGCGGCTGGTGGGAGAGACTTATACGATCAGTCAAGTCATCTTTACGCAAAGTGCTGGGAAAGAGCAAGCTCAACAGCGAACAAACTGAGACCGTACTGTTGGAGGTAGAAGCGGTTATCAATTCAAGACCCCTAACCTATACACGTATACAGACGCTAGAGAGCCTTCGCCACTATGTCCTGCTCATTTTCTGGTCGGGAGCTCATTTCTTGCCTCTCCAGAGTGAACCAACAGTGGCGACGAAGTTCGAAGTGCACAGGATACGCGACGTGACCTCAGCAAGAAGTTGCAATACCGCCAGAAGCTCGTGGAACACCCGTGGTTCCGATGGAAGAATGAATACCTCCTCGAGCTGCGGACACTTCACCTCTACCCATCGCATCCTATAAAAAAATAGTAGCAGTCTACAAGTAGATGATGTCGTAGTCATCGAGGAGCCTAACATCGCTAGAGGTATTTGGCCACTGGGACGAGTCGTGGACGTCTTCCCTGGTCAAGATGGAATCATCCGAGCCTGCCGTGTGAAAGCTCAAGATGGCAAGTTTGTAAGAAGGCCAGTGCAGAAATTGTACAAGCTTGAATTGGACAAGGCTACAGGGGGGCGGGAGTATGTAGAAAAAGAAGAATAAACGCACAGACGGGCACTGCGAAAAGAAGAAGAAGAGGTTGGAACGTTGAGATCTCTGTCTGGTTTCTTCGCGTCACATTAGTTTTCTACACATGGTATTCCGAATCTGCGCGTCGGCGGTGAGCCGATTCGGAATACCTTTCAAGGGCCGCAAAATTCAAAACCGGCAGCAGTGGGATACCCTGCTGCTCACCTCAGATCAGCAAGACCAGGTCTGAGCCGCCTAGCTAGCCGAGGCAGCCTCTGAGACCCAGGGGATCTCGGGCGTCTGCTAGGCGGAGGGAGGCTGCGTCCGCCCTCGTGAATTGCTAGCACCAATAAAAGCTGAATCTCTCTCTCACTTGGCCGCGCAGCGCGCTTCAAGATGAGCGGCTTTTTTTTTTTTCGGGTGCCCAGATTTTCTTTGGTCGTCCCATGTCAAGGCTACATGTACTCGCCACAGAGTCAACGAGACTTGTACTGCCGTCGCGGCGGCTTCGAGCTTTATTTCCCTGGTAACGTCACGGTCAAGCGGTGCCTCCACACTTGCCGGGGCGTGGCTGGCAGAAACCTGCCCAGCTGCTGCCGGCGCCGCCGGCGTTTACCCGGTGCGAACGCGGGAAACGGGGAACGCGGGCGGCTTCGGCAGCAGCTGTGCGCGTTGCCTCGTTGGTGCTGCTACAGTTTCTTCTTCTCTCTATCTCGCTCTCATTTTCTCTTTCCCTCTCCCGAGGATTGCGCGCGCCGCGCGCATGCTCTCCTTCCCTCTCCTTAACGTTCCATGTCAAGGCAACATGTACACGGCACGGAGAGGAGGCGAGGCACGTGCCGCTCCGAGAGGTGGTTTCTAGGCAACGCAGTGACGTGATAGCTCGGCCACGTTTTGCGACAGCAGGCGCCACGCGTTGCAATGCCGACAACGCGTTCCAGCAGATCCGCTCTGTCAATTCCTTTCTCTCTCGCGCGCGCTCATGTTCTTTTTTTTCTCTTCCGAGCATAGCGCGCAATACCTCTTCTTCACCTCGCAGAGCATTTGCACGAGCGCGCGTGAACACACCAGCTGTGGAGGAAGACGACGACGCTCGAACGCAATCATATGGGTCGCATAAATGCATGTTCTGCAAGCGTGGCTGTAAAGGCATCAAAATGGCATATCAAAGCTCGTGTACCAATTTAATTGTAAATGACAAACTTTTAAAACGCATACAAGTACTCTCTTCCGTTGGACAGGGTTCTGCGTTAAGTCATTTTTGCTTTATTCTTGGAGGTGCTCTGTAGAAAAATACTTAATAGTACAGAAATCAGTCGGTTTAAGATACAATCATGTGAAGTCTGTGTTCTAGCTTATGGCGATGACGTTGCCCTATTTGCTGTAGATAAGGAGATTGTTTATTATTAGGAATTACTGGCAAGTTTTGCGAGAAAAGCGGCAGTCAAATTAATAAGAAAAAGAGTATTGGTCGTGGCATGACCATTGGAATGCCACGCCCGGTGTTTTAACACGAAAGTGTTTTATGCCGGCGTCCACCAAGACTTCACTGAGGTATTTCCGTCACGGAAATACGTCATAGAACATAATACAAAGAAAGAAACCAGAAGAAAATGTGGTTGATCCCTCTTATATAGGAATCGGTATAGAACACGAAAGTAAAACGTGTCTTCACAGAAGTAGTGTAATGTTTATTGCACATTGATATATAATATCTATTGGTGTTTTGTGGCTAAAGCGCCCTTAGGCGTTGATGCACCCACGCTGACGTCTGGTGGCACGTCTCCTCCATCACGACTACCAACGTCGATGACCATGAGCAACCGTCGTGCATATGGAAGCTGCACTACGCTGCACACGCTAGCACAACGCGAAAGACGAAGCACGTAACTGACACACTAATACAACGCGCAAGACAAAGCACGTAACTGAATCGTCACCGAGTCAAATCAGCGCGTACAGCGCGTCGTAATTGCAGCCTCCGCGATCAACTTCAGAAACATTTTCAGAGCTAATTGCGGAGGCCACGCTCCGCTGTGCTGAGTACGGTGAACGCCACCTAGGTGGCGTTGGTAGTGCTTATTGATGCCAGCGTCCCTTCGAATGCTGGCATCGAGGCGTCGTAGTGCTGAGACCACCGAAGCGTTCACTGTCGGTGCGCGTTAGTGTCATAATGCAGTACTTCTCTTTTCTGCTCGTAGGCGGCGGCACCGCCCCGAGCAAGAGCGCGGGTACACGGAGGAGTGTTAGATATATAAGGCGCGTCTGTGTAGCTCTCTGCAAATGCGTTTGTGGCGCAATGGGTTAAACGCCCGGCGATCTATCGTCGCGGACCGAGAGGTCGTGGGTTCGATTTCCAAATTTTCCATGTTTGTGGAACTTTTTCTTCTGGTTTCTTTCTTTGTATTATGTTCGTGTACATTGTAAGCTGACGTATTTCCGTGACGGAAATACGTCAGTGAAGTCTTGGTGGACCCCGGCATAAAACACTTTCGTGTTAAAAAGTTCCACAAACATGCAAAATTTGGAAATCGAACCCACGACACCTAGCACTTATCTGGGGGTACCTTTAGATAGGCATCGTGAGAACGAGTCACTCTGGCTCGAAAAAAACGGATGAAATGCGTGCGATGGCCGAAGCCGTGAATTGTCGATTTTTTTACGAGCCGCTATTTGCAACGTCTTTCTCACTGCGAAAATTATGTATCTTCTGCAGGCACTCTATTGCACACGTAAGCGCAATAAAAAATTTCACCGCATCTTTGTCACGTTTATCTGGTGCTCTACGTGGGCGCGAACATCAAGCACCAATTTGTTTCGTCGAGTGCAAAAAAAGTTGTCGCAGTTTCACCTGAAAGGCGAAGCATCAATTGCGATAGCAAATTTGTAGAGAGCTATACGGAGTAATGATATTAGCTTTATCAGCTGTATAAATTTGGACATGCAGCAGCACCGGCAACAGGCAGAACTGTTGTCGACGCCGTCGGCGTTTTGCCCGCGTTCGCTCAAAATGCGTGCGGCGTTGGTGACTGTTGCCGGAGCCTCTGATATAAATAGGCACGTGGTGCCGCAGCTAAACGTCGCCTCTCTTCCCTCCCCCTCCCCCCACGGCCTCTAGCGCGTCGGAAGAAGGCGCGTTTGCTCTGCATCTCTACATATATGGTGATTGTAAAGGAGGAAAGAGACGCCTACTTCTGCAGCCCTTAAGAGAGCACGGCGCAGAACGCACGTTTGTTCTCCGCCGTGCGTTCACTCCCCGTGAAAGCGCGCGTCCCTCGCGCACTTTCACTCGCACATACAGCGTTCGGCGCGCGGCGACGATTTCATCTCCATTGACGTCATACGGAACCTCACGGCGACGGCGACGACGACGGCGACGCCGACGGCACAAATCTGCTTTTGAGTGTCCATATAATTGCTATCGCAATAAAAAAAACACCGCATATCCACGAAGTGAATGATGATGAGTAGGCGAAGCACCGGCCGGGGGATCATTCGCGCAAAATGCCGGAAGCGTTCTCCGGAAGCTGGCTTCCGGCTTCCGGAAGCGCAACCAGATACGGAACCGGATGCCGTCTTCCGGCTTCCGCAAGACGGAGCGTGGCGTACATATACTATATATATATATATATATATATATATATATATATATATATATATATATACAGGGTGTTTCAGCAAACACTTAAAAAAATTCTTAAAGGTTGCCTGTGGCAGATAACATAATTCTAGTGCATGAGCTGGTCTACTCGAAGAGGCGGACATTACTTGCACAAGAAATTGAAATGCATAATCGACTAATTATTGAAAATTCACTAATTAGGTTTTTAACTAATTACCGGATGGCCCTTATTGCAATTTGCAAATTGTAACCGTGGAGTTCGCAAGGCGGATCCACTTGGAACGAATTCTCGGGATGACACCAGTTTCAATATATTAATTCCCGAACTTTGCGGAGAAATGCATTGACGTTCCAGTTAATTACTTAACAAAACGTCGCTTTATGCATTGAAGCACAAAATTAACTGGAACGCCAATGTATTTCTCCGCAAAGTTCGGGAATTAATATCTCGAAACTCGTGTCATCTTGAGAATTAATTCCAAGTGGATCCGCCTTGCGAACTTCACGGCTACAATTTGTAAATTACAATATGGGCCATCAGGTAATTAGTTAAAAACTTAACTAGTGAATTTTTGTTAATTAACCGATTATGCATTTCAAAGTTTTGTGCAAGTAATGTCCGCCTCTTCGAGTAGACCAGCTCATTAACTAGAATTGGGCTTTCTGCCACAGGCAACCGTATTTAAATTGTGAAAGTGTTCGCTGAAACACCCTATATATACATACATACACATACAGGGTGTCCCCAGCTATCACGCAGCACGATTTAAAAAAAGAGGAATGGCGTTACGCGAAGCAAACCTAGTGCGTATTGTTTCCAGTACAGTGGAGTAGCCGCCAGTAATTTTTTTGTTGCTGAGATTTAATTAGCTAATTGTAATTAATTATCTAACTCGAGATGTACTGCCCTAACTATCAAAGTGTCAATGAGAAAGTTGTAGAGCAACATTAAAAACTATCGATACGGCTTTCTGTTGCTCAGTACGTGCCACATAAAAGTGTTTTTCCGATCATGAAAGAAGCCCGCGAATAGATGCAAAGTGCCTCGAGTGACCAGTCGCGCGGCAATTATGCGTGTATTCGCGAGCTCCTTTCACACGCGGAAAAACGCATTTATGTGGCACGTATTGAGCAACAGAAAGCTGTATCGGTAGTTTTTCATGTTGCTCTACAATTTCATCATTTAGGCTTTGATAATTAGGGAAGTACTTCTCGAGTTAGATAATTAATTACAATTAGCTAATTAAATCTCAGCAACGAAAAAATTACTGGCGGCTACTCCACTGTACTGGAAACAATACGCACTAGGTTTGCTTCGCCTAACGCCGTTTATCTTTTTTTTAAATCGTGCTGCGTGATAGCTGGGACACCCTGTATATATACTGTACATGTGTACAGTATATACAGCGCTTATATAGCCCTTGTGCACCGCAGTGCCCCTAGCTACGGACGAGAGAGAGAGAGCGCGTAGGAACGAGAGACAAAGAGAAAGAGAGAAAGAGAGCGCAGCTGCGCCTCTAGCGGGAGCGGCGATTACTAGCGTGGCTAAGATGGCGCGACAAGGGACAAGGCTCGACCTTAAGGAGCTTCGCCCCTAAAAGGTGGTCTATCGTTGTGTCACTTGTTTAATTTAGCAAGTTGTATCGCGTTTCATATTGATAAGAGACGAAAGAGACCCGTTTCTGTGATGTTTTTTTCTTCAAACCATGTTAACAGGTATTAAATTTGATTTTGTTTTGTATCTCCGGCCATTGGCACTCGTTACACAATGTCCCGGTTCTTGCGCGAAGTTGTTACAGCCTATCGGTTCCTCAGGGCAAGATTTTCAATTGAGTACCTCTCCAATGTAAAAAGAAAGCGTCTTATGCAGGATATTGTTGAGTGTGTCTTCCCTGTACCATTGCATCGGTTAGTGTTTCAAGAAAGGCAAGAAGTACTCGAGAGGGTTAAAAATATGCAGATACCAGCCAACGTTAAAGCAACGTTAAAGCAAACGTGGTTAGCAGAAAGATGCATTTATGTGCCATGGGGTGGCAGATGCTTTCTGTGCAACAAAGCTGAAACTACTGAACATGTTTTATTGACTGTAATAATGCTATATACTTTTGGGATATATTACAGAGAATTTTAAAGATAGACCTACCACTCAATCCACATGGTATTCGTTTTTTACCGCCTGAACGCGATTTGAACAGATGGACGTCATCTTTTTACTAGGGCTGCACGCAGTCTGGCGTAGTCTGTTAGCATATAAACACATATAGGCCGATCTGTGGAAATGGTTGTGAAAGTACGTGATATGTACAAAACGACTGACTGTGATGATGATGTGATGTCAATGTCGGATGCTTTAGCAGATATAAAACGAGTGTGATCGGACAAACTCCTGTTCACACTAGTAGCCAAGCTGGAAATAAAGAAAATAAAAAGGCTGTATAACCTAGTAGTTACTACGCTCGCCTTGGAGCCGTTGGTACGCGGGTCGAATCCCGTCTCGGCAAGAAAGTTTTCTTCATTGCTGATGATAGTTTCTTGATACGAACCTACGGCTGGCTTTATACCTACGGCTGGCTTTAAACAGCTTCGCTGTTATAACTTAATGAATTATGTTTTGCGTCTTCTGAAGCTCGCGCTATTGCCGGCAAATACGTCTTCATCGTCTATAGGGACTCTTCTACAAACTCACCATGTTCGTTGAGCTTATAGCCTTTTTCTAAAAAAATGTGCGTTGTCTAAAAAGAACGCCCTGTAGAACCTTCCCGAATGTAAGCAATTCTCACTTTAAATATGATGCCATATTTCCTTAAATGTAGGCAATTAGAAGAGCCCTCGTGGATACCATTTTCCCCAGTAATCTAGTGATTTGATGAGAGTGAGCGACGTTTGTTTTAGAGCGTGAACTTGGCTGATACCCCCAGGCACGGCACCGATGCGAGAGCGCCAGTAATACCTTCTCGTATTTCCGGACAAGTTCCTCACCGACGCCAACCCAGTCAGTGACGGGCACCTCCCCTATCTTCTCCAGCGAGCTGGCCACCTCGCCCACGATGACGATCAGCTTGCGTAATAGCAACGCAAGTGGCTTTGCCGTCTCAGGGTCTCGCTTTAAACACTGCAATGAGCGAGAAAGCATTATTAAGATATACGAGAAAGAATAAATTGCATACATCGCATGCGACTGATTGTTTATTTATCCAGTTGACTGACAGGCTTTAACACTTCACAACAACGCAGCTGCTATGTGACAAACGTCGCCGTGGAGTACTCGAGGTTATTGAATATATGGGTTTATATAACGTGCACGCTAAAGCATGAAAATTGCTGTGTCTTGAGCAATACGCCTTTTACGTACACGTAGTTGCACCTGCGCTGCAACAAATTGAAAGTTAAAGTAGCATTATTCTATGTTGCCCCATCGAAATGCGGCTGTCGTGGTTAGAGTGCTATTCAGCGAGCGGCACAGGTTAAAAATCGCACGAACAACGAAGACTGTATCGGCAATGAGTGGGCAACCAATGCATTTTTTAATTGCTTCCCGTGGTGCGATTTCATCGTAACTGTTCATAGGCTTTTATTTACCGGCCGCGGTAGACCCAGTTACTATGGCGTTGCACTGCTGCGTTTGATGTTGCTGGTTCGATCTTGGACGCATTTTAATGGGGGCGGAATGCAAGGGATTTTGGTAGGATTTATCTCACGTTGAGCGTGAGATAAATTCTACCGGAATTAATCGACGCTAATCAGATCGACATTGCAGCAAAGCAGCGACACCAAGAGACACGCCACGCATGCAGCCGGGTTCCTCTCTCGGTTCCCTGTGAACACGATGCGTCGTGTGGCGGCGCCGCCGCGAAGAAGTGTGAATCCACACAAGATTATCTGAATGTATATGTGAGGCGGGTTCGATATGAGGCAGGTAGATTTAAAAGTGCTTGACGTGAAAGAAGCCCAGGCGACAAAAATTAACCCGGAGGCCCCCACTACGGTGTCCCTCATGGTCAGATCGTGGCACGTAAAACCCCAGAATTTATTTTTTAAATATGCCGTCACGATTCTGCTTGCCAAGTATCACTTTGCAACGCGCCGTGGTCAAACAAGCAGCAACAATGCACGAAACGCGGAGGGTGAAATACGTCAAATTGATAGGAACACGGTGGTGACAATCAGGGGTGCGATTTTGTAGCAATTATATCACTTTGGCCTATGACTTTTGACGTAATCACACGGCTGCTATTGGTCGGAAATGACCGGGCCGCGCCCATGTTGTCTGTCAATCACGCGACGTCAGGAACTCGCCAAAGCCCGCTACGTCAAAAGGACGTTGGCGCACTCATTATACGGAACAAAAGTCATTTTTTTAGCACCGCCGGAGGCAGGGTCGTTTCAGAACGCATAAAAAATGGCTGCCCCCTGCGGTGGCTCTTCGCTGTCGTCGACGTGGACACAGAGAGCCAGATGACGCGTTTGACATGCCGGATGACATTTTAGACGGCCTTTTCCCCCCTCGAAGGAAATGGTGCGGTGGTTGTGTGAGGAACTGGCGGGGAAACCAAGTTAGATATACCTGGTAGCGAAGCTTCCATAGAAGCCCATGCCACGGTGTTTAACACCGTGGCCCATACGTTCAAAGCATGGCGGATCATCGGCGGTTCATGGGGCTTAGCGCCATCTGTGTGAGAAGGGAACACTTCCAGCGGGAGAAAAAAATTATGTGACGTCATATCCAATAAAAACAGAAGTGACGTCATTTTGTTCTCAAAGGCGCGAAATTTGTTTTTGGAGGGCTGCCTTACGGCTGTATATTCAAATGCCCCGCCATACGACTTGATGGGCGTTCCGAGCTTTCCGCGCGGAAAGCGATGCAGGAAAAGGTCATCCGTATGGGTGTCGAAATCGCATCCCTGCAATGAACATACTTTCTTTGGAGGCCGACGAACACTTTGGGCTTAGAGTGCTTGTCCTTTCGTCCGACGCCAAGCCCATAGGCCAGCGCTGTCGCACGAAAACAACTAAATTAAACAATTATCTGGCGGTCGCAACTTACTGCTTTTCACTGAACCGGTCAAGAAACAATGAAGCTACCCACGTCACCAAATTTAGACAAACGTCGGCAAGAAAATTAACACAACATGTGAGGGGGGCGCATAGTAACAGGTGAACTTTACGAGTGCGCTTTTCTGCACACTTCAAGAGCTGCATTGCCTCGCAAGTGATAGCGGCGTCAACGCCCGCCGCTATCGATGGGCGCTCTTACGGTGGGCGCTGGAAAAAGGTATTTATTGATAATTATCAAGTAAAATAGAATTGTCCCTTCTTTTCTCGCCAGGCGTATGTACAATTGATTGGAAATTTTATTTTCGTTGAATGAATGTAACTGTGCCTCTCTTTCATTATAAAACGATTTTTTTTTCTTGCCAGCACGGTGCGGGAGGACCAACTGGCCCTTCTCGACCAAGCCCGGCGTGCCGCTATCGCCAGTGGGGCCCTGGACTGAGGGACCCACCCACTGGACCTGGATTTAATTTTTTTTAAATAAAAGTTATACTACTACTACTACTTTCCCAGTGTTCAGTCCCTCCAAACATAGTCGCGCTTCAATCGCTGCTCCCAAACCCACCCTTGCTGATGTCGGTGACAATTCGTTCTGAACCGCTTTTCGCCCGAAGCTTCGCGACCTATGTGGATTGACCTTGGGGGAACTAGAAGCGGAGCCAGTGGCGGGACGTCGGTGGAGCTGAAGGTGTTGTGCGCGCTGCGCTTCTTTGCCACCGGGAGCAAGCGTCCTTGGGCAATGCTTCATTTTAGGGACGAAGCACCTTAGGGCCGAGCCTTGTCCCTCGTCGTCGTCCGTCGTCCGTAGCTCTGGTTTGCATGGAGACCGCTAGGGGCGCTGCGGTGCACAAGGGCGTTCGTTCGCGACGCGCGCTCTCTTTCTCTCGCGTTCCCGACGTGCGTTCTCTCTCTCGTCCGTAGCTCTGGTTTGCATGGAGTCCGCTAGGGGCACTCCAGTGAACAAGGGCGTAGGGTAGAGCACTGCACGGGCCCGGGCCGGTCCGAAAGCCCGGGCCCGGCCCGGGCTTAAAGCCGCGGGCCCGGGCCGGGCTCGGGCTTGAAGCCACGGGCCCGGGCCAGACTCGGGCCCGCTCATTGAAGGGCCTAAGTAGGCCTTCAAGCACACGCGACCGTTATGCAGTGCATTCTGCGCCAAGCTGAAGTGACACATGCAAGATGACTGTCATCATCATCATCAGCCTATATTTATGTCCACTTCAGGACGAAGGCCTCTCCCTGCGATCTCCAATTAACCCTGTCTTGCGCTACCTGCTTCCAACTTGCACCTGCGAATTTACTAACTTCATCACCCCACCTAGTTTTCTGCCATCCTGGACTGCGCTTCCCTTCTCTCGGTATCCATTCTGTAGCTCTAATGGTCCATCGGTTATCCATCCTACGCATTACATGGCCGGCCCAGCTCCATTTTTTCCGCTTAATGTCAACTAGAATATCGGTTATCCCCGTTTGTTCTCAGATCCACACCGCTCTCTTGACTGTATATCTTATCACATGAATATATCTTATCAAAGAAAATAGTAAAACAGATGAAGTTCTCATTTTTAACAGCGGAGCTGTTTCAGCCGGGCCTAATGTGTCCGCTGAATCCAAAAATGTGGGCCGATCCTGGCAGCAGTGCAGAAAGGGTCCAAGCGCAATGGCACATACACCTGTGAACTAGCGAAGCTGAGCCTGGATAAGTCTAGCTAAGAATGGTGGGGACTAATGGCCTATTGATAGGCAAATGATAGCCAATCAGTAGCTAGTCGATAATGGATCAATAATCAATAAATTCCTGAAAATGCTGGGGTGACTTGGTAGTGCTTAGCCTAGCCCAAATACGTGGCCAATACCTTACGATAGCCAATCGACAGCCAATCAATAGCTAATCGATGAAAGGATCAATTATCAATAAATTCGGATAACTTGGTAGTGCTTAGCCTATCCCAAATACGTGGCCAATATCTTGAAATAGACAATCGATAGCCAATCAATAGCTAATCGATAATCAATCAATTATAAATAAATTCCGGGAAATGCTGGGGATGACTTGGTAGTGCTTTGTCTAGTCCAAAAGCCAGGACTAGCTATAGGTGCCCATCATCTCCGCTGTCTCTTTAGCATTGCGCCGCCAGTGCAAGCTACGCTAATTTTTTTTCCGCAAAAACGAACATTGTTTCCGCGTAAGGAAAAATAAATTATACAAAGAACCACTCCTCAAACCATTTCCATGTTACCGCTTTTGCGATCACACCAGTGTCGATACTATGGCATTATTTTAGCGCTAAGGCCAGTTACTTTTGTGCTTCAATGCATAAAACAGCATTTTCCTCAAAAAGTTAACTGGAACGCCCATGCATTTCGTCGGACACTTTGAAAATTAATATCTCGAAACTGGTTCAGTCTTGAGAATTCGTTCCAAGTGGATACGCCTTGCGAACTCAGCGGTTATAATTCGAGGATTGAAAGGTGTGCCGTAAAATAATTAATTAAAAAGTTAAATTGCGTAATTATGTTAAATATTCAATTAGGCGTTTTGACCATCCATTAGGCCATCCATGTCAGAATTAGCTTGCAACTACATAAAACAATTAGCCTCCTTAGAGCGTCGTCGCATTAATGCGAATGCAAGAAATCCTGAGATATGGTCAATTCCATAATTCAGAACACTCTATTAGCATCAGTCGTTAATACATTACCTACCATTCACTTTGAACAGATACAAAAATGGCGGTAATTTCAGTAAGAAAGAACTCAGCTGATAATTTGGTCGCTTGTAATGTATCTGATGTGATTATTATTCTGCCTTTGTGTAGGGTTCTGAGTATATAATGTAAATCGTGTTTCGTTTTCTTAGCAAATGTTGATCTTGTAAAATTCAGTCTCATGCTATGCTGTATAGCTGGTGTTGCGTTGTTTTGTATAGCTATAGTATTGTTATTGTAGTGTTGTTTAAAATGCATTCTGTTAAAACTTTTTCCAATTCTGTTAACTCGCCGTGACGAAAATATTCTTTGTCTTTCCGTTCATAGCTATTTCGTCTATGAGGAATTCCAGCGATAGCTGGAAATATATGTGAATTATTGTGCATGTGTGCTCACTGTTTGCTGTACTATTGCCTTGCCTGGTCTTATGGGTCACGTCAAGATATATATGTAGCTTTTAGTCCAAAATGACCGTCCAGCATGTAAACTGGACAATAAATTAATTTGACTTGATTGATTTCGTCGGACACTTTGAAAATTATTATCTCGAAACTGGTTTAGTCCTGAGAATTCGTTCCAAGTGGATACGCCTTGCGAACTCGGCGGCTATAATTCGTAGATTGAAAGATGTGCCATAAAATAATTAATTAAAACGTTAAATGGCGTAATTATGGTAATTCTTAAATTAGGCGTTTTGATTTCTCGTGGAAGTAATCGCCGCCTCATCGAGTAGTTTAGATCAAGGATTATAACTGTGCTATCTCCCACAGGCAATCTTTCAAAATTTGGTTCAGCTAAAATGAAACGCCCTGTATATTTGCATGCTAAATGACATCTAGAACCATATCGTACAAATCAAGGTAAGTGCATGCGCACCACCAGAAAAATAGTAGCACAGGCAATGGGCCGGATTAATGATGTTGCCGTGGGAGAAACAAAGATTTCGGCCTTTTATTGTTTATATACTGCAGCTGATTAAACCTCGAGAAGGTGAGGCTGACAGATACGCTACAATCTGTAAGTAAAAAAAAAAATGTGGTTGATCCCTCTTATATAGGAATCGGTAAAGAACACGAAAGTGAAACGTGTCTTCACAGAAGTAGTGTAATGTTTATTGCACATTGATATATAATGTCTATTGGTGCTTTGTGGCTAAAGCGCCCTTAGGCGTTGATGCACCCACGCTGACGCCTGGTGGCACGTCTCCTCCATCACGACTACCAACGTCGATGACCATGAGCAACCGTCGTGCATATGGAAGCTGCACTACGCTGCACACGCTAGCACAACGCGAAAGACGAAGCACGTAACTGACACACTAATACAGCGCGCAAGACAAAGCACGTAACTGAATCAGTCAAATCAGTGCGTACAGCGCGTCGTAATTGCAGCCTCCGCGATCAACTTCAGAAACATTTTCAGAGCTAATTGCGGAGGCCACGCTCCGCTGTGCTGAGTACGGTGAACGCCACCTAGGTGGCGTTGGTAGTGCTTCTTGATGCCAGCGTCCCTTCGAATGCTGGCATCGAGGCGTCGTAGTGCTGAGACCACCGAAGCGTTCACTGTCGGTGCGCGCTAAGGCCCGACCACATTCGGCGTTTTCCCGGCGTTTCCTGGCGTTTCGTGACCCGGCGCCGCTCAGCGTCGACGCTGAGGGAGGCGCCAAGCCGAAACGTCGTACTCAAGGCACACCAGAAATCTCGGCGCCGGCGCCGCCGCCGGAAGCGGATCGATGAGCGCCGACTTGGCGCCGACCAATCAGCGCATGGCTGCGGCCGCGCTGCTGGCAACTTTTGCAAGCGACTTCCGCAGCAACCATTTCGCGTGCGTGCCACCATGTGGCGCCAGTGTCTCGTCGGCGAGGCGGCGCCGTCTGAGAAAGCAGCCGCTCGTACCATCGAGCGCGCTGCCGTGAATGTGTGTGCGTGTGTGTGTGTGTGCCGCAGAACTATAAACAGGGCTTAAAAACCTTAATCGGGAACATTACTCATAGTTCACTTGAATGACATTGCACACTGCTTCTGGTTAAATCTGTCTGGTCACATTGTGCGACGCTGGACTGGCGCTGTTTGCGTGCGTCTCATGTGGCTGGGTGACCTCTCCGGTGCCGTTGATGCAACGACGCCGAGAGACGCAACGGCAGGAAATGCCGGTGAAAACGCTGAATGTGGGCCGGGCTTTAGTGTCATAATGCTGTACTTCTCTTTTCTGCTCGTAGGCGGCGGCACCGCCCCGAGCAAGAGCGCGGGTACACGGAGGAGTGTTAGATATATAAGGCGCGTCTGTGTAGCTCTCTGCAAATGCGTTTGTGGCGCAATGGGTTAAACGCTCGGCGATCTATCGTCGCGGACCGAGAGGTCGTGGGTTCGATTTCCAAATTTTCCATGTTTGTGGAACTTTTTCTTCTGGTTTCTTTCTTTGTATTATGTTCTATGACGTATTTCCGTCACGGAAATACGTCAGTGAAGTCTTGGTGGACCCCGGCATAAAACACTTTCGTGTTAAAAAAAGATTTTTTTTCTTACAGGCCGGGCCTGGTCATGCACACGCGGGCCCTAGCTAAGCTTAGTAATGAACGCCCGGACCGGGCCCGGGCCGGGCCCGGGCTGGTCTCGGTCATGTACTCCCGGGCCCGGGCCGGGTCGGGCCGAATAATCAGGCCCGTGCAGTGCTCTAGCGTAGGGTGCCTCGATGCCCAGCGCCGCCGTCCAGGGTGGAGACAACCCCGCCGGCGCCGCCATATTGTGTCACACGAGCTGAGACTCAGCTACGCTTGCGTTCATAAAGTGTTACTCGCGGCGCGCTTCCAAGTGCTTTGCCTTGATGAGGATTTATTTATCGGTGTCCCATCTGCATATCTTTATAACCAATAGCCGTCAACTCGTGGAAGGTCGAAGACGTAAATGTATGGCACCGGGAACATTCCCCAAGTTGCCTAATTCAATCACATTTAATATGCCGTGTGTATGTTTAAAATACGCACTATTTTTTTTGCGCTTCGATGCTTGGTATATAAGGTTTGCGACCCCCTGTGTGTGGAAGTTTTTCTTTTTCGCTGTTGTATTTTGGTTTACACGTCACGCCTCCTTTACCGTAGCCAGCCACTCGCGCACGGCGGTTAGTTTCCCTTGCGTTGCGCGTGCTCTTCGTGTTCGTTGCAATTATTTGACGATATCTACGCGCAATTTTTGCTTTTTTTTTGCCCACAAAACTGTGTGCTGACAGGATTAAGCTGGTGTAAAAATAACTGCGATGTGAAAATGAGGTTTAGTTAGTGCTGTAGAGAAAAATGTAACGTAACTTGTCTGTGTCAATCTTGCGTAGTACACACAAGAAATCAAACGATGCACAAAATACATTTACTTATAATGTCTAGTACAATCAATCATGAAAGACATATGTACATGAAAAATTATATGTACTGTGTGGCGCCTGAAGGTTATGTTGAAAGACGAGATAAAAAAAATTCGCAAGGTAGGCTCGACACACAATTCGGGATAGTGAGAGTTTTTTTTAATTTATTCATTACATGGGGGGGGGGGTTAAAGTGAGTACGTCAACCTTATTACACAATATAAATCGAAAACAAGAATGCAAACAAGAAAACGCAACCGCGGGTAATATTAATCAAGATATCCAGCTAGAATACATACATCAGCTACCATCGAATACGTCGCATCAGCCAAACACATCGATGGCGAGTACAGAACATTTCATAAACAACCATTAGAACACTGATAACTACATTAAAAAAATAAACAACGCTGCATACATATCACGCACAAAAACCGTAAATGAAACTGAGACAGTCAAATACAGATTAGCAATGTTTTTCACTTCGAAAATATAGTCCATGATGATGTAGGGCTGTTGACTTTAACAGACGGCGCCCATCCTGTCGATTTCCCTCGTACTGGTCCTCTTCAAAGTGTTTCTAAGCACAGGTAAAACAAAAAAAGTGATTATTGATATGAAAAGTTGCCTTGTAAATGCAGAGAACCCATTACAGTGCTTAAAAATAAATTTTAGCAGAAGCAATGCTGTATTACCTCGCTTCACACGTTTCGAAGAAATGCACAGGCTACAACAGACACCATGCCAGAAAGCGCCGAAACATTTTGGTCCCATGACGCCCCTTAACTCTACTACACCTGGGCATACCGTGCACAGGCATTTAAAGACCGCCACAGTACCCACTACGGTCGGGAATGAGCACGAATGACCATCGGCTTACGATCACCACGCTACAAATATGTACAAGTCTAAAAAATCAGCTATGTAACGTAACACCCCGAGGTCCGCAAGATATCTCCTGAGAAATCAGAGAAAATCACAATGTTTCGCTTACCACGTACAAAACAGCCGCTCTCCCCAGACGAAGCACTGCGTTCTTTAGTCCCAAATAACCAGTACCGAAAAAAGAAAAAAAAAGAAACACGAGACACACACGATGTGTGCTTCCCGTGAAAAAGGAAAATAGGTGGCTTACGTGAAGATTCGTAACTAATGTAAGACTATTTCGCGGCTAAGCATCTTCGTCAGTCCTTAAAATAAGGGTACAGACTGCGCCCATCAAAACGAAAAAAGCCTATGCGACGCGCGCTCGCAAACCATACGCTACTCAGACAGCATCGGTGCAGTGCTTAGTTCGTGAGCGAACGTAGGTACGTGAGCGAGGATCAGAGAATACTTTCTTATTTAAATGAAAAACACGGTGCGGTAGTCTAAACATTCTTGACACTTACCTCGCAAATGCAGGAGTTATCCGTTGCCTTCCAGTGATTGCGCTTTACTTGGGCTTTCCATCTCTTCTGTCGTTCTGGGTCCCGGGGGAAGCGAAAACAACGCAGTCCTTTAAGCGTCGATCCGGCGCACTTTGGAACACAACGGCCCGTCATGTCGACACGATGCACTTGATAGCTTGTCAGTCATGCGGCTGAACACTGTCTAGCAAGTAGAAGCGTCCGCGAAGCATCCGCGCGCACTGTGCCTCGAACTCAGCACCGGCACCAAGCAATCGCAACGGCTCGCTGTGACACAATATGGCGTCGCAGCGAGAAAGCGGCGGCGCGGGGGCGGTCAAAGGTTGGCACCACCCTGAACGGCTGCACTGGCATCGAGGCACCCTACAAGGGCGTTCGTTCCCGACGAGCGCTCTTCTTCTCTCTTCAGCCATAGATGATGAACGCTTCCGGCGTTCTGCCACCGCTTCCCACGCTCTCGCCGCATCTGGGTGTGCGTGCCGGCGTCGCGCTTGAACCGAGCATGGGCGCCACCAACCTCAGGTAGAGAACGCTTCCGGCGTTCTGCCGCCGCTTCCCACGCTCTCGCCGCATCTGGGTGTGCGTGCCGGCGTCGCGCTTGAACCTAGCATGGGCGCCACCAACCTCAGGTAGAGAACGCTTCCGGCGTTCTGCCGCCGCTTCCCACGCTCTCGCCGCATCTGGTTGTGCGTGCCGGCGTCGCGCTTGAACCGAGCATCGGCGCCACCAACCTCAGGTAGAGAACGCTTCCGGCGTTCTGCCGCCGCTTCCCACGCTCTCGCCGCATCTGGGTGTGCGTGCCGGCGTCGCGCTTGAACCGAGCATGGGCGCCACCAACCTCAGGTAGAGAACGCTTCCGGCGTTCTGCCGCCGCTTCCCACGCTCTCGCCGCATCTGGGTGTGCGTGCCGGCGTCGCGCTTGAACCGAGCATGGGCGCCACCAACCTCAGGTAGAGAACGCTTCCGGCGTTCTGCCGCCGCTTCCCACGCTCTCGCCGCATCTGGGTGTGCGTGCCGACGTCGCGCTTGAACCGAGCATGGGCGCCACCAACCTCAGGTAGAGAACGCTTCCGGCGTTCTGCCGCCGCTTCCCACGCTCTCGCCGCATCTGGGTGTGCGTGCCGGCGTCGCGCTTGAACCGAGCATGGGCGCCACCAACCTCAGGTAGAGAACGCTTCCGGCGTACTGCCGCCGCTTCCCACGCTCTCGCCGCATCTGGGTGTGCGTGCCGGCGTCGCGCTTGAACCGAGCATGGGCGCCACCAACCTCAGGTAGAGAACGCTTCCGGCGTTCTGCCGCCGCTTCCCACGCTCTCGCCGCATCTGGGTGTGCGTGCCGGCGTCGCGCTTGAACCGAGCATGGGCGCCACCAACCTCAGGTAGAGAACGCTTCCGGCGTTCTGCCGCCGCTTCCCACGCTCTCGCCGCATCTGGGTGTGCGTGCCGGCGTCGCTGCTTGAACCGAGCATGGGCGCCACCAACCTCAGGTAGAGAACGCTTCCGGCGTTCTGCCGCCGCTTCCCACGCTCTCGCAGCATCTGGGTGTGCGTGCCGGCGTCGCGCTTGAACCGAGCATGGGCGCCACCAACCTCAGGTAGAGAACGCTTCCGGCGTTCTGCCGCCGCTTCCCACGCTCTCGCCGCATCTGGGTGTGCGTGCCGGCGTCGCGCTTGAACCGAGCATGGGCGCCACCAACCTCAGGTAGAGAACGCTTCCGGCGTTCTGCCGCCGCTTCCCGCGCTCTCGCCGCATCTGGGTGTGCGTGCCGGCGTCGCGCTTGAACCGAGCATGGGCGCCACCAACCTCAGGTAGAGAATGCTTCCGGCGTTCTGCCGCCGCTTCCCACGCTCTCGCCGCATCTGGGTGTGCGTGCCGGCATCGCGCTTGAACCGAGCATGGGCGCCACCAACCTCAGGTAGAGAACGCTTCCGGCGTTCTGCCGCCGCTTCCCGCGCTCTCGCCGCATCTGGGTGTGCGTGCCATCGTCGCGCTTGAACCGAGCATGGGCGCCACCAACCTCAGGTAGAGAACGCTTCCGGCGTTCTGCCGCCGCTTCCCACGCTATTGCTGCATCTGGGTGTGCGTGCCGGCGTCGCGCTTGAACCGAGCATGGGCGCCACCAACCTCAGGTAGAGAACGCTTCCGGCGTTCTGCCGCCGCTTCCCACGCTCTCGCCGCATCTGGGTGTGCGTGCCGGCGTCGCGCTTGAAGCGAGCATGGGCGCTACCAAACTCAGGTAGAGAACGCTTCCGGCGTTCTGCCGCCGCTTCCCACGCTCTCGCCGCATCTGGGTGTGCGTGCCAGCGTCGCGCTTGAACCGAGCTTGGGCGCCACCAACCTCAGGTAGAGAACGCTTCCGGCGTTCTGCCGCCGCTTCCCACGCTCTCGCCGCATCTGGGTGTGCGTGCCGGCGTCGTGCTTGAACCGAGCATGGGCGCCACCAACCTCAGGTAGAGAACGCTTCCGGCGTTCTGCCGCCGCTTCCCACGCTCTCGCAGCATCTGGGTGTGCGTGCCGGCGTCGCGCTTGAACCGAGCATGGGCCGCCACCAACCTCAGGTAGAGAACGCTTCCGGCGTTCTGCCGCCGCTTCCCACGCTCTCGCCGCATCTGGGTGTGCGTGCCGGCGTCGCGCTTGAACCGAGCATGGGCGCCACCAACCTCAGGTAGAGAACGCTTCCGGCGTTCTGCCGCCGCTTCCCAGCGCTCTCGCCGCATCTGGGTGTGCGTGCCGGCGTCGCGCTTGAACCGAGCATGGGCGCCACCAACCTCAGGTAGAGAACGCTTCCGGCGTTCTGCCGCCGCTTCCCACGCTCTCGCCGCATCTGGGTGTGCGTGCCGGCGTCGCGCTTGAACCGAGCATGGGCGCCACCAACCTCAGGTAGAGAACGCTTCCGGCGTTCTGCCGCCGCTTCCCAGCGCTCTCGCCGCATCTGGGTGTGCGTGCCGGCGTCGCGCTTGAACCGAGCATGGGCGCCACCAACCTCAGGTAGAGAACGCTTCCGGCGTTCTGCCGCCGCTTCCCACGCTCTCGCCTGCATCTGGGTGTGCGTGCCGGCGTCGCGCTTGAACCGAGCATGGGCGCCACCAACCTCAGGTAGAGAACGCTTCCGGCGTTCTGCCGCCGCTTCCCACGCTCTCGCCGCATCTGGGTGTGCGTGCCGGCGTCGCGCTTGAAGCGAGCATGGGCGCTACCAACCTCAGGTAGAGAACGCTTCCGGCGTTCTGCCGCCGCTTCCCACGCTCTCGCCGCATCTGGGTGTGCGTGCCAGCGTCGCGCTTGAACCGAGCTTGGGCGCCACCAACCTCAGGTAGAGAACGCTTCCGGCGTTCTGCCACCGCTTCCCACGCTCTCGCCGCATCTGGGTGTGCGTGCCGGCGTCGTGCTTGAACCGAGCATGGGCGCCACCAACCTCAGGTAGAGAACGCTTCCGGCGTTCTGCCGCCGCTTCCCACGCTCTCGCAGCATCTGGGTGTGCGTGCCGGCGTCGCGCTTGAACCGAGCATGGGCGCCACCAACCTCAGGTAGAGAACGCTTCCGGCGTTCTGCCGCCGCTTCCCACGCTCTCGCCGCATCTGGGTGTGCGTGCTGGCGTCGCGCTTGAACCGAGCATGGGCGCCACCAACCTCAGGTAGAGAACGCTTCCGGCGTTCTGCCGCCGCTTCCCACGCTCTCGCCGCATCTGGGTGTGCGTGCCGGCGTCGCGCTTGAACCGAGCATGGGCGCCACCAACCTCAGGTAGAGAACGCTTCCGGCGTTCTGCCGCCGCTTCCCACGCTCTCGCCGCATCTGGGTGTGCGTGCCGGCGTCGCGCTTGAACCGAGCATGGGCGCCACCAACCTCAGGTAGAGAACGCTTCCGGCGTTCTGCCGCCGCTTCCCACGCTCTCGCCGCATCTGGGTGTGCGTGCCGGCGTCGCGCTTGAACCGAGCATGGGCGCCACCAACCTCAGGTAGAGAACGCTTCCGGCGTTCTGCCGCCGCTTCCCGCGCTCTCGCCGCATCTGGGTGTGCGTGCCGGCGTCGCGCTTGAACCGAGCATGGGCGCCACCAACCTCAGGTAGAGAACGCTTCCGGCGTTCTGCCGCCGCTTCCCACGCTCTCGCCGCATCTGGGTGTGCGTGCTGGCGTCGCGCTTGAACCGAGCATGGGCGCCACCAACCTCAGGTAGAGAACGCTTCCGGCGTTCTGCCGCCGCTTCCCACGCTCTCGCCGCATCTGGGTGTGCGTGCCGGCGTCGCGCTTGAACCGAGCATGGGCGCCACCAACCTCAGGTAGAGAACGCTTCCGGCGTTCTGCCGCCGCTTCCCACGCTCTCGCCGCATCTGGGTGTGCGTGCCGGCGTCGCGCTTGAACCGAGCATGGGCGCCACCAACCTCAGGTAGAGAACGCTTCCGGCGTTCTGCCGCCGCTTCCCACGCTCTCGCCGCATCTGGGTGTGCGTGCCGGCGTCGCGCTTGAACCGAGCATGGGCGCCACCAACCTCAGGTAGAGAACGCTTCCGGCGTTCTGCCGCCGCTTCCCGCGCTCTCGCCGCATCTGGGTGTGCGTGCCGGCGTCGCGCTTGAACCGAGCATGGGCGCCACCAACCTCAGGTAGAGAACGCTTCCGGCGTTCTGCCGCCGCTTCCCACGCTCTCGCCGCCTCTGGGTGTGCGTGCCGGCGTCGCGCTTGAACCGAGCATGGGCGCCACCAACCTCAGGTAGAGAACGCTTCCGGCGTTCTGCCGCCGCTTCCCACGCTCTCGCCGCATCTGGGTGTGCGTGCCGGCGTCGCGCTTGAACCGAGAATGGGCGCCACCAACCTCAGGTAGAGAACGCTTCCGGCGTTCTGCCGCCGCTTCCCACGCTCTCGCCGCATCTGGGTGTGCGTGCCGGCGTCGCGCTTGAACCGAGCATGGGCGCCACCAACCTCAGGTAGAGAACGCTTCCGGCGTTCTGCCGCCGCTTCCCACGCTCTCGCCGCATCTGGGTGTGCGTGCCGGCGTCGCGCTTGAACCGAGCATGGGCGCCACCAACCTCAGGTAGAGAACGCTTCCGGCGTTCTGCCGCCGCTTCCCACGCTCTCGCCGCATCTGGGTGTGCGTGCCGGCGTCGCGCTTGAACCGAGCATGGGCGCCACCAACCTCAGGTAGAGAACGCTTCCGGCGTTCTGCCGCCGCTTCCCACGCTCTCGCCGCATCTGGGTGTGCGTGCCGGCGTCGCGCTTGAACCGTGCATCGGCGCCACCAACCTCAGGTAGAGAACGCTTCCGGCGTTCTGCCGCCGCTTCCCGCGCTCTCGCCGCCTCTGGGTCCGCTTGCCGGCGTCGCCGTGCTGCTGCACTGATGACAAGGCACTCTTAATGAAGGGAAAAGGAAGTCCGCACCTCAATACCATATACGACCAAAAAAACATTGTATATACTGTACACATGTGTTGTCACTCATTTGCATGTTCGAGTGGGCAATCTACGGGGGATTCACGGTTACCCGAATAATCCCCCTGTGCTTCGCCCACTCATCATCATTCACTTCGTGGATATGCGGTGATTTTTTTTTAGGCGGCGTTGCCTTGGGGAGCAAGGAGACGATCGGGCGTCGCAGTCGACCAGGAGCGACTGCGTGCGACGTGTGGCAGAGGCTGTCGTGAACGCATGGATCCGCAACAAGTGTGACCATTTTCAGAAGACGTCCGAAGAAAAGGTAGCCGTGAAGGAGGGTTTCCTTCGCCGTGGCGCAGCGCTATTCCCGACGTGATCAGATGCATGGACGGTAGCCTCATTGCCATTATCACACCCAAGGGTGAGCGCAAGGCAGCGTTCACGTGTCAGAAGGGCTACTACGCCGAAAACTGCATGTTCGTAAGTATGCGTCATGTTCTCTAGTGCTGCTCATTCTTTTGAGAGTTTGTGTTGCACTTGTCAACTCGGACTTTATACGTTCACATTTTCCGCAGATCTGCGACGAGGACATGAGAATCCTGACCGTGTATCCCATGCGACCGGGGTCGGATCACGACTCATTCGTCTGGCGGACGACATGGCTGCGCCGGCTGTTCCAGGCGGGGCGCATCGCGAATCCCGGTGAATACCTAATCGGTAAGACAAAGCCTTTTTTGTCGCAGTCACGCTTCATTAGCGAATAGGACGCCATGTCCGCCCCAACACAATCCTTTAACTAAATAACAAGCACAAGCAAGGGCCTGCCTCAAGTAGAAAAAATCAAACCAATTAGTGCTAGCACCGACAATTATAAAAGTGTTAATAAGTTACAAGCATGCTACCAAGTACCTGACAGGAGAAGAGGAAAGCAACACGTATTAGTGCTACTACTGTGTCATTGGTAGCGCCAACAAGTGGTGATTTCTTCAGCTTCTGGCGGGCATCGAGTAGTACGCTTGTAAATTGGTTAACAGTTTGTGTCGGGGCGGAGATGCCCAACTCGTGCTCTTACTTGGGACTCACGACAGTGTAATGTCGGCAACGTATGAACCCTACCTTTATTGAATGATGCTGTGACTTTCCTCAGTTGCCAATGTGCCTATCGTCAGAGCAGTACTCAGTGCACCATTTCCATCTTCATGCAGGTGACAGTGGCTACCCCTTGGAGCCGTGGATCCTGACCCCGGTTCCCGGCCATCCCCCAACGCAAAGTGCTGAGGGGAAGTACAACACAGCACATGCCGTCATGCGTTCTGTAGGGGAGAGGTGTATTAGGCTCTTCAAGAGCCGTTTCTCCCTGTCTGCAGCGGTGCCGCACGCTCCTCTACGAGCCAGAACATGTGGCCAACATTGTCGCTGTATATGCTGTGTTTCACAATATTCGGCTGTCTGGGGGTGACAAAGACGATGGTGACAGTGATGACAGCAGCAGCAGAAGTAGTAGCGAGCTTGACAGTAACGGTTATTGGTTACACGTTTGTGTTTCTAGTGGAACGCAAGTGCCAAAGCCGGGCGGATGCTGCTAACGACGACGCCGAGCTAACTCGAGATATCCAATGCGTGCGACAACGGCGAGCCAAGGAGACGGCGTTGCGGGCAGAGCAGCGTCAACGTGGCAATGGCGGGAACAGATTCGCCGGGGCCAACGCCCGCTTTCGGCGGGAGTTTCTCGAGTGGCACTTTGGCTTCGGCTGCGACGAAACGTCTTCGTTTAAATCGCGAAGTGTAACGCTAGCGCCAATGGCGGGCGGATGCTGCTAACCGCGATGCCAAGCTAACTCGAGATATCGAACGCATACGACAACGGCGAGCCCAGGAGGCGTCGTTGCGGGCAGAGCAGGTACGACGCAGAGAACGACGTCACTAAAGGCGCTGCTAATAGCGCGCTCGCTTGGGTGCGACGTAGAGAACGACGTACCTGACGGCGCAGCCAATGGAGACGTTTATCGAGACATGTGGCGAAGCGTTTTTAATTTCGCCTAGCCATGTAGAGCTTTCGCTGTAAAAGGTAGAAGCACCGGCTGTTATTTTGTGCACGAAATCAAATCCACTTTTACCTGCCCTAGTTTGGACGTTATCTACGTGCTGGAACGTTTACCGTGTTCCAAGCGTCAGTGAAAACGGGAAGCCATTGAATGTTAGAATAAATGGACCCTGCTCGGACACCGCCAAGGAACTTCCCAAATTAGTGGCCCAGTACTTTAACCTGCCAAATCACAATTTCAATTAAGTTACACGTTATATCCTTTATAGCTTTAGGTCTCCTAGAGATAGAAAATATAGGGAGTTTTGTGTCTCATGCACAAGTTTAATACACTTCAACGAACAGTCAAATTTTTCGAGGGGAGCTCGTGAATCCATTCGGTATACTAACGACACAAATATAGCCAGTAGCCTGTAGATATTGCTTTGTGCTTATGAATATAATCTTATCGTGGTCTTACACTTAGTGAGCCCCGGGCTGTCTTTAAACCATGGTGTAAGAATAAGCAAGAGAGGTGCTGTTCGGCTCGGTTACAGCTCGGTCGGCGCCGTCGTAGAGGGCGCTGCGGAATGCGGTCCCATAAAGCCCCTATATATAAAAAAATGTGGTTGATCCCTCTTATATAGGAATCGGTATAGAACACGAAAGTGAAACGTGTCTTCACAGAAGTAGTGTAATGTTTATTGCACATTGATATATAATGTCTATTGGTGTTTTGTGGCTAAAACGCCCTTAGGCGTTGATGCACCCACGCTGACGCCTGGTGGCACGTCTCCTCCATCACGACTACCAACGTCGATGACCATGAGCAACCGTCGTGCATATGGAAGCTGCACTACGCTGCACACGCTAGCACAACACGAAAGACGAAGCACGTAACTGACACACTAATACAACGCGCAAGACAAAGCACGTAACTGAATCGTCACCGAGTCAAATCAGCGCGTACAGCGCGTCGTAATTGCAGCCTCCGCGATCAACTTCAGTACTGAGACCACCGAAGCGTTCACTGTCGGTGCGCGTTAGTGTCATAATGCAGTACTTCTCTTTTCTGCTCGTAGGCGGCGGCACCGCCCCGAGCAAGAGCGCGGGTACACGGAGGAGTGTTAGATATATAAGGCGCGTCTGTGTAGCTCTCTGCAAATGCGTTTGTGGCGCAATGGGTTAAACGCTCGGCGATCTATGGTCGCGGACCGAGAGGTCGTGGGTTCGATTTCCAAATTTTCCATGTTTGTGGAACTTTTTCTTCTGGTTTCTTTCTTTGTATTATGTTCGTGTACATTGTAAGCTGACGTATTTCCGTGACGGAAATACGTCAGTGAAGTCTTGGTGGACCCCGGCATAAAACACTTTCGTGTTAAAAATACACCATCTTCCCGAGGGGAACCATGGGCTGATGCGGAGCATCGCGGTCGTTATAATGGCGTTAAATACGTTGTTATTACGGTGTTATTAACGTTGTTAACTTGGTGTTATTACGTTTTTATTACGTGTTAACTTGCGTTGGTCACCATCACATCGCATGAACGCCGTGCTGCTGCTCAACGTTCTCGAACCGACGCTGCTTTACGTTGCCGAAGCTCAGGATCCGCTGCTCGACGTTCACGAACCAACGCGGCCTCACGTTCTCGAAGGTCGGGTTCCACCGCTCGCTTCGTACGTTTACGTTGAACTTCATGGTCCCGAACCTCAGGTTCTGCTGCTCGACGTTCACGAACCAACGCGGCTTCCCGTTCTCGAAGGTCGGGTTCCGCCGCTCGCTACGTACGTTTACGTTGAACTTCACGGTCCCGAACCTCAGGTTCTGCTGCTGGGCGTTCACGAACCAAGGCGGCTTCCCGTTCTCGAAGCTCAGGATCCGCTGCTCGACGTTGACGTTTCGAAGCGGCTTCGCGTTGGCGAACTGAATCTGGATCCGCTGCGCGTCGCCGACGTTTACGTTCTGCGTCGCGAGCTCTTCTCTGCGCAGCCTTGTGTTCAGAGGTGCTCGCGGTTCTGTTAATGAACTGGCTGCTGCTGTTTCAAGATGTGCCAGACAGTTCGTTGACAGATTCGTTGGCGTCCATTCAGCGCATCGGACGGCGCAACGTGACTAAACCGAAGCAGCAACTGACGCAGCGGCGCGTGCACCGGGCTGGTGCGGAGATGAGGAGAGAGAGAGGCGCGCATGCGCGCGCTATCGCACAGGTGGCGGATGAAGACACGGAGGGAGAAGCGCGTTATCGAACAGGTGGCGTGGAGAGGGGGAGAGAGGCGTTATCGCACAGCTGGCGTGGAGAGAATGAGGAGAGGTGCGGACGGTCGCTGACGCCGACGCCAACGACGCCTCGGGACAGGCCGCCGCTATAAGATGCTCCGCATCTAAATGTAGCGCCAACCACTTGCCTCCTCCTCTGTTCCACTGTCGCGCTCGGCGCGGCCAGCGCGATCGAAGCGAGATATCGACAATGGCGCCGCCTACGTCGGGCCTGCCGTGGCAGACGACAGCTAATGCGCTACCAGAGGAAATCGGCGGAAAACTTCGATCGCGCCCTGCGGAGCAGTTTTTGAGGCGCGATTTTGCTTCGTCAGTCAGTAACTGGGCCTTAATAATGCGGTTTTGGAAGTAGCAACATAGAGTAACATACAGATTACAAGAGTGGCCACTCCAGTCTAAAACCGGCCGAGCTATACGCAGCTTCATGCCGCCCGCTAGAGGGCAATACAACACTCCCTGTCTCCAAGGGAACGCGCGTACTAGCTATCTACTGTAGGAACTTTTCTATAGTGCACTATACGTCTACTTGTCTATGTGGCTGTAGACCTAGACGTTATCAACGGGATCAGCCGGCCGTGAGCGGTGGATGATAAGACTAGCATAACGCATCGCTACAAAATATCGGCCATGGTGTGATCAGGCAAGGTGACGCTACAAAAGATGTGCGATAACGTCTGCGTGGTCTTCGCTGGGTTCGTCTGCCAGACGTCTGTCTGCTTGGCTGCTGCTTGGTAAGAAGGCCTTCATTACATTCTTTTATCCCTTCACTACTTTGCAAATTGCTTATGTATTTGTCACTTCAGCCGTAAGTTGACATTTGTCACATTGTGCTGTTCGGCGCAGAGAGCTTTTTGTGTTCTTCATTTCACGCATGATGTTCGTGGATTACTTCACATTATGTAAGAAACAGCAATTTGGAATGCTGCGCAGCACGTTTGCGAGAAAATCGTTTCTTGGCGCGAGAAAGTGAGTCTACACACGCCGGTATACGTAGTGTGAATTCAATGCACGTGTGTGCAATTGTGTGAAGGAATGCAAACGTTATGCTTAGGATCGTTATTCGTGGCGTGTACAGATTGCTTGAAGCCGTTGTTACGAGCGCAATTAGAGAGAACTTGCGAATTGAGAAGAATGTTTGTAAGCTGTGGCTACGACGTATTCTGAATAAACACTCCTGCCTCAGTAGCGCATGCATGGTACCGAAGGTTGCTTTTTTTTAAGCTGCGACAATTGCACGTGACGCTTTTCGCGAAAGGGCGATCTGAAGTGCGTCGGTGAAAATTTGTGCGAAGGCGGGAGAGAAGACATAACCAATACTTTTTTTTTTCAGGTCATGTCGACCATAGTCAAGTACTACGGGAATTACTGCTGTGTTGCGAGGTGCAGTAACAACGGCAGGACAGCGAGAGAGCGTGGTTGCCTGACAACTGCAGTGAGCAGCCTTCATTCCTTGTTTGCTATGCAGCTCGAAACTACCACTTAATAAGAAAGAATAGGCTTCAAAGGACAAGCGTTGTTTTCCTCTTTAATGCTAATGCCGTCTTCTGCAGTTTTACTGTTCTGTGAGGTTTTTCATAATATCGCCTGTTTATTCCTTTTGTGAAATTTATTCTCAACATATGGCAGCTGTATTGGTATGCCTCTCATTGTGCAGTGTACCCATCTTTTTGTGCTTGCGTTCATCGAACGTTGCGAAAAAAAAGTGTACATGCGCTTACTGAGAATGACTGAAAAATAAAGTGTCGTCTCTTCCAACACGTGTCATGTTTATTTAAAGTGCCTGCATAAACACACAGTGGCAGTGGCATCGTGAGCTTGCTGCTCTGGCGGTACAGCTTACACGAAGCTACTCGATGCATGCAAGCAACGCGTTAAAAAAATCAAAATATAGCCACAATATAGCCTCCGGGGCGAGCACTCGCACGGAAGCAATCTTGGAGGCCGTGTACATCTTTTAATCGCCAGAAAATAGCCTTCGAAATCAGCTATTCTGCGGTACTAATCTCTGAGTCTGCGTAGATTCCACACACCCGCTAGGTGCGCTGCGAACCGAAATCGGCTAGGGTGCCTCGATGCCAGCGCCACCGTTCAGGGTGGTGCCATCCTTTGACCGCACCCGCGCCGCCGCTTTCTCGCTGCGACGCCATCTTGAGTCACAGCGAGTGGTTGCGAGTGTTTGGTGCGGGTGCTTAATTCGAGACACAGCGCGCGCGGATGCTTCGCTGACGCTTCTACTTGCTGGACAGTGTTCAGCCGCATGAATGACAAGCTTGTCAAGTGCATCGAGTCGGCATGACGGGCTGTTGTGTTCCCAAGTGCACCGGATCGACGCGTAAAGGGCTTCGTTGTTTACGCTTCCCCCGGGACCCAGAGCGAAGGAAGAGATGGGAAGCCCAAGTAAAGCGGTAAACACTGCACCGATGCTGAGTAGCCTATGGTTTGCGAGCGCGCGTCGCATAGGCTTTTGCCGTTTTGATCGGCGCAGTCTATGCGAGTAGTACCCTTATTTTAAGAACTGACGAAAATGCTTCGCCGCTAAATAGCCTTACATTAGCTACAAATCGTCATGAAAACCACCTATTTTACTTTTTCACGGAAAGCACACATCGTGTGTCTCTTGTTTCTTTTTTTTTTTCCCCTCAGTTTCTTTTTACGCTACTCCTTATTTGGGACTAAAGAACGCAGTGCTTCTTCTGGGGAGAGCGGCTGTTGTGTACGTGGCAAGCGAAGCATTGTGATTTTCTCTATTCTCAACAGATATCTTGCGGATCTCAGGTTGTTACGTTATATAGCTGATTTTTTAGACGAATATATTTGTAGCGTGGTGCTCGTAAGCCGACGGTCATTCGTGCTCATTCCCGATCGTAGTGGGTACTGTGACGGTCTTTAAATGCCTGTGCACGGTATGCCCAGGTGTAGTAGAGTTAAGGGGCATCATGGGACCAATATGTTTCGGCGCTTTCTGGCATGGTGTCTGTTGTAGCCTGTGCATTTCTTCGAAACGTGTGAAGCGAGGTAATACAGCATTACTTCTGCGAAAATTTATTTTTAAGCACTGTAATGGGTTCTCTGTATTTACAAGGCAACTTTTCATATCAATAATCACTTTTGTTGTTTTAGTTGTACTTAGAAACACTTTGAAGAGGACCAGTACGAGGGAAATCGACAGGATGGGCGCCGTCTGTTAATGTCAACAGCCCTACATCATCATGGACTATATTTTCGAAGTGAAAAATATTGCTAATCTGTATTTGACTGTCTTAGTTTCATTTACGGTTTTTGTACGCGATATGTATGCAGTGTTGTTTATTTTTTCAATGTAGTTATCAGTGTTCTAATGGTTATTTATAAAATGTTCTGTACTCGCCATCGATGTGTTTGGCTGATGCGACGTATTCGATGGTAGCTGATGTATTCTGGCTGGATATCTTGATTAATATTACCCGCGGTTGCGTTTTCTTGTTTGCATTCTTGTTTTAGATTTATATTGTCACGTAGTAGTGACGGTAGAGAAAACAGTCACAAAACTGTGTATGACGAAACTGGTTGTTTATTGGGCGAACCTGTGCCCACAAAAGCAAGCTACACTCAAAGCACAACGATAGCGGCGAACACAGTCGGCGATCGTCGAAAATCTGATCAGCGGCGAAACGCGTCGGCTTTTATACCTGAGTCATCGAAGGTTCCAGATTAATCCCTGATGCCCGCGTGTCTTCCAGAAAGTTCTAGACAATTCGCGTCGCTCATACAATCAGATTACATGGGCGTCGGTGACCACAGACGACGGATAGAAGCATTGATAACGTCCGAGAAGCTTCCAATGCAGGCGCGTCCTGCGCCGAGCGATAACGTTTAACATTTGTCAGCCAATGTTGAAAGCGGCTACCGGTGAAAGATAAACATGTGTACGTGTCAATACCCTCCCCTTAAAAAGCATCGTCCCGATGCTACAAACAAACACGAAAGCGAAAACAAAACTATGCGTAATAAACAAAATAACAAAAAACAATAACAAAGTAACAAAGTACCTAAGTTTGTCAGCGGGCGTAGAAAGGCTTAAGACGCACCACGTGGATGACTTCAGGTCGTGCCCGGCGCCGCTGTGATTGCGAAATGCCGTCTGGCACGACCTCATAGTCCAGTGCGCCAATACGTCGGGTGATCTTATATGGTCCGAAATAGCGACGTAACAGCTTCTCGCTAAGTCCTCGTCGGCGTATCGGAGTCCAGACCCAAACACGGTCACCGGGCTGGTACTCGACGTAGCGTCGTCGAAGGTTGTAGTGTCGGCTGTCGGTCCTCTGCTGGTTCTTGATGCGCAGGCGGGCGAGCTGTCGACCTTCTTCGGCACGCTGCAAATAGGTGGCAACGTCGAGATTTTCTTCGTCGGTGACGTCCGGTAGCATGGCGTCAAGCGTCGTTGCCGGGTTCCTTCCGTAGACCAGGTTGAACGGCGCCATGTGCGTCGTTTCTTGCACGGCCGTGTTGTATGCGAAGGTCACGTACGGAAGGATGGCATCCCACGTCTTGTGTTCGACGTCGACGTACATTGCCAGCATGTCGGCGATGGTCTTATTTAGGCGCTCGGTAAGGCCATTCGTCTGCGGGTGGTAGGCGGTGGTCCGGCGATGGCTTGTGTGGCTGTATCGCAGGATGGCTTGAGTTAGTTCTGCCGTAAAGGCAGTACCTCTGTCGGTGATGAGGACTTCTGGGGCACCGTGACGCAGGAGGATGTTCTCAACAAAGAATCGGGCTACCTCGGCAGCACTGCCTTTGGGCAAGGCTTTTGTTTCGGCGTAGCGGGTGAGGTAGTCCGTAGCTACGACGATCCATTTATTCCCGGACGTCGACGTCGGAAAAGGCCCCAGTAAGTCCATCCCAATCTGCTGGAACGGTCGGCGAGGTGGCTCGATCGGCTGTAGAAGTCCGGCTGGCCTTGTCGGCGGTGTTTTGCGTCGCTGACAGTCTCGGCATGTCCTTACGTAATGGGCGACGTCGGCAGAGAGGCGAGGCCAGTAGTATTTTTCTTGTATCCTTGCGAGCGTGCGGGAAAAACCGAGGTGTCCAGCCGTTGGGTCGTCATGGAGAGCTTGCAGAACCTCTGGACGCAATGCTGAGGGTACCACGAGGAGGTAGTTGGCTCGGAGAGGCGAGAAGTTCTTCTTTAGGAGAATGTCGTTTTGCAAGAAAAACGACGCCAATCCTCGCCTGAACACCTTCGGCACAGTGACGGTCTTGCCTTCCAGGTAATCTACAAGGTTCCTTAGTTCCGGGTCGGCTCGCTGTTGTTCGGCGAATTCGTCGGCACTGATGGGTCCCAAGAAAGTGTCGTCATCCTGGTCATCCTGTGGCGGCGGTTCGACGGGGGCGCGAGACAAGCAGTCGGCGTCAGAGTGCTTTCGCCCGGACTTGTAAACGACGGTGATGTCGAATTCTTGAAGTCTCAGACTCCATCGTGCGAGGCGACCTGAAGGATCCTTCAAGTTAGCTAGCCAACACAAGGCGTGGTGGTCGCTCACAACTTTAAAGGGCCTGCCATAGAGGTAGGGGCGAAACTTTGATGTAGCCCAGATGATGGCGAGGCACTCCTTTTCTGTTGTGGAATAATTTGCTTCCGCCTTCGATAGCGACCGGCTAGCGTAACTTACAACCCTTTCTAGTCCATCAGTCCTCTGCACAAGCACGGCGCCGAGTCCTACGCCGCTTGCGTCGGTGTGGACTTCGGTATCGGCATTTTCGTCGAAATGCGCAAGGATGGGCGGCGATTGTAGGCGTCGCTTCAGTTCTTCAAATGCTTCGATTTGCGGCATCTCCCACTTGAACTCGACGTCGGCCTTCGTGAGGTACGTCAGTGGCTCGGCGATCCGTGAAAAATCCTTGACGAAGCGCCTGTAATAGGCGCACAGTCCCAGAAATCTACGCACTGCCTTCTTGTCAGCGGGCAGAGGAAAGTTGGAGATGGCCGCAGTTTTCTGAGGGTCGGGGCGCACTCCAGACTTGTTGATGACGTGGCCCAAAAACAAGAGCTCCTCATATGCGAAGCGGCACTTTTCTGGCTTTAACGTGAGTCCGGAGGTTTTGATTGCTTGAAGAACTGTTTCAAGGCGCTGCAGGTGTTCTTCGAAGCTTGAGGCAAACACAACGACGTCGTCCAAATAGACGAGGCAAGTCTGCCACTTCAAGCCTGCCAGTACTGTATCCATGACGCGTTGGAAAGTCGCAGGTGCCGAGCAAAGACCAAACGGCATGACCTTGAACTCGAACAGTCCGTCTGGTGTTATAAAGGCCGTCTTCTCCCGGTCCCTCTCGTCGACTTCGATTTGCCAGTAGCCGGTTTTGAGGTCCATCGACGAAAAATACTTTGCGTTGTATAGTCGATCCAAGGCGTCGTCAATCCGTGGAAGGGGGTATACGTCCTTCTTCGTGACCTTGTTGAGGCGACGATAATTGACGCAGAAACGTAGGGTTCCATCCTTCTTCTTCACTAACACCACGGGGGACGCCCACGGACTCTTGGACGGCTGGATGATGTCGTCGCGTAGCATTTCGTCGACTTGTTGCCTTATGGCCTCGCGTTCGCGTGCCGAAACTCGGTACGGGCTCTGACGCAGTGGGCGGACATTTTCGTCGGTTATGATTCGGTGCTTGGCTACAGGGGTTTGTCGAACTTTTGAAGACGACGAGAAGCAATCCTTGTATTGCAGGAGCAGAGCTTTTAGTTGTTCTTTCTTATGCCTGGGAAGGTTCTGATTAACGTTGAAAGTTGCTTCAGGTATTATAGTCGTCGTTGCGGGTGCACTGGAATCCGTGAAGGCGAAAGCACTGCTGGCTTGTACTATTTCGTCGATGTAGGCAACCGTGGTGCCTTTGTTAATGTGCTTGTATTCGGGGCTGAAGTTCGTGAGCATCACCGTTGCTTTCCCTGCACGTAGCTCAGCTATGCCTCTAGCGACGCAAATTTCACGGTACAGCAGTAAGTGATGATCGCCCTCGATGACGCCCTCCATGTCTGCAGGCACTTCCGTACCGACGGAAATCATTACGCTGGAGTGAGGCGGAACGGTGACTTGTTCTTCAAGCACATTCAAGGCATGGTAACTGATGCATGTATCCGGCGGTATCGCTTTGTGTGTTGAAAGCGTTATTGACTTGGACCTTAAGTCGATGACTGCACCATGTTGGTGTAGAAAGTCCATGCCTAGGATGACGTCCCTGGAGCAGTGCTGCAGGATTACGAAGCTCGCCGGGTAAGTGCGGTTGTTTACCGTGACTCGCGCTGTGCAGATTCCAGCCGGCGTTATTAGGTGACCTCCCGCTGTCCGTATATCGGGTCCTTGCCAGGCCATCTGCACCTTCTTTAACTTGGCGGCGAACGCGCCACTGAAAACTGAATAGTCGGCGCCAGTGTCGACGAGAGCGGTGACGTTATGGCCATCGATGAGCACGTCTAGATCGGTAGACCGGCGTCTGGCGTTGCGGTTAATTCGTGGCGTCGGATCACGGCTGCGTCGGCTTGCTCTGCTGCTGCTACGTCGCGTCGGAAGGTCTTCGTTCGGCGGCGATGTGCTGTCAAGGCTGTTGCTAGGCGGCGTGCTGATATCTCGTCGTGATGATTCGCGAATCGTCGTCGTCGTCGTCGGCGGCGGAGGATCTTCGGCATTGCGTCGTACAGCAACCGCACCTCCATCGGTTGCTGCTTTTAGTTTCCCGGGTATGGGCTGGGAGATCGGCCCCGGGTTGGGCCGGCATACAGGCGGCGATGCGGCGAGATGTAGCGGCCTGGTGACGGCGAGCGTGAGGGCCGTCGTGGTTGCCACTGGGCTCCGGCAAGGTAGTCGGCGATGTCACGTGGTCGCTCGCCAAGCTGTGGACGTGGCGCGTTGACGGCGAACCCTCGTAGGCCCATCTCGCGGTATGGGCATCGGCGGTAGACATGGCCGGCTTCCCCGCAGTGATAGCAGAGCGGGCGGTGGTCGGGGGCGCGCCAAATGTCCGTCTTCCGCTGGGAGCTGCGCTGGGCGACGGGCGGGCGTGCTGGCGGCGGCGGCGGTGGACGACGGAACTGCAGCGTTACGGGGCCCTGGCGCGAGCGCGGAGGGGGGCCTTGACGACGGGCGACGGCGGCGTAGGTCATCGCTTGCGGCTGTGGTTGAGGCGATACCGGAACTTCTGGCACTTCTAGTGATCGCTGAACCTCTTCTTTAACTATGTCAGCGATTGAAGTCACCTGAGGATGCGATCTTGGGAATAATTTCTGTAGTTCTTCCCGTACAACCGCTCTGATCGTCTCGTGCAGGTCGTCGGCGCCTAGAGCTTGAGCTTCGGCGTAGTTTGTTAGTGCACGGCGGTTGTATTGCCTGGCTCGCATTTCAAGGGTCTTCTCGATGGTTGTGGCCTCCGAAACAAATTCTGCCACAGTCTTGGGCGGGTTGCGCATCAATCCAGTGAATAGATGCTCTTTGACGCCCCGCATCAAGAACCGAACTTTCTTTTCCTCTGACATATCGGGGTCGGCGTGGCGGAAGAGGCGAGTCATCTCCTCCGTGATGATTGCGATGTTCTCGTTCGGCAATTGCACTCTGGTTTCTAATAAAACTTCGGCCCTTTCTTTTCGCACGACATTCGTGAAAGTCCTCATGAAGTTCTCACGAAATAGGTTCCACGTCACCAGGGTGGTCTCTCTGTTCTCAAACCAGGTCCGAGCAGCATCATCTAATGAAAAATACACATGGCGCAGCTTGTCGTCGTCGCTCCATTTGTTGAACGTCGCGGTCCTCTCGTATGTCTCCAGCCAGGTTTCAGGGTCTTCAGCCGATGATCCACGAAAAGTCGGTGGCTCCCGAGGTTGCTGCAGCAGGATGGGGGACGCTGGTGCTGCCATTTTGGTCGTTGACTTGGCCTTGATTGCAGTGGTCTTTTCGGGAAGAAGTCCGAACTCCGGCACAAGTCCTTGCTGCCTACGGCTAGCTCGCTGGTCCTTGGCGACGTTGGTCTCGTTCTCCGGTTTCGGGCTTGGGTCGCGGCTTTGCGGGGGCGTTCGGTGCATGAACGAACTAGCACCTCCACCAGATGTCACGTAGTAGTGACGGTAGAGAAAACAGTCACAAAACTGTGTATGACGAAACTGGTTGTTTATTGGGCGAACCTGTGCCCACAAAAGCAAGCTACACTCAAAGCACAACGATAGCGGCGAACACAGTCAGCGATCGTCGAAAATCTGATCAGCGGCGAAACGCGTCGGCTTTTATACCTGAGTCATCGAAGGTTCCAGATTAATCCCTGATGCCCGCGTGTCTTCCAGAAAGTTCTAGACAATTCGCGTCGCTCATACAATCAGATTACATGGGCGTCGGTGACCACAGACGACGGATAGAAGCATTGATAACGTCCGAGAAGCTTCCAATGCAGGCGCGTCCTGCGCCGAGCGATAACGTTTAACATTTGTCAGCCAATGTTGAAAGCAGCTACCGGTGAAAGATAAACATGTGTACGTGTCAATATTGTGTAATAAGGTTGACGTACTCACTTGAACCCCCCCCCCCCATGTAATGAATAAATTTAAAAAAAACTCTCACTATCCCGAATTGTGTGTCGAGCCTACCGTGCGAATTCTTTTTATCTCGTCTTTCAACATAACCTTCAGGCGCCACACAGTACATATATTTTCATGTACATATCTCTTTCATGATTGATTGTACTAGACATTATCAGTAAATGTATTTTGTCCATCGTTTGGTTTCATGTGTGTACTACGCAAGATTGACACAGGCAAGTTACGTTACATGTTTCTCTACAGCACTAACGAAACCTTATTTTCACATCGCAGTTATTTTTACACCAGCTTAATCCTGTCAGCAAACAGTTTTGTGGGCAAAAAAAGCAAAATTGCGCGTAGATAACGTCAAATAATTGCAACGAACGCGAAGAGCACGCGCAACGCAAGGGAAACTAACTGCCGTGGCTGGCTACGGTAAAGGAGGCGTGACGTGTAAGCCAATATACAACAGCGAAAAAAAAAAAAAACTTCCACACACAGGGGGTCGCAAACCTTATATACCAAGCATCGAAGCGCAAAAAAAAAAAGATTGTGGGTATTTAAGACATACACGCGGCATATTAAATGTGATTGAATTAGGCAACTTTGGGCATGTTCCCGGTGCCATACATTTACGTCTTCGACCTTCGACGAGTTAACGGCTATTGGTTATAAAGATGTGCAGATGCGGTACCGATAAAAAAAATCCTCATCAAGGCAAAGCACTTGGAAGTGCGCCGCGAGTAACACTATTTATGAACGCAAGCGTAGCTGAGTCTCAGCTCGTGTGACTCAATATGGCGGCGCCAGCGGGGTTGTCTCCACCCTGGACGGCGGCGCTGGGCATCGAGGCACCCTAAAATCGGCCACAGGGGCCTATGTAAGTGTCCGCTCTTATCCTTGTATGTTACTCTATGTATTTCCTACCCTTCGATTCAAACGCTTGTTATCCGGAGCCGTTTCACCTCCTTGTTGGTTGTTCTGCTTCAATGTTGTAGTGAATAACACGTGGTCACGGCTTGTTTTGTGTAATCTATGTAGTTAATGGCTTCGCGTCCCGATGGTGCTCTGCCCATGCATACCCGCATCATGATGCCTTGCGTACCGCCGTGTTTTGGAAAGACGTTTGATTGAAGTTTGCAGGGTGTAGTTCACTGGCACATCCGAGAAAAACGCAAGCTGCAGCATCGCGTAGGTGTGGCATATGAGCGGCTCGCTACTTTAAGAGACAAAAGAGCCTTCTCGCAAGCCACGTACGTAAAACATGGCGGCGGTCCTCGCTGCCCGCTTCGAATTGATTTTGGCGTGGCTTTTGTAGAATTCACTTCGTTCGTAGCAAATGACTACGTAAACGGCTTTCGCTTAGTCTCAGCCCGCTTCGACGACAGTGTGTTATGGATAACCCTGTGGAGTTTTCGAGATCGCTTCTCGTTTCAAACGACACGAAGCCTGACAAGGGAAACCGATGATGATGATGATTTATTGGCATCCTCTTTGAAACGGGGCGGCGACAAATAGTCACCTAGCCTGCTTGATTTAATCAGGTATACAATATATGTTCTTTATCTAGCATTTTTGTATACCTCTCATTATTATTTTTCTCTTTCAAAAATTTGCCTTGTACCGCTGCCTATGATTTTAAGAGATCAGGTCGTATCCATATTTTCCCAGCTTTTTTTCCACCAGTACTCTAATCGTCTCTTGCTGATCTCTACGGCTGATCTAGTTATGTTTCCTTCCACATTAAACCCAAGCGCTTCTGGGAGTTGCACGTTACCTACGGTTCTCGCTGGGTGGATCCCGTCGCATTCCATTAGGATGTGCTGAGTGGTCTCTGGATCTTTACTGCAGCATACACATGTCTCATCTAGTTCCGAACTTTTGTTCCGATATGTTTTCGTCCTTAGGCAACCGGCTCGAGCCTCAAATAGCAAGGCACTGCCCTTTGTGTTATCGTACAGATTTCCCCTTCTAATTTCTTTCTTCTCATTCTTGTAAATCTCCATTGTCCTTTTTGTTTCCATTCTTTGCATCCAATTCACGGTCTCTATTTCTCCCACTTTCTTTCTGATGACTCCTGGTTGTCTATTTACAGTTTCGATTATCCTGTACTTGGTTGTCAACTACCGTGACCTCTTCCTCCATTCTTTGTCCACGCTTTTCATGTAGAGATACTTGTGCACTTTAGCCGCCCATTTATTTTCATCCATGTTCCTGAGCCTTTCTTCAAAACTAATTTTGCTCAGTGCTTCTCTGACTTCAAAAGAGGCCCAACCCATGTCACCCTGCACGGCCTGATTTGTGGTATTACCGTGAGCTCCCAAAGCCAACCGGCCTACTGATCTTTGGTTAACTTCCAAACCCGCCAATATATCCGATTTTAAGCATATAATGGCATTTGCGAATGTTGGCGCTAGCACCATTACTCCTTTCCAGATTCCACGCACCACCTCATACTTATTATGGCCCCACAGTGCTCTGTTTCATTATTGCTGCATGCCGCTTCCCCTTTATTTTCAAATTATCTTGGTGGTTGCTTGAGTAATTCTTTCCTTCGTTTATGTGTACACCGAGGTACTTATATTGCTTCACTATGGGTATTACTTGCTGTTGAATGGACAGCACGAAGTTACTCGTGTGTTCATTAAAGATCATAATTCCTGATTTCTCTGTGCTAAACTTAAGACCTACATTTGTACTGCATTCCCACAGATATTCGCAAGTATCTGTAAATCTTTTTTATTGTCCGCTAGTAGCACAATGTCGTCTGCGTACATCAGTCCAGGGACCTCCTGTTGCACCATTTGTCCATTACGCATGTAGGATAAATCAAAACCTAATTCGCTGTTTTCCAGTCGTCTTTCTATACCCTTGACGTAAAGCGTGAACAACAATGGTGACAGAGGACATCCTTGCTTCAATCCTTGGTGAATTCCCACTATTTCATTTCCTTTTCTACCTTCCCGTGCCACTTGTACTTGGTTGTCTCTATATATCTCCCTCAGCAGCTCCACGAAATCGTCATCTATGCCTTTTATTAAGGAAAATTATAACTGCGCTAAAACGAGACACGAGAACGAAGTGGACAGGACGATCGCAGTCCTGTCCACTTCGTTTCCGAGCCATTGTCAGCCATTGCCTTTCCGAGCCATTGTCACGGAGCGTGGAACATGGCAGGCTACTGTCAGCCAGTACCTGCAGAGGCAGCTTTCGGGGCTGACCCCGGAGGACCCATACAAGATCGCGAGTTCAGACCGACTGGTGGGACTGCTTCAAGATAGTGCACCAGGAGCGAATTCCGGCTTCTCGATTGACATTGAGGAGCTTTTCTACTCGATTCCCATGAGGACCTTTTCAGGGCAGTTCACAATTGTATTGAATGTGCTGGTGCGGTGGCGTTTCAAAACTCGAGTGGTGTCTCAGTAGGGGGATTCCTGGAACTGCTGGAGACCTACCTCACTTCTACGATTGTGAGTTTCCAGGAGAACTTTTATGTACAGAAACGAGGCATATGCATAGGGTCTTGTGTGGCGCCAGTGCTCGCCGAGATATATTTAGCTGATGTAGATTGTTCGTTGTCTCGGGTGCTTACCGACGATTGCATTGTTCGTGTCTGTAGATACGTAGATGACTTTTTAATACTTGTAAAAAATGACTCTAACGATGACCTAGAAGAGATAGCGAGGCGTATTCTTCAGTACTTTAATGACACAGAAACAAAGTCGAATTTTACTTTTGAAATGCCTGACAATGCTTCACTACAGTTTTTAGATTTAAAGTTGGTTTTCAATGAGAGCAAACACCTGTGCTGGTCGTACTCACCACGCACGAACAGGGCCCTATTGCCTTTTGATTCCTCTCACTCGAAGCTTGTGAAGAGGGGCATAGTAGTGTCATGCTTAAGGTCATCTTTGAACAAGTCATATCACCACAAAATCAAAGGTAGTTTTTGTTCACAAGTGAGTCGTCTCCGAAATGCAGGTTTCCCGCAGACGCTGCTTCAGGCTGTTGCAGAATCACTTTTGAGGGTCGTATGCCATCGTACCACGGCCGCTGACGATAACGCAAGGGCAATTGAGGGAAAAGAATCGAAGAAGAGTGAAAGGCGGAAGGTTGAAGTGATGCCGTACCTACACAAGGTATCGCATGGCATTAAAAAGGTGGCGGGAAGATACGGGGTCGATTTGGTTTTTTCAGCGCCTTGCAAGTTATCGCATTTGTGCGCCATGTCCAACGCGAGCAAAGTAAACAATGGAAGATGTGATGTTAAGCACAGACGTGCGTATGTACCCTGTACAACGGGAGTGGTCTACGAGTTACCCCTGACCTGTGGAATGGTTTGTGCGGGGCAGACTGGAAGGTGTATTAACATGCGTTTGATGGAGCATGCTAATTCATTAGGAGACGGGAGTGGGAGGCATCTACCAGTTCATTGTGGAGCATGCGTGCAGGGATGCAAGCCCATCTTCAGCAGTACCAAGGTGTTAGGGCGAGCCAAGAGCCAAAGAGCAAGAGAGATCTTGGAGGCATCTTGGATAGCTAGACACAGGCCTGATAAGTGCGTCAGTGACTCATCCGTGTATCTTTCCAGCAAAGAGCGCGATTTGATTTTTAGTAGCTAGAAGTCTTGGAACTTGTCATGTTTGTCATTGCGCATGCGCTTTGTTTGTTTCAAAAAGGGTGGCGTACTTTTCCAATAAACCAGTTGTTAGTCTGCGATCGTCCTGTCCACTTCGTTCTCGTGTCTCGTTTTAGCGCAGTTATAATTTTCCTAAATGTGAAGTGAAGTGAAGTGAAGTTTATTCTTCTTTTCAAAGAAACGAAGGGACCGGGACAAAAGGCGGTAAGGCCTGACGAGGCCCCGGTACCCATACAGTTGGCAGTAAAAAAAAAAGAAAATGTGCATATAAGGTGCCACAAATATGTTAAAACAATGCTACAATGCGCACAGTGAAACTTAATTAGGGAAAAAGACAATCATGTGCAAGGTAATACGCAAGCATACAAAGTCATACACGTACAAACACAATGCATACATGACTGGTGAATTAAGACAAGAAATATGCGACTGCACTACTTGTCCGCAACAAAGATAGATAGAAAAAAACGTACATATAAGAAAACGGTGGATTATACATTTTTTTTTTACATTTCAATTTGGCCTTCAATCAAACGTCGTTTCGTGTTTTTCTTAAACACATTTTCAGATAAAAAGAAATCATCAGTAAAGGGAAACTTGTTGAGGGCTGTGGGTACTTGAAAATTTAGCTTTTGTCTACCATAATTCGTGCGTGTTCGCGGAACTTGTAATTTTACCTTACGAAAGTTGTAATTTATGATCCTGTCAGTTACAGAGTACAAGCGGTTTCGATGAATGTATTGCAACAGCCGTAGATAATAGACTTGGTCAGCTTGTAGTATGCGATGTTTAACAAACAAGGGTTGTGTACGTAAATTTTGTGGTAGACCATAATAGCCCTCAACAGCCCGCAAAGCTCTTTTTTGTAGCAGCAGTAGTTTATGGTAGTTTGAAGACGTAGTCGTACCCCATACTAGATTACAATATGATAGTTTTGAAAAGAACAGTGCGTTATACATTGACACCTTTATCCAAACACCTCTTACCAACTAGCCCCCCATCAAACGCATCTATGCCTTCGTATTGAAGGATATCTCACAACAATTCCCTGTCTACGTTTTCATACGCTCCTTTAATATCTAGAAATGCTATCCATAAAGGTCTTTTCTGAGCTACTGAAATCTCTATGCGCTCAGTTAGTACAAACATATTGTGTTCTAAGCGTCTGCCTGGCCTGAACCCATTCTTTAGTTTCCCCAATAAGTCGTTTTTCTCCACCCACTTCGACAGTTCTAATTTTATGGCTTGCATTGCCATTCTATATTGACACGTATACATGTTTATCTTTCACCGGTGGCCGCTTTCCACCGGCTAACAAATGTAAAACGTTATCGCTCGGCGCAGGACGCGCCTGTATCGGAAGTTTCTAGAACGTTATCGGATGCTTGTTTCCGTTGCCTGTTTTCACCGACGCTTATGTTATCCGATTCTATGACCGACGCGAATTGTCTAGAACTTTCTGGAAGACTCGCGGGTATCAGGGATTAATCTGGAACCTTCGATGACTCAAGTATAAAAGCCGACGCGTTTCGCCGCTGATCATATTTTCGACGACCGCCGACTGTGTTCGCCGCTTTCGTTGTGCTTCGAGTGTAGCTTGCTTTTGTGGGCACAGGTTCGCCCAATAAAGAATCAGTTCCTCATACACAGTTTTACGACTGTTTACTTCAGCGTCACTACCACGTTACATCTGGTGGAGGTGCTTTTGTGTCCATGCAGCGGACGCCCCCGAAAAGCCGTGATCCAAGCCCGAACCCCGAAGAGAGTACCAGCGTTGACCCGGAGCATCGAGCTAGCCTCAGGCTACAAAACCAACCCCCGGAGTACGGACTTCTTCCCGAGAAGACCAAGAGGACAAAAGTCACGACCTCGGCAGCAGCTACCATGACAGCCCCCGCGCCAACATCTGCAATCGTGATGCAACAACCCAGGGAGCCGCCGACTTTCCGCGGTTCGCCATGTGAACACCCCGAAAGCTGGCTGGAGGCATACGAGCGGACCGCGATGTTCAACAAATGGAGCGACGACGACAAGCTGCGCCATGTCTATTTTTCGTTGTATGACGCTGCTCGGACCTGGTTTGAGAACAGAGAGACCACCCTGGTTACATGGGATCTTTTTCGTGAGAACTTTGTGAGGACCTTCACGAGCGTCGTACGAAAGGAAAGGGCAGAGGTTCTCTTAGAAACCAGAGCGCAATTGCCGAACGCGAGCATCGCGATCTTCACGGAGGAGATGTCTCGCCTCTTCCGCCACTCCGACACCGACATGTCTGAAGAAAGGAAGTTCAGTTCTTGATGTCGGGTGTCAAAGAACAACTATTCGTCGGATTGATGTGCAACCCGCCCAAGACTGTCGCCGAATTTCTTTCCGAGGCTACAGCGATCGAGAAGACGCTTGAAATGCGAGCTAGGCAATACAATCGCCGTGCACTAACATACTACGCCGAAGCTCATGCGCTAGGCGCCGACGACCTACGCGAGACGATCAGAGCGGTTGTACGGGACGAGCTGCAGAAATTATTTCCAAGGTCGCCGCCTCAGGTGACTTCGATCGCTGACGTAGTTAAAGAAGGGATTCAGCGGTCACTATAAGGGCCAGAAGTTCCGGCATCGCCTCAACCACAGCCACAAGCGCTGACCTACGCCGCCGTTGCCGGTCGTCAAGGCCCCCCTTCACGCTCGCGCCAGGGCCCCGTAACGCCGCAGTTCCGTCGTCCACCGCCGCCGCCGCCGCCGCCGCCGCCGCAAGCACGACCGCCCGTCGTCCAGCGTAGCTACCCAACAAAGACAGACATTTGGCGGGCCCCCGACCACCGCCCGCTCTGCTATCACTGCGGGGAAGCCGGCCATGTCTACCGCCGATGCCCATACCGCGAGATGGGCCTACGAGGGCTCGCCGTCAACGCGCCGCGTCCAGTGCGGGGTGCACAACCGCGCGACATCGCCGACTACCTCGCCGGAGCCAAGTGGCCACCCCGTCGACCCTCACACTCGCCGTCACCAGGCCGCTACATCTCGCCGCATCGCCGTCAGTCCACCGGTCCCACCCGGGGCCGATCTTCCAGCCCTTACCCGGGAAACAAAAGGCAGCAACCGATGGAGGTGCGGTTGCTGTACGACGCAATGCCGAAGATCCTCCGCCGCCGACGACGACGATTCGCGAATCATCACGACGAGATATCAGCACGCCGCCTAGCAACAGCCTTGACAGCACTTCGCCGCCGCAAGAAGACTGACCGACGCGACGTAGCAGCAGCGGAGCAAGCCGACGCAGCCGTGATCCGACGCCACGACTTAACCGTAATGCTAGACGACGGTCTACCGACTTAGACGTGCTCATCGATCGTCATAACGTCACCGCTCTCGTCGACACTGGCGCAGACTATTCCGTCATCAGTGGCGCGTTCGCCGCCAAGTTAAAGAAGGTGAAGACGGCCTGGCAAGGACCCGATATCCGGACAGCGGGAGGCCACCTAATAACGCTGGCTGGAATCTGCACAGCGCGAGTCACGGTAAACAACCGCACTTACCCGGCGAACTTTGTAATCCTGCAGCACTGCTCCCGGGATGTCATCCTAGGCATGGACTTTCTAAATCAACACGGTGCAGTCATCGACTTAAGGTCCAAGTGGATAACGCTTTCAACACACAACGTGATACCACCGGATACAAGCCTAAGTTACCATGCCTTGAATGTGCTTGAAGAGAAAGTCACCGTTCCGCCTCGCTCCAGCGTAATGATTTCCGTCGGTACCGAAGTGCTTGCAGACATGGAGGGCGTAATTGAGGGCGATCATCACTTACTGCTCGAGCGTGAAATTTGCGTCGCTAGAGGCATAGCTGAGCTACGTGCAGGGAAAGCAAGGGTGATGCGAACTTCAGCCCCGAAAACAAGCACATTAACAAAGGCACCACGGTCGCCTACATCGACGAAACAGTACAAGCCAGCAGTGCTTTCGCCTTCACGGATTCCCATGCACCTGCAACGACGACTACAGTATCTGAACCAACTTTCGACGTCAACCAGAACCTTCCCAGGCATAAGAAAGAACAGCTAAAAGCTCTGCTCCTGCAATACAAGGACTCATTCTCGTCGTCCTCAAAAGTTCGACAAACCCCTGTCGCCAAGCACCGCATTATAACCGATGAATATGTCCGCCCAATCCGTCAGAGCATGTACCGAGTTCCGGCGCGCGAACGCGAGGCCATAAGGCAACAAGTCGACGAAATGCTACGCGACGACATCATCAAGCCGTCCAAGAGTCCGTGGGCGTCACCGTGGTGTTAGTGAAGAAGAAGGATGGAACCCTACGTTTCTGCGTCGATTATCGTCGCCTCAACAAGATCACGAAGAAGGACGTATACCCCCTCCCACGGATTGACGACGCCTTGGATCGACTCTACAAAGCAAAGTATTTTTCGTCGATGGACCTCAAAACGGCTACTGGCAAATCGAAGTCGACGAGAGGGACCGGGAGAAGACTGCCTTTATAACACCAGACGGACTTTTCGAGTTCAAGGTCATGCCGTTTGGTCTTTGCTCGGCACCTGCGATTTTCCAACTTGTCATCGATACAGTACTGGCAGGCTTGAAGTGGCAGACTTGCCCCGTCTATTTGGACGACGTCATTGTGTTTGCCTCAAGCTTCGAAGAACACCTGCGGCGCCTTGAAACAGTTCTTCAAGCAATCAAAACCTCCGGACTCACGTTAAAGCCAGAAAAGTGCCGCTTCGCATATGGGGAGCTCTTGTTTTTCGGCCACGTCATCAACAAGTCTGGAGTGCGCCCCGACCCTCAGAAAACTGCGGCCATCTCCAACTTTCCTCCGCCCGCTGACAAGAAGGCAATGCGTAGATTTCTTGGACTGTGCGCCTATTACAGGCGCTTCGTCAAGGATTTTTCACGGATCGCTGAGCCACTGACGTATCTCACGAAGGCCGACGTCGAGTTCAAGTGGGAGACGCCGCAAGTCGAACCATTTGAAGAACTGAAGCGACGCCTGCAATCGCCGCCAATACTTGCGCATTTCGACGAAAACGCCGATACCGAAGTCCACACCGACGCAAGCAGCGTAGGACTCAGCGCCGTGCTTGTGCAGAGGACTGGCGGACTAGAAAGAGTTGTAAGTTACGCTAGCCAGTCGCTATCGAAGGCGGAAGCAAATTATTCCACAACAGAAAAGGAGTGCCTGGCCATCATCTGGGCTACATCAAAGTTTTGCCCCTACCTCTATGGCAGGCCCTTTAAGGTTGTAAGCGACCACCACGCCTTGTGTTGGCTAGCTAACTTGAATGATCCTTCAGGTCGCCTCGCACGATGGAGTCTGAGACTTCAAGCATTCGACATCACCGTCATTTACAAGTCCGGGCGAAAGCACTTTGACGCCAACTGCTTGTCTCGCGCCCCCGTCGAACCGCCGCCACAGGACGACCAGGATGACAACTATTTCTTGGGACCTATCAGTGCCGACGAATTCGCCGAACAACAGCGAGCCGACCAGGAACTAAGGAGCCTTGTAGACTATCTGGAAGGCAAGACCGTCATTGTGCCGAAGGTGTTCAGGCGAGGATTGGCGTCGTTTTTCTTGCAAAACGACATTCTCCTAAAGAAGAACTTCTCGCCCCTCCGAGCCAACTACCTCCTCGTGGTACCCTCAGCATTGCGTCCAGAGGTTCTGCAAGCTCTCCATGACGACCCAACGGCTGGACACATCGATTTTTCCCCCACGCTCGCGAGGATACAAGAAAAATACTACTGGCCTCGCCTCTCTGCCGACGTCGCCCATTACGTAAGGACATGCCGAGACTGTCAGCGACGCAAAACACCACCGACAAGGCCAGCCGGACTTCTATAGCCGATCGAGCCATCTCGCCGACCGTTCCAGCAGATCGGGATGGACTTACTGGGGCCTTTTCCGACGTCGACGTCCGGGAATAAATGGATCGTCGTAGCTACGGACTACCTCACCCGCTACGCCGAAACAAAAGCCTTGCCCAAAGGCAGTGCCGCCGAGGTAGCCCGATTTTTTGTTGAGAACATCCTCCTGCGCCACGGTGCCCCAGATATCCTCATCACCGACAGAGGTACGGCCTTCAGGGCTGAACTAACTCAAGCCATCCTGCGCTACAGCCAGACAAGCCATCGCCGGACCACCGCCTACCCCCCGCAGACGAATGGCCTCACCGAGCGCCTAAATAAGACCATCGCCGACATGCTGGCAATGTACGTCGACGTCGAACACAAGACGTGGGATGCCGTCCTTCCGTACGTGACCTTCCCATACAACACGGCCGTGCAAGAAACGACGCACATGGCGCCGTTCAACCTGGTCTACGGATGGAAACCGGCAACGACGCTTGACGCCATGCTACCGGATGTCTCCGACGAAGAAAATCTCGACGTTGCCACCTATTTGCAGCGTGCCGAAGAAGGTCGACAGCTCGCCTGCCTGCGCATCAAGAACCAGCAGAGAACCGATGGCCGACACTACAATCTTCGACGACGCTACGTCGAGTACCAGCCCGGAGACCGTGTTTGGGTCTGGACTCCGATACGCCGACGAGGACTTAGCGAGAAACTCTTACGTCGCTATTTCGGACCATATAAGATCATCCGACGTATTGACGCACTGGACTATGAGGTCGTGCCAGACGGTATTTCGCAATCACAGCGGCGCCGCGCACGACCTGAAGTCATCCACGTGGTGCGTCTTAAGCCTTTCTACGCCCGCTGACGAACTTAGGTCCTTTGTTGCTTTGTTATTTTTGTCCCTTTCTGTACGCGTGGTTTTGTTTTCGCTTTCGTGTTTGTAGCATCGGGACGATGCATTTTAAGGGGAGGGTATTGACACGTATACATGTTTATCTTTCACCGGTGGCCGCTTTCCACCGGCTAACAAATGTTAAACGTTATCGCTCGGCGCAGGACGCGCCTGTATCGGAAGTTTCTAGAACGTTATCGGATGCTTCTTTTCGTTGCCTGTTTTCACCGACGCTTATGTTATCTGATTGTGTGACCGACGCGAATTGTCTAGAACTTTCTTGAAGACACGCGGGCATCAGGGATTTATCTGGAACCTTCGATGACTCAGGTATAAAAGCCGACGCGTCTCGCCGCTGATCAGATTTCGACGATCGCCGACTGTGTTCGCCGCTTTCGTTGTGCTTGGAGTGTAGCTTGCTTTTCTGGGCACAGGTTCGCCCAATAAACAACCAGTTTCGTCATACACAGTTTTACTACTGTTTACTTCAGCGTCACTACTACGTGACAATATTCATCTTGCTTTCACGCCATCCAACGGGAATTTTCTTTGTTCTAATCACTTGCTCTATGGCATTAGTCAGCAGTGCCTTGCTTTTTGGACCGAGGTTTTTGATTAGCTGTATTGGGATTTCATCGGATCCTGCTGCCGTGTTGATAGGGACATTTTTCTGCTGCGTGTTTCCAATAAAAGCTTTCTATGCTAAATTTTGATCTCTCTGGCCTCTCTGCTGTTGCTGGATCTGTTGTCTGAACTACGCTTTTTCTCGAAATGAAATCGAGGGTTCGACGGAAGCCCGTCTGGTCGGGATGAAACATGAAGCAACAAAACGACAGACACCGACCAAAATAAAAGCTAAAAAATAAAAACTGAGTAAACGACGTTTCGGCTTCGCTACGGAAGCCTTGTTCACAATGGGGTGAAGAAAAATTCGTTGTAGCTTATGTACTCTTGAGCACGTGACGCAAACAGCGCGTGTACGACTGGGGGAGGGTTCGGTCACTTCGATTGAGCGTGTGACGTGTTTTTTGTATCTCCAACGACTCTAGATAGAGACGTGATTTCAAGTTTCTTGGTCGATAATTCTTGACTTTTCCCAGTCAATCTTGTGGCCTGTTGCATCCGTATGTTCGGCAAGAGCATTTGAAACTATTCGTTTCTTTTCGATATCGTTCTGATGCTACCTCAGTCTCTGTTTGAAGTTCCCCGATTCACCGATGTATGCGTAGTCGCAATCTGCGCAGGGTATCTTGTAGACCACGCCAGGAAACGATTCTCTCGGAAGCTTGTCCTTACCGCCCACGAGTGCGTGCCTCAGCTCACACACAGGCACGTGTGCAACCTCAACGTCATAAGTGCGCAGCACACGAGACAAGGCCTCGCTTATCCCAGGAATGTAGGGTATGGCAGCACGTTTTCTTGGTCGGGGATTAGCCGGTCGGACGGAATCAGATAGGCGGTGTTCCACAGCATTCAAAAACGAAGTGGGATAGCCGCTTGCCGAGAGATCGCCACGTACGCGGTCCTAGTTTGTGGAACGGCCTTCTGCTTCGGTGCGAATGCGGTTCGCACGGTTTAACAGGGATGCAACAACCGACCTTTTGTGAGCGTGCGGATGAACGGAATGAAAGTTTAGGTAGCGGCCAGTGTGAGTTTCCTTTCGGTATACGCTAAACGAAAGCGCTCCATCGCATCTGCTGACAAGCACGTCCAAAAATGGGAGACTATTGTCGACCTCCGTTTCTACTGTGAATTGGATGGCCTTTTCCTGACTGTTTAAGTGCACAGTGAACGAAGTCAAAGCGCTGCGCCGAATCACGCAGAAACAGTAGTCCACATAGCGCAGAAAAACTCTTGGCCTGGGACTGAAGGAAGCGAGCGCACGATTTTCCAGCCATTCCATCGTCAGATTGGCTGCAGTCACTGAGAGGGAGGCACCCATTGCCGTACCGTGGACTTACCTGTAGAAGACCTTGTCGAAGCAAAAGTACGTGTTTCCAAGGCAAAAGCAGAGGAGCCTCTTGAGGTCAGGAACGTCAACGGGCGACCTGTCTGGCAAAGTCCTGTTAGATTCTAAAGCAGAAGTGCATGCTTCCACAGCCATGTCAGTCGGAATTGAGGTAAACAGCGACACCGCGTCGAAAGAAACCATCACCTCGTCGTCGTCTAGTGTCACGTCACGAACTTTTTCAATAAAGTCGCAGGAGTTGCTCACATCCATGGAGCCCTTTCCGACGAGTGGAGACAGGATCTGGTGCAGGTATCCGGATAATTTGTAGAGAGGGGAGCGGGTGTAGTCAACGATTGGACGCAGGCTGACATTAGGCTTGTGAACTTTCGGCAAGCCATAAAGCGCAGGTGCAGCACCGTTATGACAGAGAAGCTTATAATACAGAGACTTGTTCTCGGGAGCTACGAAGCGAAACACGTCCGCCAGGAGAGCCTGAATGTCCCTCTGTACCTTCAAGGTCGGGTCCCGACTGAGCCGGACGTAAGTGTCCTGGTCGTCAAGCAGAGCCAATATCTTGCTTTTGTAGACAGCCGTGTCAATTAGTAGCGTTGCATTCCCCTTGTCAGCGGGAAGAATCACGATTCCAGTGTTCTTCTGAAGTCGCTTGACAGCCTTTCGTTCCTTAGCAGAAAGAGGGGAAACGAACCTTCGCCGGTGCAGCCCAGAAAGGATACCAATAGCGCGGGTGCGAGCCTCGTCACGGCGGTGCGGGTCAACTTGTTTAACCGTGCACTCCACCGCACATACAACCTTTCTGACGTCCGGGGCAGGTGCAACATCGAAATTCGGACCTAGCTCCAGGACGGAGGCCTCGGCAGGGTGTGCGAGGAAAGCTTGTACACCGCAGTTCTTCGGCTGCGCGGTCGGTATGGCCTGGCAGTATCCGAAAGTCTGTCAAGCTTGACACTATGCACCAACTCGAACTGACGGGCGCGTACATTGGCTTGAAAATTGGCGTGTAACTGGATGCTTGCAAAATGGTCCGGGCAGCGGTCCTCCAGGCGGCGGCGCGCAAAAAAGGCCTCGTTTTCAAGTTTTCTGATAGCGTCCCGGCAGTCAAGTATTCTCGCTTGTAGCAACAGTCTCTCTGTCTTGGCGACAACGCTGTAGCCAAACTTGGAAGGTACTGGCCTGTTAAGGTGCAAAGAACGGCACGCTTTTTCTCGTGCCGAAGTTATCCCTAATAACGTCTGTGATGTACCACAGTGCATCGTCTCCTTCGTGGATGTTACCGTCTGCATCCCTTATAGCCGTTTGCGAGTTTTTAGTTGGAGCTCCGAGTGCTTTTATATGATTCCAGAATCTTTTTGGAGCGTCTTTGTCTCTTTTGTGAATGTTATGCACCCAACGTTCACTTGCGCATTTAATTTTCTCTTGCACGAGCTCACTCGCAACCCTTTTCTTTTCTCGGTATGTATTCCATCTAAGGAGCACCTCTTCATGTAATCCCAACTTTTTGGCTTCTCGATGACCCCTAGATGCCTCTTTACGCTCTTCTATAGCTTGTTTTATTTCCTTGTTCCACCACTTACGTGGTTTCCTCTTGCCAAACCAACAATTGTTTTGCCGTGTCCGCCTTATTCCATGCTGCATAACGTCCACCAGTTCCTTATATTCCCAGACTGCTGTAGGAAAATCCTAAATTTTCTTCTCTATGTTGTTTGCGATCTCTGTTATTTGGTCGTCATTCATTTTTAAAAACTCTGAGGCTATTGGTTCCTTCGAGATATGTCAGCGCCACCTATCGGTGATGTCGAGAGATAGGCGTGGCATTGGCATATGGCCTCTGAGATCGAAGGATCTTGCAGGCCAACTAAAACTGTAATAAACGCGCACTGCTTAGCGTACGCTATACTAAAACTGTCTAATAGCTTTCAGTGTTTCCTCGATGACAGGGCAGGCTCGAAGGTGGAAGCTGACGGGAGAAAAACTTAGCTGTGCGCAGGCGGAGACTGCCGTGAACAAACACAGGGTGACAGACGAGGGATAAGTATCGGCGAAATACCAACGTGCCGCGTATTCGCAAAAAGAAAGAAAAAAGAAAGTTACAGTCTAAATAGATTCCGGCTACCAGCGAACACTTATTGTACGCACTTTTTCAGGTCAGGTACCTTATTTTACGTGTAAAAACATTGATTTGGGCGCTGTTTTGCATTCTGCTTTCATTCGCCAACGTCGCTTTCGTAGTCTATCTCGTCTGGCCACAATGACTCCTCGCGGGCTGCGTCGACCGCATGGTCGGCGGAATTCGCCGGCTCTTGGTTGCATGGAGTGTGATGTGACGAATTCGCTATGGCACTTCGCGCTGGATTTTTCGTCACGTGAAATTCGTCGCGAAAGTTCACGGCATGGAGGTTGGCCTTTAGGCTGAACATGGCTCAGCGTGGCCGCGCTCTACGGAGCGCCTGTCCGTCCGGCGCGGCCGCGCATCGAAGCGAAGCGGCGCAGGCGCACAGGGGCCTAGGTGAGGTGCTTCGCGTCGTCGGCTACATCGCGTGAGCGCGCCGCTCTTTGCTTTGCTGTGAAATACACTTCCAGCAAAAGCGCGTTTCACTAACTGAAACATTTTATTGCGATAGCAATTATATGGACACTTCAACTGGATTTCTGCCGTCGCCGTCGCCGTGAGGTTCCCTATAGATAAAATCTTCGCTGCGCGCCGTATGCCCGAGCGGAAGCTCGCGGGGACGCGCGCTATCACGGAGAGCGAACGCACTCAATCTCCCACGCACAAGCAAAGGAAGCGGGAAGCCAGCGCTGGAGGGAGCGGGGGGGGGGGGGGGGGGAGGCGCACTTCTACTCTGCCAACAAACACGCTCGTCGCTCGCCCGCACCGTCTCTTATCTCCACACGGCTCTGACCTTTATGCGCCGTGCATTCGCCGCTCAGTTTCCGTTGAAGCTATAGACCGCACGTACCTTCGCCCGCTGCGGCGTATGCGCTTGCTGCCAGCGTTTTGACAGTCGTTGTCTGCAGTCATTCAGTGTGATCTATTCATGTTTGTTTGTGCGCGCTCACATCACGCTTGTTAATTCAGTAATAGTCGGGCCACATTTTCCAACGCACGCTACACATGCAATGCTGCCCGGATCGGCAGTGCAGGGCTACAGGTGTGTCCCTTCGCACGCGCTGCCCACGGGAAGCGCTTCTCATCAACACCACCGTTTCACACGCGCCTTCTCGTGGTCATCGAGTCTCTCTTCATGTCCGTCTACTTACGCCGCAGCACACCTGCTTACTTAATCAGCTCATGTTTACTACAATTCATATTGCTACCAAAGCCGCTCACCTTACTTCGTACGACATTGCTGTGTTGCTATCGCATTCATTGCTTCGCCCTTAGGGCGAAACTGTGACATTTTTTTCAGCTGCTTTTGCCTACAGCTTGTGAACAGCCTACTTAGACAATATGCATAAACAGAAACAAGCTTGCCAGCACAGTTATGTGTGTCTTCCATAAGCTATGTAGTCCAACTAAGAAAAACATACCAAAATGCATGTCTTCTTCGTGGGGTGCAATCAAGTATCGGATAGTATGCTGATTTGAAATTAGGTCTTTCTTGCCAGCTGAGGGCGCTGTATCTACTTCATGCATATAAAACCCCGCTTTAAAGGGCGCGTATGATGAGCCGACAGTGGCTGAAGCACAAAAAAGAACAAGGTTATTTTCTGCGTGCTCTTTAACAGGGTGGGGCCATTTTATTATTGCGATAGCAATTATATGGACATTCAAAGAGGATTTCTGCCGTTGGCGTCACCGTTGCCGTGAGGTTCCGTACGTATAACGTCAACGGCAATGAAATCGTCGCCGCGCGCCGGACGCTGTATGTGCGAGTGAAAGCGCGCGAGTGACGCGTGCTTTCACGGTGAGCGAATGCACGGCGGAAAACAAACGCGCGTTCTGCGCCTGCTCCCTGAAGGGATGCAGAATTATGCGCCTCTTTGCTCCATTACAATCACCATATATATATATATATATATATATATATATATATATAGAGAGAGAGAGAGAGAGAGAGAGAGAGCAAACGCGACTTGTTCCGTCGCGCGAAAGGCCATGGGAGGACGGGAGGGAGTCGAAAATTCGTAGTTATATAAAAACGTTGCGAGGCGAGAAGGTGGTAAAGTTTTACGACGCTGCTCGACGAGTGTCCCGTTCTGATGTCGTCGAAAACCTCCGAGCCGCCCCCAGAGGACCTGGCAACAATCACAAACGCCGTGCGCGTTCGGTGCGAACGCGGGGAAAACGGTGCGCGTTGCTGGTGCTGCTGCTTGTCCACGTTTATACAGCTGATAAAACTACCATCCTTACTCCGTATAGCTCTCTGCTAAGTTGCTATCGCAATTGATGCTTCGCCTTTCGGGTGTAACTGCGACATTTTTTTTAATGCCACAGCTGTTGGTGCTGTGCATCCGGAAAAACACACCAGGAGCGCTTTTCACGGTTGGGATCACGAAGTAACAAGCCTAGCCCGCCCTTTCGCGCTTCTCTTGATGCTATAATTATTTTGGTTAATTTTTACTTCAAATGTCTTTCTCCACTTTGATAAAAAGTGGTTCAGGGCCCCTTAAAGGCGAATCATCGATAGCGATAGCAAATTACTGGACAGCTACACGAAGTAAGGATAGTAGTTTTATCTGCCGTACAAACTCGTAAACATAGGCATACGAACTCAATGAAAAAGCATGGTCGCAGGCGCGCACAAAACAAGCATGAACACATCTCACTCGCTAACCGCGGAAACTCGCTGTCGAAACGCTACAGTGTGGAAGCGAGCGAATTGACCTTCGTGCTTCTTCTCGCATCAACCCGAACTAAACTGCTAAAATATAGCGCACGGCGGACTGTAGCCCCGACACAGATGGCTTTCAAGATGGAGCGGCCCGCGCATGCGCGCGCGGCCGCCCTCCCTATGCTACCCCCGAGCTTGAACATGATTTGAACGAGGTGGATTATGTGCATTTTAGCCAGCCATGTCTGTATCCATGTTCTTATTTTCATGTTCTTCGTATCTTCATGTTCATGTTCATGTTCTTATCCATGTTCTTATCTTCTTAGCCATGTCTGTATCTTCAGAACAAATTTCGCTCTGCGCTTCTCTGACTCCAAAAGAAGCGCCATCCATATCACCTTGCACTGTATCATCTGGGGCTTAACCGGGTTCCCCCCTTAGCCTGTCCGCCGACGGACCTCTGTGTACCGACCGTCACTGCGCAATATTTAAAAATGGCCGACGCTGCAAAGAGTAAATACATGTCAACAAATGCTCGGATTGACTGCACATTTCTCAGGGAGGTTCCTGTATACAATGTATATTAGTGGTTTGAAAATACAATTTGGTACATTTCGGTCTGGTTGGGAATTGAGCCCGGGCCTCCGGGGTGCGAGACGAGCACGCTTCCATGAAGCCACGGCTGATCCACGGTGCTGGCTTACGAAACGTGTGCCTAGTACGTGCGTGATTGCACACGGAGACGTGCTCGTGCCACTGCTTGCGCGTTCGTCTTCCACAGCTGGCTCCGATGGCGCTCATCATGCCAGCGTTCCCATACTGCTGTGAAGGCACTGACGGCAATGGCCGACTACCGGAGATTTCGGTGAGTTCTGTCGTGCGCTCCGACGGACAAAACTTCCACCGAGATGGTACAAAAAAAAATAAGCAAGAGTTGTTATACGTTTGTAAAACGTGAAGGCGAAAGACGGATTACACATTTGCCATGCAGTTGCCACAATTCTTCATAAACGTATCTTAATCGTCACAAAAAGTGTACCAAGAGTGCAATCAGGCTTACGTCTTAACGTTTTACACACGTGTAACACTTGCGTAATGTTTCTCTTGTGTACAGTGTTGAGTGGAGCATACGGAGGTAAGCACCCTGAATAAAACGTAGTGCAATGACATTTTACAGCGAAACTGTGTATGAAGAGGGCACCATAGAATTTTCGTGTCCGCACACAAAAACTATCATTAATGGCTCATATCCCCGTAAGCAAGATAGAAAGCCGCAGTTTCGCCCGAAAGGCGAAGCATCAATTGCCATAGCTAATTATTAGATGGCTTTACGAAGTAGGGACAGTATTTTTATGGGCTGTGTAAACTTGTCAATATTCGCTTACTAACTAAATTAACAAGCATGGTGTCAGCGCGCACAGGCAAACATGAACACATCAAACTCGATGACCGAGGACACTCGCTGACAAAACGCTAGCAATAGGAAGCGCTGCACCAGCAGCCAGTGAAGCGACCTTCGTGCTGTTTATCGCTTAAACGCAGACTGAGCGACGAGAACACCACACGCACAAAGGTATGACCCGCCTGCAGACCATTTTCAAGTTAAGGCCAACGCGCGCGACTGCGTAAAGTACGCAGGTGGTGCCGGAGTAGAAAGCGCTGCGCCCCTCCCTGCGCGCGCGAGATAGAGCCGTGAGCGTCGGTTGCCCATGCGCGCGGTCGCGAAATGCGCATTTGCAGTCGGAGAATTACGGCTCTTCCCCTCCCTTTCTCCCATCTCCCCACGGCCTTTCGCACGACGGAAGACGGCGCGTTTTCTGTCAGCTTCCCTTTTTTGCGGGCGCCACATTGAAGGTCGTTTCACATGGTGCAATTTGGCAGTGCGATTTTCGCACCGGAAGTGCGATTTCCGTCGCATGCGACGAAAATCGCAGTCGCAGGGCCGATTCTGCGATTTTCGTCTGCGACCAACCGGTTGGTCGCAGCGTCGCAACGTCGCAGCAATCGCTGCAATTTTCCGTCGAAATTACGCCAAGAGGTATTTCGCGGTCTGTTTTGGAAAATAGCGGTGGTCGCTCAACGCAACGTTTATAGATACTTTTTTGTCTATAAATATTGGCTCAACAAGCGTCGAGCAGTGCAACTAATTGAGTGGACCCTTGGATTGCGCAATCCGTACGTAACATCAGCACCGACACGCGAACAGTGCAGATAAAAACTCGTAGGTCAGATTCGGTTCTGTGATTTCTATGCGTGTGTTGACACACTACGTTGCTAATCTGGTGACGCTGTTTTTTACGTTGGCTTCGGGTGCTGATAGTACGTACAGGCGCTCCTAGAATAATTCGGAACAACGAGCACGCAGCCGCTCGCCGGCGGAGCGCACCGGCGGATAAATGCACGCAAGGTGTGCGCATGCGCGGCCTCCCTAGCGAGCTAGTTTCGCTCCCTAGTGCATCTCGATTGGCGTTGTCTTGCACCAAATGGGTAGCGCTAGGTGCCCTTTAGCATTATGACAAGATGGGCTGGACGGACCAGGCCCTGTATCGTACTGCGCACCTCAATTCGATTCCTTGCGGCGTGTTCTCGTCATTATCTGCATTCATTCTGGGATACTACTTGAGGTTGAAGCGGCAAGGGCACAAGGTCATCCCTGCCTTCTTTTCAACCATGTCTGTCTGTTCTACGAAGTGTTAGTTCCTACTTAGTTATCTTTCAATCCATGGTACTACTAGCTCGGTAATAAGAGTTCAATTTGGACTATTACACGACCGCTCCCTTACAGGTGCCTCAGTGATCGCGGTAATAAAACAGTTCACGAAATTAAATAACGCGCCATGTTCGTCAAGTCCAATTTCATGCAGACGAAGTGACTGCACGAGTACTATAATCGTAATTGTTCGGGATTAACGCCCCAAAACCACGAAATTGAGAGATGCCGTAGTGAAGGGCTACGGAAATTTCGACCACCTGGGCTCATTGACGTGCACCTAAATCTAAGCACACGGCCCTCGGGCATTTTCGCCTCCATCGAAAAGATGCTATCTTAAGCTTTACACGACACCACAATCTTTGATTTGCGCATCACATTAGGACGTCTGCGCATATTTGTGCACCAATCAATTACGGAATCTGGCTGTTTGGTAGCGAGTATTCTTACATTTTGATCCCATGTCTTTATTTGTTGGCGCAGACAGCTATTTTCTTTTGCTCGGCGGTAGACTACAATTTGCTCGGCGGTAGACTACAACGCTAAGAAAGAGAGGCTGTGCGAGTGGAATGTAAAATAAACAGAATTAAATATCAGGAAGAACATTGCGTTTATTTTCCCATAAAAAACAAAAGAATCGAAAGAATCGATTGTTATTCTCAGCTTTAATATCGCGTGAATGCGCCGTCCACGCGAACTGCAGCTTGTAGCCGGCGTGGCATACACTCGTAGAGCGCTTCTACGAAGTCCTTCTTCTCACTAAGGCGCTTCCACTCTCGGGTTATGGCGAGCCAGAGCTCGTCAGCACTGGAACTTCCCAGATTCATGTGGGACAAACTTTCCTTCATTGCGCCCCACACATTCTCTATCGGATTCAAGTCTGCACCTTTCGGAGGCCAGTCAAGGACACAAACGGCACGCTCTTGAAGCAGATTTTGCACAGCTCTGGCGGTGTGCACCGGGCTCCGGTCATGCTGGAAGAAGTAGCAGCCATCTTTAAATGGGCGTCCAGAGCATATGGCACCAGGTGGTAGGATTTCACAGTAGGCGTCAGCTGTGAACGATGGGGACAGCCGGACTAGCGGACCGAGACCCTCTGTGCTGATTGCTCCCCACACGTTGAAAGCACAGCGGCCGCTACTGTAGGTCTCAGAAACATACCCGGGCTCGTACCTACACGATGAGAAAAAATAAATATTGGTCTTTCTAGATGAAACCCTTTTGCGCGCCGGAAGATTTGGTGTGGCAAAGATCAAAAAGAGAATAAAATACCTGCAGTTGTATGGTCTCCATACGCGGCGCTCTTCATCCCACCGCGACGTAAATGTCGATTCATCCGAGAATATCACTTGCGTCCATTCTACTCTAGTCCAGTGCTCATATGCCCTGGCAAATTGGAGGCGTTGGGCTTCTTGTCGATCTGTCAAGTGTGGCTTTTGCGCCGCGACAAATCCACGAAGACCAGCTTCTCGCACATGCCTTCTGATTGTCTCCTCACTGGCTTGCAGGTTCAGTGCTGCCTTAATCTGGCCGGCGCTCTGAAAAGGATCGGTGGCTGCTGCAGCAACAATGAGAAGGTCGCATTCTTCCGACGCGCATCTGTGTCTTCCGGCTCGTGGTGCATCTGATAGTCGGCCGTCTTCATCCCTGATGATGATATATGTTGTTTTCTGGCGCAAGGGCCAGCTATGGCCAAAGAGCGCCAAGACGTGGTGTACTGAGTGAGCAATGGTATGATCAATGACAGTGGGTAGGTGTAGGGTGGCTGTAAAGGGGCCTAAAATCTGCGCACTAAAGGTGCGTAAAATACAAAATTAATAAGATCATGACAATGATGTGATAGGGCGCAATGAATATGGTATAAAAAAGCTGTGAGCGATACAAGGCACTACTGCCTCACAGAGACCCTTAGAAGCAAGAGCCTGGAGGCGAGTGCATTTCAAAATGCTGTCGCAGCAGCGTCCTCTGAAGGAGGACCCTGCTACGAATCTCTCGGGCGAAGAACTTGCAAAATGTCGATGTCGGTTAAAAAGGCTATAACTGATTCGTGCTGAAATACCGGGTCAGTATGTAAAACATCGCTGGGTGAAGGGGTATATTCTCTCTATAGGCTTGAACGAAGTGTTTCTTTCTTTCAGGTTCTATTAGTGGACACTGTACTAGGATGTGAAGTACAGTAAGTACCTCCCCACATCTAGTACAGGTCGGGGGTTCGCCTCCAGACAACAAGTAATTGTGCGTGCCATAAGTGTGTCCTATTCTGAGCCTACAGAATAGGACATCATTTCTTCTAGATTTCGTGGTCGATGGCCAGTTCCCTAAGCGAGGCTTAATTAAATGAAGTTTGTTTCGACTCTGGGCGTCCCACAAACGTTGCCAGTGGGCGCGAAGTCTCTTGCGTAGATATGGCTTCATATCGGGAACAGGGACGCGCATGGATGTGTTTCCAGCTTTTGCGTCGATGGATGTGGCAATCTGGTCTGCCAGTACATTTCCCTCAATGTCTCGGTGTCCTGGCACCCAGCACACCACAACATGTTGCCCAGACGCATAAATATTACATATTAATGAATAAAGCGATACTATTACGGGATTTTTGTGCCTTTTAAGAGATTTTAAAGCTTTTACTACGCTCAGCGAGTCTGTATAGATAATTGTTTTTGGTATTTTCGATTCTTTGATATGTTTAAGAGCCGACAGTATTGCATAAGCCTCTGCTGTGAAAATGCTCGTTTGGGGGTGCAGGGTGTCGGCATCTGAAAATGATGGGCCAACCGCTGCATAAGAGACGCCGGATGAGACTTTGATGCATCGGTGTAAAATTCCGGACAGGAGTATTTATGCTGCGGTTCGAGGAAATGCATTCGAATGTGTGCAACCGGGGCGTGCTTCGTAACATGTAAAAAGGACAAATCACAGTCTACAATCTGCCACTGCCACGGTGAGACCTGTATAGTGGGTGTCATTAGACGATGTTCAAAGAGTGGGACATCCATTTCCTCAGCCAGACTTCTCACACGCAACGAGAAGGGCTCTCTTACTGCAGGTCGGTTATCAAAGAGGTGGGAGCTGGACAAATCATTTACGGTGGAATATGAGGGATGTTCACTGTTTGCATTCACTCTAAGGAAATACATGAAAGCTGTGTAGGTCCTCTGCAAGTGGAGGGACCACTCATTGGATTCCACGTAAAGGCTTTCTACAGGGCTTGTCCTAAAGGCACCTGTAGACAAGCGAATACCTAGATGGTGGATGGGGTCCAGCATCTTCAACGCGGTTGGGGTGGCTGACTGATAAATTATGGCCCCGTAGTCTAGGCGTGTTCGTATAAGGCTTTTATACAAATTTAACAGACACTTTCTGTCACTACCCCATGTAGTGCGTGACAACACTTTTAAAATATTCATTGTTTTCATGCACTTGTTTTTTAGATGTTTTAGGTGTGGTATGAATGTTAGCTTTGTGTCAAGAATAATGCCTAAGAATTTATGTTCCGTTTTTACAGGTAGACGCTGTCCTTGCAGGTCAATGTCGGGGTCGGGGTACAGTCCTCTCTTTCTAGAAAAAAGGACGCAGGTGCTCTTTTGTGGATTTAAGCAGAATCCATTCTCGTCTGCCCATTTAGCCACCTTGTTCAGACCAAGTTGAACCTGCCGCTCACAGATTGCAAGGTTACATGATTTAAATCCGATCTGTATATCATCGACGTACGTTGAATAAAACATATTACGTGGGATGCCTAGACGCAAGGAATTCATTTTATAATGAAGAGAGTGCAACTCAGCACCCCACCCTGTGGCACTCCAGTTTCCTGCACAAAAGGTCGTGATAATGCATTGCCAACTCGAACACGGAATGTGCGATTCACCAGATAACTTTCAATGACATTTAACATATTACCACGTACACCAAAGTGGGAGAGATCTCTCAGTATTCCAAACCGCCATGTGGTGTCGTAGGCCTTTTCCATGTCTAGGAATACAGATAAAAAGAATTGTTTGTGAACAAAAGCTTCACGTATCTGTGCCTCAATACGTATCAAATGGTCAATGGTGGATCGACCCTCGCGAAAACCGCACTGGTATGGGTCAAGCAGCTTGTTTGATTCTAGGAAATGTATCAGACGACGGTTTATCATTTTCTCGAAAGCTTTGCAGAGGCAGCTTGTTAGAGCTATGGGCCGGTAACTGGATACGGACGATGGATCCTTGCCCTGCTTCAGGATAGGGATCACTATGGCCTCTTTCCAGGCAGAGGGGATCTCGCCGGAGGTCCATATAGAGTTATAGAGACAGAGAAGGGTTTTCTTAGTTTCAGAGGGTAGGTTTTTCAACATGTCATATAGTATACGGTCAGGGCCTGGGGCAGATTGGTTGCAACAGGTGAGTGATGCATGCAGCTCTGCTAGGGAGAAAGGTAGGTTATATGGTTCGTTTCCGGTGCTCTTTCGGTCCAGTTTTTTTTTTCTATTGCTGATTTGTATCTTCTAAACGCTGGAGAATAGTGTGATGAACTGGAAACATGTTCAAAATGTGCACCCAGATGGTTCGCTTGGTCCTCCAGGCTGTCTCCCTGTCTGTCTACCAGGGGAGGCGGATGTGTTTGTCGTCCTCTTACTCTATTCACCCTGTTCCAAACCTTGGCCTCATCCGTGTACGAGTTGATACTTGATAAAAATGTTTGCCAGCTGTCTCTCCTGGCTTGTCTACGTGTTCTCCTACCTTGGGACTTGATTTTCTTGAAACTGACAAGGTTTTCAGCAGTAGGATAATCGCGAAGCTGCCTCCATGCTTTGTTCTGCTGCCTACGTGCGTTCCGGCATTGTTCATTCCACCACGGAACACGGCGTTTGCTAGAAAGTCCACTTGTTTGGGGAATACACTTAGAAGCTGCATCAATTATGAAATTAGTCAAATACTCGATGGCACCGTCAGTTCCGAGCGATGAAATGTCTGCCCACGAGAGCTTACTGGTAAGTGTTTGGAATTTATCCCAGTCCGCTGCATTGACCTTCCACCGGGGAGCATGTGGTGGAGATTCGTATTGTCTTGGTGCTCTCAGCAGTATTGGGAAATGGTCGCTCCCGTAAGGGTTTTTTATAACTTCCCATTCAAGTTCAGGGAATATGGATGGAGAAGCTATGCTGAGATCTATAGAGGAAAATGTTTTGTTTGCAAGACAATAATATGTAGGTTCTTTTTTGTTAAGCAGACAAGCACCGGATGAGAAAAGAAAATCTTGAATTAGACGGCCTCGCGCATCGATGCGAGCGTCGCCCCACAGACTGTTGTGTGCATTGAGATCGCCAAGAACAAGATAGGGCTCTGGCAATTCGTCTATCAAGGACTGAAATTCGTGTTTGTGTAAGCGGTAATGTGGGGGTATGTATACCGAGCAAATGGTGATGAGTTTGTTAAGGAGAACCAGTCGAACTGCCACTGCTTCAAGGGGCGTTTGCAGCTGCAAACGTTGACATGCTATGCTATCGTGAATCACAATTGCAACACCGCCTGATGATGCGAGACCATCATCGCGATCTTTACGAAACGTAACATACTGTCGAAGAAAGTTTGTATGTGCTGATTTTAAATGAGTTTCCTGTACACACAGCACTTTTGGATTGTGTTTGTGGAGAAGTTCTTGCACATCATCGAGGTTCCTAAGAAGGCCTCTGATGTTCCATTGTATAATTTGTGTGGCCATACTGAAAGTAAATGGGTGCTGTGTGTACTAAAAACAAAAAGGAAGTGTTGCATTAGATTACAGAGCCCTTTCCAGGCCCTGTAACGCGGGATTTGTCTTTTCTGAAGCGGTCGAGGGAACCTCGCCGCTCCTTAGGCGCTTGGTGCGCCGTCGGGGTGGGTGTGGTGTCCATTTCCTCTTGTGAGGCGCCGGACACGCGCTCTTGCGAGCGAGAAGTTTCACGCGAAAGTCTCGCCGCGAAGGACGAGACATTTGCGCCCACCAGCCCGGATGTCGATGGGGCTGCCTTTGGGCCTGAGCTGCGCCGGCTGTTGCCAGCACCAGCAGGGGCCGGTGAGGGTGAGGCAGCCTTGACTGCACCCACCGTGGTAGCTGCTGGCGGGCCTGCGGGTTCGCTACGCGAAGCGCAGGCTGCCACCAAGGACTGTTGTGGTGCCGGCAACCCTAGGGTAACCGGGCCTGTTCGCTGGTTGGGTGGAGTAGACTTAGCTCCTTCCACCCTGGGGGCAGGAGCCACAAGCGACAGCTCGCTGCGCACGGGCTGGGCAGGTGGCAGTAGCCGCTGCGACGCTGCCCCTTGACGCGCCGCATCAGCATATGTGGTAGTGTGGAATGGTGAGCACCTTTTGCGTGCTTCCCTGAACGATATGTTTTCACAGACTTTCAGTGTTAGGATTTCTTTTTTTTTTCCTGCTTGGACAGGAGCGGGAGTATGCTGGATGGTCACCATCGCAATTAACGCAGTGAGCTGTGGCCTCACAATTGTCTGAGGCATGACCTTGTGTTCCACACTTAGCACAGGTGAGTCGACCACGGCAGCTCTGCGAGCCATGGCCAAATCTTTGGCATTGGTAGCATCGCCTAGGATTTGGGATGTATGGTCTTACGGATGTCTTTGTGTACCCTGTTTCAATGCTTTGTGGCAAAACGCTCAATTCAAAGGTAAGTATCAGGTGTTTCGTGCGAATTTCTTTATTGTCCCGTCTCATAACAATGCGCTGCACATTCGTGACATTTTGCTCCTTCCATCCTTCCAACAGTTCGGTTTCAGATAGGTCGATGAGGTCTGCTTCAGATACTACCCCCCGTACTGTGTTCATTGATCGATGCGGTGAAACGGAAACTGGGACATCACCAAAAGTAACAAGCTTGCCGAGTCTGTTGTATTGCTCCTTATCCCGTAGCTCAAGCAGAAGATCCCCGCTTGGCATTTTGGTGACTTTGTAGCCAGGACCTAGCGTGTTGGTCAAGCTTTTTGCAACTACAAATGGGGATATGGTTCTTGCTAGTTTTTCGGTTCTTTCACTATGTACTACTTGGAATCGGGGGAAAATGTCTTTTGGTCTGGTGAACAAGTTCAGAATCTCATCGGTGCGTCCCCTCTTCTGAGGGAGACGATCAAGAAGTCGGGGAAAAGCGGGTGTTCCCATAGCAGTTTGGTGTATTTCGGCAGCAATGGCAGCCACCCACCACGGAGTCCAACAAGGGGACGCTGCAGCACTTAACGTGTAAGGCTGCAGGCGCCAGCCGTACATTGCCGCTATAACCTTATATATAAACCCAAGGGAGGGCACCTACACAAGGTTAACTCAAGCCGCCTATGGAAATTGAGGAAGTAACAGAAGAGAAGAGATGACAGGACAGTGAAGACTGAAAAATAGAGCAGAGAAAGATCGGAGAGGGGGACAGGAAAAGGCGACCACCGATTTCCCCCGGGTGGGTCAGTCCGGGGGTGCCGTCTACGTGAAGCGGAGGCCAAAGAGGCGTGTTGCCTCCGCCGAGGGGCCATGAAGGTCCGAACACCCGGCATCGGCTCAACCCCCAGGATCCTCTTTTCCCCGGACACGGCTAAGCCGCGCACGGCTACACGCGGAAGGGGCCAACCCCCATGTGCTCGGGTCCGTGGTGTCGCAACACACCAAACGCCTGCTGACGCAGACGCCCCTGCGGGGGTCTTCATCCCTGTATGCCTGGATAATGCGGTTGACCGCGCTTAAAGACTTCCCTGTGAGGTGGCATATCTCGCGCTGAGATTTCTCTTGTAACCAGAGCTCAGTTATTCTTCTCCGCACATCGATCGGTACTCTTTTCGGCATGCTGCCTCGATAGGAAAAAGGTGAACTTCGTGTCACTGGCATGGTTCAAATATATTCGTATCTCTTTATCAATCTGGCCACCGATATGCTCACGGTTTCGTCAGATGAAACCACCGTCCTTTGCGAGCGTTAGTCACAGTCGCCTACCGGAAATAATCTGTTCATATGATAAATAGGAAGCAAAGTAGCAAAAGAAAAAAGTCATCCAAGCACACGAACACGCACGCACGACGGCTTCTGCTCCAACGCGCGTGCATCCGCACACGCGGCTTGTCACAGACACCCCCCACCCAGCGCCCCTTATCAAAACGCTAAGGGACACATAGGGCACCGTTTTGTAGCAACACAACGCGAATCTAGGTGCAATACGGAGCAACGTTTGCTTGCTAGGGAGACCGCGCACGCGCAGACCATGGTACTACTTTTCTGCGCGCATACTCCGCCGGCGCGCTGCTGCGTGTCCGGCGTTCCGAATTATTCTGAGAGCGCCTGTACTTTTGCGTGATTTTCCATTATTCACACGCGCTGTGAGTTGGTAAATACTATAGGTGTCCCTCACGGGAATGCGTGGCCTTCGGATGTCGTCCTAATTTGTCTGGTTCTGGAGACAACTCGCGATATACGAAAACGCCACAGTTTTATCGCGGTATGCTTTTACGGATGGAAGAATTTAAAGAATATGCAACTACGGACAAATGCTATGGTCAATAGGTCACGTTATACGCGCGACCATTTAGTTGCAGTCGGTTGGTTAGGGCTTTCATGCGCATTTTCCCCAATCAATTATCTCATTTCAAGGTCCTGTTACTTCCGCTGCGATACGCAAAGCGAACGTGCAAACTGGATATCGTAATGAATGTTCTACAATAGAATATTTAACGCTTTGACCGGGAATAAACAGTATTGCCAATTTGTTTTCGAGGCAATATTTAAACAGTTTTTTTCTCATTTTTCTGATGCATCATTTTTCTCCTGAATAAAAAAAAAACCAATAAACCTTCAGTGTCTTGCAGACTTTGTATCCTTACTGCATCTGTATTATCCCTCACATTAAAAGGTAATTGCACATTTCGCTTACTTCAGTGCATCGAATTACTTTTGTTTATGCTGGTTGTAGCATATCGCAGTACTCTAAGAAACTACCTAGCCATAAACATCCTTGCCTTTGCTTGCTTCTCTGTCTCTACTTCCTGTAAAACACATGCAATAATGCGAAAAGCAGGCAGACATCTGGTTTTTATAAGTCGTAGATAACACATTAAACAAAATCAGATCAAAATTGTGCAGTGAAGTCAGCCGGTTGCATTCCTTCGTGTGAATGATAGTATCTTTTCAAGTGTGGGTGAGTCTTGCATGTCCACAGCTCATAAAGTGTGCAGAATCATCACGAGGCGTAGGTATTGCCCATCAAGATGGAGGCAATGTTGCTAATGAGTCTACACTTACATGTATTACTGCATAAACTCGTATAACCATATCCCATCATTACTCAGTCGAGCTTGCTCAGAGTCATATTCACCAAAATTCAACTTATCAGAGCTTGCTCTGACTCACACTCACCAAAATTATACTCGGCCGAGCTTGATCTGACTAATATTCACAGAAAAGTCTACTCACGTAAGCTTGCGCCGAGTCATATTCACCAAATATGTACTTAGCCAAGCTTGCTCTTACTTATATTCATCAAAATTCTGCTCAGGTGAGCTTGCACTGAGTCACATTCACCAAAAATCTACTTGTCGAGCTTGCTTTGACTCGTATTCCCTAAAATTATACTCGAATGAGCTTTCCCTGACTACCACATGACAACATTCACTAAAAGTTTACTCAACTGAGCTTGCTCTTACTCGTATTCACCAAAATTCTACTCAGTCAGGCTCAAACGAACTCAGACTCATGGTTAGTTCGAAGTCTTAGTGAGCCGACGTTTGAGTGAGTTCACCGTGCTATGTATACGTTACATTATGTGACCTCTGCGGTGAATAAGCAAACATTGCCTATGAGTATGTGTTGCATCGGGTGAAATAAGGACAACTGCAAACACTGCAGTTAGTTTTCTAGAGTTTAACTGACCGTTGCGTGAAAGCTTCGCCTCATGTCGATTCAAGCAAGTGCATTGGATCTGCATCATATTTTTGCCAATCCTGCTGGCTGTCCTGGCCATTACTGGGTGGCCACATTTTGTACATTTCAACACAAAGTTGAAGAAATGACTGTAGTGCAATATATTAAAAAAAAGATGCTTGCATCACTGCACGTATAACAATCAGAACATGACGCAAACACATGCACATAAGATGCACACAAATGATAAATACATACAGATGGAATCTGCTAGCCACCACCTATTGAAAATAAAAAGAAAAAGCACGGGACGACGTATAACCATTCCCCTTGCCAGGTACATGGGCTATAGGAGAAACACACGTGCAACCGAGCAGTTAAATCGAGGTAGCAGCTATGGACGCTTTTGCATTCACAGCTGGCCACTCAACCACTCAAGTGTGTTCAGTGTGTACTTGTACTTAGGCACACTTTTTATTGTCTATATTGTCTCGTAGTAGTGACGCTCAAGTAAACAGTCGTAAAACTGTGTATGGCGAAACTGATTCTTTATTGGGCGATTCTGTGCCCACAAAAGCAAGCTACACTCAAAGCACAACGAAAGCGGCGAACACAGTCGGCGGTCGTCGAAAATCTGATCAGCGGCGAAACGCGTCAGCTTTTATACCCGAGTCATCGAAGGTTCCAGAATAATCCCTGGTACGCGCGTGTCTTCCAGAAAGTTCTAGACAATTCGCGTTGCTCATACAATCAGATAACATAAGCGTCGGTGAAAACAGGCAGCGGAAAAAATCATCGATAACGTACAAGAAACTTCCGATACAGGCGCGTCCTGCGCCGAGCGATAACGTTTAACATTTGTTAGCTGGTGTGTCATGAGTAAGACGCCGGAGGCGAAATAAAAGAAGACGAGGACGATGTGATCGGAGCGTTCGGAACGGCGCGAGGCGCGTGAGGCGCGTGAACCGAGCCATAATCGAGGCAGAAGCGAGGCTGAGCTGGGATTATCGACGTGGCTCCGGGCCAGGAAGGTCGCATCGCCAGCACCGCACTGGCGACGGGAGACCCGGGGATCTGGCCGAGTCCGTGACGTTGGCCGTCCATGGTGTGGCCGTCGACCTCGGCAAGTTCGAGTGAGGCTCCTGGACCGGCTGCAGCCTCTCACGGCAGGACCGGCACCCCAGAAAGGACCCCTCTTCCAAGGCAGACCGGCACGCTCGATGATCCCCGGAACGTCACGTCGGCTCTCGGGAAAGGAGCGAGACGGAAGCAGCGGCCGAGGACGTCGCTAGGCCTAACCCGTCACCTCTCCCGGCCACGTCAGCAGCAGCGACCGGGTTATCCAGGCTCCCGAGAAGAGCGAGTTGAAGGACCGACCGAAAGGCAGCAACGAATATACGACGGTCGACGGAGGCACCGACATTAAGAAAGGCCCAACGAGATCCCCGCCGGGAGAAGACGAGCAACGAGGACCAACTCCGTAAGAACGACTTTCTTGCATCGCCACAACAGTAGGCCAGTGATGCCAGACTTTGGGGTAGGAAAGGCCTAGGACTAACGTAGGCAAAGTTAAGGGCAGGTTTATTAGTTCATTAGGCTGCATTTTTGTTAGCGTTTATTTATTCATTGTGTTTTAGTTCAGTGTGTATTTGAGTTTTTGGTTTGAGGTTTTTGAGTTCGCGTGTAAATAAAATCTGTTTGCTGTGTTGCCATGCCTCTTCCCTCTCCATCTCTCATAACACCCGCACGCCTCCGAGATCAGTGACAACGAAAAACACATCACAATTGGCGAGCCTGCCAGGATCCGTTCCCGGATTCTATCCAGCCCAGTCACTGATTCTCGGAAGTTGCAAAGATGGATTGGGAGGCGATATCGGCCACTATTCGCAAGCAGAAGCTCAGCAAGGAGCAGGGCCTCAAACTAATTGAGGATGAAAGGAAACGCGTAGAGGCCGCTCGATTAGCAGAACTTGCTGCAGTTAAGAAAGCTTACGAGGAAAGAAAACAGCTCCAGGAGAGAGAGCTTAAGATGCTGCGAGAGCAGTTACAGGCATTGAAAATGAAAGAGCGTGAGGCTGAGCTTAAGATTGAGAGTAGGCCCGCTAGTGTAGCAGAGCCGCCGGACAGCAGAAATCTGTCAGAAGACGTTGGCAGAATAGATAGCGCCCGTGACAGCGTTGAGGAGAAGCTCACCACTGAGGAGACTTTGACTCATAGTGAGCAGGATAAGAGGATGACTGACATCCCGATGAAAATTTGCGTAAGCAAGGAGCAGAGTGTGATGTGTTTTGTTGTCACCGATCTCGGAGGCGTGCGGGTGTTAAGAGAGATGGAGAAGGAAGACGGATGGCGACACAGCAAACAGATTTTTTAATAACACACACACTCAAAACTAAAACTAAAAATCAAGCACATCTAAGCACACTACGGGAAGAAATACTAATAAAAATACAAACTAAAATACGAAGCCTAATGTGCAACACATTCTACTTGGCGCCTATGCGCGTCCGTGGCGGCTAACTCTTCACAGTCAGGCAACCCTGTCTTATCTCAGAGACGCTACAAACAAAGAGTCACCTTGCTGCGTTCGTCGTTGCACGTCTGTCCGAGTTCGAAGCTCGTCGGTCCCTTTTCTCCAGCAGTCGGTGTACTCGTTGATGCTATAGTCGCTTCTGCCTTGTTGTCGGCGCGTCGTCTCTTTACCAGTAGGGAGCTTGCCGATACTCGGTCGGTGATGAGCTCGTCGGCTCGTCCGCAACGGCGGTCGCCGTAGCTTAGGCCTACCTGCCTAGACCTAGCGTCGGGACGCGTTCCAACTCCTTCAAGAGTGCTGACGTGGCGTCCCGAGGAGGATCAATCGTGCCGGTCTGCCGCAGAAGGGGGAGCCTCTCTGGGGTGCCTGGTCCTGCCGTGAGAAGCTGCAGCTCGTCCAGGAGCCTCGCCCGAACTTGCCGAGGTCGACGGCCACGCCTTGGACGGCCAACGTCACGGACTCGGCCAGACCCCCAAGTCTCCCGTCGCCAGTGCGGTGCTGGCGATGCGACCTTCCTGGCCCGGAACCACGTCGATAATCCTCAGACAGCGCCGTTCATCCCTCGATTACGGCTCGGCTCACGCGCCTCGCGCGCTCGCGCCGTTCGGAACGCTCCGATCACATCGTCCTCGTCTTCTTTTATTTCGCCTCCGGCGTCTTACTCATGACATGGCTCCCCTTTTTAAGAGTTTTTTCTCAAAAAACTGCTTTCTGTCCGTCTTCTTTCTTGGTGGCGAACTTGACTCTTGTGACTTGGGTGCCTTTCTGTGCGTCGTCTTCGCTTACCACTCATCACCACACTTCACTGCACTATCGCGCACATTTCACTGTTTGCACTGTTCACAACACTCATGAGTTCATTGTTCGCGCCACTTCAAATATGTACATTTGTTTTGTCCGTGTTATGTTCTCACTGTTTAGTCAATCCATCGCCCTACTCATGTAATCTGCCCCCACGTTCTGTCGTCCCTTAATATATTCTATGTGGAAAGTAAGGCTCCCTCTCATTATATCTGTTATACGTCGGCTTAGCTTTATATGCACGGGCTCCTCCGTTAAACACTGCATCTCGCTCCGCCCAACTTCTATTTGCTCGGGTAGGTCTGAAAATCCTTCCTCGACCTTGTTTCTCTGCCTGAGGCCTGCCCACTGCTTGTATCGTATCTCGTGTATCCTCCTTGGGCTCGACTCGTCCCGTTCCCAACTTGTGCCCCACAAATTCCCTAGTCTTGTAGCCTATCTCACACTTGGTTGGCTCTATCGTCAATCCTATGTCCTTGTCATCGGCAATCGCCAAACAAACACCAGTCTTCTCCTCGTTTTTCCCCTTAGCCATCGTCTTTTGGCATACGTCACATGCTTTTACATATCGTTTCACGTCGCTCTGCACTCCCAGCCAAAAGAACTCTTCTGTTATTTTTTGTAACGTGTCTTTGATTCCCTGGTGACCTGCCGTTACACTATCATGCCCTAACTTCAGTACTTTATTCCTCAGTTTCTTCGGGACCATCAACTGTAATACTTCCCTACCTGAACTAAATATATATTTCCGGTACAATAAATTATTATTCTTTATAAACTCTGCTACGGTCCGACTCTTTTTCCTTTGTACCCGTTCCCCTATCTTCTGTTCACATTTTCTTATCGACTCATCCTTGTTCTGCATTTCTCTAAATTCTGCTACCGTTATATTTAACCCCTTCAAGGCCGTAACCTGCAATGCTGGCAAAGGTTTATTACCCTTACTGCTTGCTCGTGTTTGTACTGCGGCTGCTACGTCCGTGTCTTGTATCACTCCCTTTTGCGCTTCTGAGCGTTCCTTCTCTACCACGTCTTTCTCAGTCTTCTTCCAACTTGGGTCGGGGTCATCTGCTTTCCTCGCTCCCGGTACATTTCCCACAATCAAATCATAGAGGGGATCATCTACACATCTAGCTGTGACTAGTCCTGTATAGAAGGGTGTCGATATTTGGATCTGTGCCTCTGGCAGATACTTGACTGACCTGTCTACCAAGATCACTGGTTTAAAGTATCCGGTCATGCTTTCATGCGGCACTAAACTTTTCCTCACTAAAATTGTATTTGTTCCTGTGTCTCTCAGCACTGTAACTTGGTGCCCTTCTACCTCGCCTTCCACTACAGGCATGTTCTGTCCTCCCTGTCCATCCTCTCTTGTGCTCATAATGCATGCAGTCTGATCCATGTAACTAGTCCTGCATTCATCTGCTCTGTGACCTTTCTTTTGGCACAACTGGCAAACTACCGGTGCTTCGTGACGATTATCTCTCACTCGACAGTTCATCGCTACATGACCCAGCCGATTACATAGGAAACACCTCTGCGGTCCCCTTGGTCTGTTCATTTGTCCTTGATTCCTCATCTCCTCTACCGCTGCTGCGTGTGTATCTTTATCACTCTTTCCCAAATTCTTCAACCCTTGTGCTTCTACAAACTGTTCGGCTTGTTCGGCCATCTGCTTTACTGTTTGCAACTTTCTTTCTTTGAGAAATATTGCCAGACTGTTACTGCACCTGGCCAGAAATTGTTCACCTACGACTTTGTCACGAACTGCTTCATACGTTTTGTCAGTCTCTGAAAGCTCTATCCACCTTTCAAAGTAGTTAGTTAGTCGGCACGCAAACTGTTTGCCTGTCTCCGAGTCTTCTGGCTTGCATGAGCGAAACTTCTCTCGAAACCCTTCTGCCGTCAACCTGAATCTCTGTAATAAAGTATTTTTCACCTTGTCGTAGTCTAGTGATTCTTCAGCTGACATACGCCCATATACACTCAACGCTTCACCCACCAAACATAGGCTTAAGGCGTTAGCCCACTCGCTCTTCTCCCAGCCTTGCCCGACCGCTATTCTCTCGAACCGATGCAAATATGCATCTAAGTCGTCCCTTCGCTCGTCAAAAGGAGCCATTAATTTTCTAGGGCAAATTCGCTTTGGTCTGGAAGCAGCTGAGTCGGATGACGCCGATCCGGGTGAACTTGTGCCTTCGCGAGAACCCGCGCCCATCTCCGCTAGTCTTATCTTGAGTTCTAGAATTTCCTTTTCGCTTTTGTGCTGTTGTTCACGCTCTACGCGTGCTCGTTCATGCTCCTTCTCTTTCTCTTGTCGAGTGTACTCGAAGAATGTCATCGCCTCATCCTTAGACATATTCAAATCCTTTGCTATTGCCGCCAAACGCTCCCACTCCATCTTTGCTACTGCCGAGTATCGGTGACTGGGCTAAGATAGAATCCGGGAACGGATCCTGGCAAGCTCGCCAATTGTGATGTGTTTTGTTGTCACCGATCTCGGAGGCGTGCGGGTGTTAGACGAGATGGGGAAGGAAGACGGATGGCGACACAGCAAACAGATTTTTTAATAACACACACACTCAAAACTCAAACTAAAAATCAAGCACATCTAAGCACACTACGAGAAGAAATACTAATAAAAATACAAACTAAAATACAAAGCCTAATGTGCAAAACATTCTACTTGGCGCCTATGCGCGTCCGTGGCGGCTAACTCTTCACAGTCAGGCAACCCTGTCTTATCTCAGAGACGCTACAAACAAAGAGTCACCTTGCTGCGTTCGTCGTTGCACGTCTGTCCGAGTTCGAAGCTCGTCGGTCCCTTTTCTCCAGCAGTCGGTGTACTCGTTGATGCTATAGTCGCTTCTGCCTTGTTGTCGGCGCGTCGTCTCTTTACCAGTAGGGAGCTTGCCGATACTCGGTCGGTGATGAGCTCGTCGGCTCGTCCGCAACGGCGGTCGCCGTAGCTTAGGCCTACCTGCCTAGACCTAGCGTCGGGACGCGTTCCAACTCCTTCAAGAGTGCTGACGTGGCGTCCCGAGGAGGATCAATCGTGCCGGTCTGCCGCAGAAGGGGGAGCCTCTCTGGGGTGTCTGGTCCTGCCGTGAGAAGCTGCAGCTCGTCCAGGAGCCTCGCCCGAACTTGCCGAGGTCGACGGCCACGCCTTGGACGGCCAACGTCACGGACTCGGCCAGACCCCCAAGTCTCCCGTCGCCAGTGCGGTGCTGGCGATGCGACCTTCCTGGCCCGGAACCACGTCGATAATCCTCAGACAGCGCCGTTCATCCCTCGATTACGGCTCGGCTCACGCGCCTCGCGCGCTCGCGCCGTTCGGAACGCTCCGATCACATCGTCCTCGTCTTCTTTTATTTCGCCTCCGGCGTCTTACTCATGACACAGAGCACAGCAGAGAAAGAAGTGGCTGCACCTCAGAACGATAGTGAGTTTGTAATAGAGAATGAAACCAGGGATCAAGAGGCATCAGACGTGAGGAGCCAGTCAAACTCCGAGGGAAATGAGGAGGACGATAGATGCCCTAGCCACCCAAGCAACGCAACGCGTAAGGGTAAAAGGATTCCTAGGAGGCTGAAGACACGGCGGCGTAAGAAACCGCGTGTGCATAAAATGGGCTGGTCGATAAGAATGAACAAAGGTAAAGCCGATAGATACCCTAATCGCCCGAGAAGTAAGGCAGCCTTTAAATGTAGGAAGAACGTGCACGGAACGCGTAACGGTAGGAAGATGACTCGCAGGAGATTGAGAGGAAAGCAGCGCAGGAAAACGCGTGCGCATGAGATGGGTGCGCCAAAGAAAAAGATGAAGCCAGAGTTAAGGCAGGGACATTCCAAGCTGCACGAGAAATGTGCCAGAGCAAGAAAGGGAAGGAGGCAGGCTGGGCGTAGAGAAGCGTGGGAGCTTAGGAAAAGGCGGAAAAAATGAACAGGTATAACCGGTAGGGTACTAAAGGAATATTATTTAGGAATGCCTTCGGACAGTGGAATTGTCAGCTCGTACAAATGTGTATAGATACCAAGTTTATTCTTATAGAGTGTTTGGGACGATAAGCATTACGAACAATTGAGTGCAGTGTTGTGTGAACAGAACAAATGGTGAAACGTGCGCGACAGTGCAGTGAAGTGTGATGATGAGTGGCAAGCGAAGACGACGCACAGAAGAACACTCAAGCCACAACAAAAGTCAAGTTCGCCGCCAAAAAGAAGTTCAAGAGGAAGCAGTTTTTTTGGAAAAAAACTCTTGAAGAGGGGAGCCATGTCATGAGTAAGACGCCGGAGGCGAAATAAAAGAAGACGAGGACGATGTGATCGGAGCGTTCGGAACGGCGCGAGGCGCGTGAGGCGCGTGAACCGAGCCATAATCGAGGCAGAAGCGAGGCTGAGCTGGGATTATCGACGTGGCTCCGGGCCAGGAAGGTCGCATCGCCAGCACCGCACTGGCGACGGGAGACCCGGGGATCTGGCCGAGTCCGTGACGTTGGCCGTCCATGGTGTGGCCGTCGACCTCGGCAAGTTCGAGTGAGGCTCCTGGACCGGCTGCAGCCTCTCACGGCAGGACCGGCACCCCAGAAAGGACCCCTCTTCCAAGGCAGACCGGCACGCTCGATGATCCCCGGAACGTCACGTCGGCTCTCGGGAAAGGAGCGAGACGGAAGCAGCGGCCGAGGACGTCGCTAGGCCTAACCCGTCACCTCTCCCGGCCACGTCAGCAGCAGCGACCGGGTTATCCAGGCTCCCGAGAAGAGCGAGTTGAAGGACCGACCGAAAGGCAGCAACGAATATACGACGGTCGACGGAGGCACCGACATTAAGAAAGGCCCAACGAGATCCCCGCCGGGAGAAGACGAGCAACGAGGACCAACTCCGTAAGAACGACTTTCTTGCATCGCCACAACAGTAGGCCAGTGATGCCAGACTTTGGGGTAGGAAAGGCCTAGGACTCATGACATGGTGGAAAGCGGCCATCGGCGAAAGATAAACACGTATACGTGTCAATACCCTCCCCTTAAAAAGAATCGTCCCGATGCTACAAACAAACGCGAAAGCGAAAACAAAACGACGCGTAATAAAGAAAGAAAATAACAAAGTAACAAAGTACCTATCAGCTCGTCAGCGGGCGTAGAAAGGCTTAAGACGCACCACGTGGATGACTTCAGGACGTGCGCGGCGTCGCTGGGATTGCGAAATGCCGTCTGGTACGACCTCATAGTCCAGTGCGCCAATACGTCGGATGATGTTATAGGGTCCGAAATAGCGACGTACCAGTTTCTCCCTAAGTCCTCGTCGGCGTATCGGAGTCCAGACCCAAACACGGTCGCCGGGTTGGTACTCGACGTAGCGTCGTCGAAGATTGTAGTGTCGGCTGTCGGTCCTTTGCTGGTTCTTGATGCGCAAGCGGGCGAGCTGTCGACCTTCTTCGGCATGCTGCAAATAGGTGGTAGTGTCGAGATTTTCTTCGTCGGTGACGTCCGGCAGCATGGCGTCAAGCGTCGTTGCCGGGTTCCTTCCGTAGACCAGGTTGAACGGCGCCATGTGCGTCGTTTCTTGCATGGCCGTGTTGTATGGGAAGGTCACGTACGGAAGGATGGCATCCCACGTCTTGTGTTCGACGTCGACGTGCATTGCCAACATGTCGGCGATGGTCTTATTTAGGCGCTCGGTGAGGCCATTCGTCTGCGGGTGGTAGGCGGTGGTCCGGCGATGGCTTGTCTGGCTTTAGCGCAGGATGGCTTGAGTTAGTTCTGATGAGGATATCTTGGGCACCGTGGCGCAGGAGGATGTTCTCAACAAAAAATCGGGCTACCTCGGCGGCACTGCCTTTGGGCAAGGCTTTTGTTTCGGCGTAGCGGGTGAGGTAGTCCGTAGCTACGACGATCCATTTATTCCCGGACGTCGACGTCGGAAAAGGCCCCAGTAAGTCCATCCCGATCTGCTGGAATGGTCGGCGAGGTGGCTCGATCGGCTGTAGAAGTCCGGCTGGCCTTGTCGGCGGTGTTTTGCGTCGCTGACAGTCTCGGCATATCCTTACGTAATGGGCGACGTCGGCAGAGAGGCGAGGCCAGTAGTATTTTTCTTGTATCCTCGCGAGCGTGCGGGAAAAACCGATGTGTCCAGCCGTTGGGTGGTCATGGAGAGCTTGCAGAACCTCTGGACGCAATGCTGCGGGTACCACGAGGAGGTAGTTGGCTCGGAGAGGCGAGAAATTCTTCTTTAGGAGAATGTCGTTTTGCAAGAAAAACGACGCCAATCCTCGCCTGAACACCTTCGGCACAATGACGGTCTTGCCTTCCAGGTAGTCTACAAGGCTCCTTAGTTCCGGGTCGGCTCGCTGTTGTTCGGCGAATTCGTCGGCACTGATCGGTCCCAAGAAAGTGCCGTCATCCTGGTCGTCCTGTGGCAGCGGTTCGACGGGGGCGCGAGACAAGCAGCCGGCATCAGAGTGCTTTCACCCGGACTTGTAAACGACGGTGATGTCGAATGCTTGAAGTCTCAGACTCCATCGTGCGAGGCGACCTGAAGGATCTTTCAAGTTAGCTAGCCAACACAAGGCGTGGTGGTCACTCACAACTTTAAAGGGTCTGCCATAGAGGTAGGGGCGAAACTTCGATGTAGCCCAGCTGATGGCGAGGCACTCCTTTTCTGTTGTGGAATAATTTGCTTCCGCCTTCGATAGCGACCAGCTAGCGTAACTTAAAACCCATTCTAGTCCGTCAGTCCTCTGCACAAGCACGGCGCCGAGTCCTACGCTGCTTGCGTCGGTGTGGACTTCGGTATCGGCGTTTTCGTCGAAATGCGCCAGTATTGGCGGCGATTGCAGGCGTCGCTTCAGTTCTTCAAATGCTTCGACTTGCGGCGTCTCCCACTTGAACTCGACGTCGGCCTTCGTGAGATATGTCAGTGGCTCAGCGATCCGTGAAAAATCCTTGACGAAGCGCCTGTAATAGGCGCACAGTCCAAGAAATCTACGCACGGCCTTCTTGTCAGCGGGCGGAGGAAAGTTGGAGATGGCCGCAGTTTTCTGAGGGTCGGGGCGCACTCCAGACTTGTTGATGACGTGGCCCAAAAACAAGAGCTCCTCATATGCGAAGCGGCACTTTTCTGGCTTTAACGTGAGTCCGGAGGTTTTGATTGCTTGAAGAACTGCTTCAAGGCGCCGCAGGTGTTCTTCGAAGCTTGAGGCAAACAAAACGACGTCGTCCAAATAGACGAGACAAGTCTGCCACTTCAAGCCTGCCAGGACTGTATCGATGACGCGTTGGAAAGTCGCAGGTGCCGAGCAAAGACCAAACGGCATGACCTTGAACTCGAACAGTCCGTCTGGTGTTATAAAGGCAGTCTTCTCCCGGTCCCTCTCGTCGACTTCGATTTGCCAGTAGCCGGTTTTGAGGTCCATCGACGAAAAATACTTTGCGTTGTAGAGTCGATCCAAGGCGTCGTCAATCCGTGGGAGGGGGTATACGTCCTTCTTCGTGATCTTGTTGAGGCGACGATAATCGACGCAGAAACGTAGGGTTCCATCCTTCTTCTTCACTAACACCACGGGGGACGCCCACGGACTCTTGGACGGCTGGATGATGTCGTCGCGTAGCATTTTGTCGACTTGCCTTATGGCCTCGCGTTCGCGCGCCGAAACTCGGTACGGGCTCTGACGGAGTGGGCGGACATTTTCGTCGGTTATGATGCGGTGCTTGGCGACAGGGGTTTGTCGAACTTTTGACGACGACGAGAAGCAGTCCTTGTATTGCAGGAGCAGAGCTTTTAGTTGTTCTTTCTTATGCCTGGGAAGGTTCTGATTGACGTCGAAAGTTGGTTCAGATACTATAGTCGTCGTTGCAGGTGCATGGGAATCCGTGAAGGCGAAAGCACTGCTGGCTTGTAATGTTTCGTCGATGTAGGCGGCCGTGGTGCCTTTGTTAATGTGCTTGTATTCGGGGCTGAAGTTCGTGAGCGTCACCCTTGCTTTCCCTGCACGTAGCTCAGCTATGCCTCTAGCGACGCAAATTTCACGGTCGAGCAGTAAGTGATGATCACCCTCGATGACGCCCTCCATGTCTGCATGCACTTCGGTACCGACGGAAATCATTACGCTGGAGCGAGGCGGAACGCTGACTTGTTCTTCAAGCAGATTCAAGGCATGGTAACTTATGCTTGTATCCGGTGGTATCGCGTTGTGTGTTGAAAGCGTTATCGACTTGGACCTTAAGTCGATGACTGCACCGTGTTGATTTAGAAAGTCCATGCCTAGGATGACATCCCGGGAGCAGTGCTGCAGGATTACGAAGTTCGCCGGGTAAGTGCGGTTGTTTACCGTGACTCGCGCTGTGCAGATTCCAGTCGGCGTTATTAGGTAGCCTCCCGCTGTCCGGATATCGGGTCCTTGCCAGGCTGTTTTCACCTTCTTCAACTTGGCGGCGAACGCGCCACTGAAGACGGAATAGTCGGCGCCAGTGTCGACGAGAGCGGTGACGTTATGACCATCGATGAGCGCGTCTAGATCTGTAGACCAGCGTCTGGCGTTGCGGTTAATTCGTGGCGTCGGATCACGGCTGCGTCGGCTTGCTCTGCTCCTGCTACGTCGCGTCGGCAAGTCTTCTTTCGGCGGCGAAGTGTTGTCGTCAAGGCTCTTGCCAGGCGGCGTGCTGATATCTCGTCGTGATGATTCGTGAATATTCTTCAATGGCGGCGGAGGATCTTCGGCATTACCTCGTACAGCAACCGCACCTCCATCGGTTGCTGCTTTTAGTTTCCTGGGTAAGGGCTCGCAGATCGGCCCCGGGTGGGGCCGGTGTACTGACGGCGATGCGGCGAGATGTAGCGGTCCGGTGACGGCGAGCGTGAGGGTCGTCGTGGTTGCCACTGGGCTCCGGCGAGGTAGTCGGCGATATCACGTGGTCGCTCGCTAAGCTGTGGACGCGGCGCGTTGACGGCGAACCCTCGTAGGCCCATCTCGCTGTATGGGCATCGGCGGTAGACATGGCCGGCTTCCCCGCAGTGATGGCCCGCTTCCCCGCAGTGAAGTGCGTTCATGTTTGCTTGTGCGCGCGTGACACCATGCATGTTAATTTGGTTAGTATGCCTATGTTTACAAGTGATTTTTGAAACACATATTTATTCATTCCGACACACTTATTTTCGAAACCCTATAATGCGACGAAGACGTCGACACGCTTTGTTCTTAAGACGTGTAAAGCCACCTGCTGAGGCTGACTTGTTGTGACATTACACACTGCTCGATCGAAACTTGGCGCTCGCGGATAGTTTCTGGTGAATTCGCCCAATTTACCACCATGCGTTTAAACGCGACAATCTTACATGCTGATAATTTACAAAAATGATCGTGAGGATGCGCGTTTTCAAAGCGTTGTGATACTGAGCGACAGCACTGCTACATGTGCATGACATGTTGGCCACGAATCAAGGACAAAGGCAGAGAAAAAGAAACACAAAACGACGACACCGCCCGTGTGGTCGTTTTGTGTTTCTGTGTCTTTGACCTTGATTAGCCAACTAGGCCAAACTCAAATTCTTCTCTGCTACATGTGCTTTGGTAATGTGCTTCGATGTGGACTGAGATTGTTTTTTGTTTCGTTACCCTATCTTCGTTGTAAAGTTTCTATGCGGGTTCCTTTCGTTTTCTTTCATACAGAATAACCGATTGAAGGGCTCGCTTTGCAAGCAGAGAAAGACTTGTGCCTAGTAGAGCTTATTCAATGTAATCGCTGATGAAAAGGCCGCGGTTATGGTTCACTATGCGCTAACTCCCTACCTGTGGGTGCAGAATGCAAGAATGGCAATCTTTCTTTTTCTTTTTTTACGTGCCAAAACCACGATATGATTACGAGGCACGCCGTAGTGCAGGACTCTGGAATAATTTGGACGACCAGGTTTTTTTTTAACATGCACCTACATCTAAGTACACGGGTTTTTTCGCATTTCGCCCCCATCGAAAGGCAGCCGCCGTGGCCCGGAATTCCTATCTTTCCAGACACTAAGAAATTCCATGGTCTGAGAATATATTTGAAAGCGTCGCCCTATTCGATTGAACTTGCCATCTTGTGCAGTCCTATGAGGTTCTCTACCATGGTGCGCACGTCCTGGTATGTGATGACCTGCTTCCTGATCTTGAGCAGGCAATCCTCGGCGTGCAGGCAGAGCTCGTCGCGTGCGAACGTCAGCAGCGGATCCGCGTACAGCGACAGCTTGCCTTCACGGCGAACGAACTCCTCCAGCAGCGTCATGGCTGTCTTGGGAATCTGCTGGCGAGGGGCAAGAACGTGCGCGTGGTTAGTTGCGCGCACAACCCTCCTAATGCAAGGTAAAAGGGAAAAACAAGAACAGGTTCAGTGAAGCACATCAAGAACAACAATTTTACTTACTGTCGTATGGGTGTGGTATATAAAGTTCCCCTTAGCTGTGGCCATTTCTACGTATCGCAAACAGGGCGGCGTATCAAGCAGAGGCTAATGGAACATAAAAGGTTGTTACCCGTGGGTCGTCTTCCTACCTTTCCAGTCTTGGCCAAGACTGCCAAGATTGTAACGGCACGCCTGAGTTAGATGAATGTGTGATACTGTACAGACATAGGAGTGAAGATCCGCGTCTAATGGTCAAGGCATGGCATATCAATAATGGTTGAAGTGCGTGCGTGAGTCAGCCTTCGATTACCTTACATAAGAAAAAGATCAAATGCCGCAACAGTTATCTCTCATCTAGACCGGCACGAGTACCCGATTGACACGTGGTGCTACCATTTCAGAGCATGCGCAGATGAGAGTTGTGTGTCTTTTTTTCTTTTTTCGCCTCAGTGCTTCCTTCAGTTGATAGTCGGCGTCTGTGTTGTCTACTTCCCTTCTCTTGTGGCCGTGTCTGCATGCCTTACCTTTTTTTATTGCGATAGCAATTATATGGACACTTCCACCGGATTTCTGCCGTCGGCGTCGCCGTCGTCGTCGCCGTCGCCGTGAGGTTCCGTATAGATAAATTCATCGCCGCGCGCCGTATGCCCGAGCGGAAGCGTGCGGGGACACACGCTGTCACGGAGAGCGAACGCACTCAATCTTCCACGCGCAAGCAAGGAAGCGGGAAGCGAGCGCCGGAGGGAGCGGGGGTGGGGGGGGGGGGGGGGCGCATTTTTACTCTGCCAACAACCGCGCTCGTCTCTCGCTCGCACCGTCTCTTATCTCCACACGGCTCTGACCTTTATGCGCTGTGCATGCGCCGTTGTTTCCGTTGAAGCGATAGACCGCACGTACTGTACCTTCGGCCGCTGCGGCGTATATGCGCTTGCTGCCAGCGTTTTGACAGTCGTTGTCTGCAGTCATTCAGTGTGATCTATTCATGTTTGTTTGTGCGCGCTCACACCACAGTTAGTAATAGTCGGGCCACATTTTCCAACGCACGCTACACATGCAATGCTGCCCGGATCGGCAGTGCAGCGCTACAGGTGTGTCCCTTCGCAGGCGCTGCCCACGGGAAGCGCTTCTCATCAACACCACCGTTTCACACGCGCCTTCTCGTGGTCATCGAGTCTCTCTTCATGTCGGTCTACTTACGCCGCAGCACACCTGCTTACTTAATCAGCTCATGTTTACTACAATTCATATTGCTACCAAAGCCGCTCACCTTACTTCGTATGAGATTGCTGTGTTGCTATCGCATTCATTGATTCGCCCTCAGGGCGAAACTGTGACATTTTTTTGCATTATGAATCCTTACCAACTAGCTGAGCTCTCTGTTGATCCAGCTCTCCTACATAAAAGGCATTGCATTGGCTCACTGTTATGCGCGCATCACACTCTCTTCACAACCACAGCGCATATTGCCACTCGTGAACTTGCCATCTCGTGCTCAGTGAAAATAACAAGCACGCCTGCTCAATGCGCCAACGCAAGGCTTTCTCAAGCACCCAAAACAAAGGTGGAAGAACCTTGAGCAACAGTGAAAAAAAAATGCAGATCCAAACACGCATCTTCGAATATGCGTAAAGCGAACCTATTGTGAAGCCAAAAGAGTCGCAGCTTCACCCAAAACTAGAAGCTTCGAATGTGATAGCAAATTAGTGGACAGGTATACGAAGTAAGGATAGTAGTTTTATCAATCGCAGAAGCTTGTAAACATAGGCATATTAACGAAATGAACAAGCATGGTGTCACGCGTGCACAAGAAAGCAGGACCACATCTCACTCGATGACCAGGGAAACTCGCTATTAAAACGCTGGAGTGAGGAAGCGCGGCGGCAGCAACGAGCGAATTGACCTTCGTGCTGCGTCTCACTTCAACGCGAACTAAGCCGCGAAAACAGAGCGCACCGCGGACTTTGTCCCCGAGGCAGATGTGTACAACGCCAATTATTAAGAACACTTACCTAAAGAATTGGGGCTAACTCAGTTTCAATTCTTGCCTCTGAATAGAGCCAAGTGCCACAGTTTTCCTCTGCAATTATGTAGATAATCGTCGAGCAAAGCAAAAATGGGTGTCTGAAGCAATATCCATAAACGTTTTTTAACTAGTACGTAATTATTGATCGCATTAAATGCTTTAGACACATCCACGGAGCTAGCCTACACACCACTTAATTATTATCCAGTGCACCTATCAGTTACCCTGAAGTCGGCTGCATATCCGCTGGACTCGGGAGTGCCTAAAAAGGGACAGGTTGCAGGACAGGTTCACGTGGCCCCTACGGTGCATGGCCCCAGCAGGCGGACCCCTTGTGCGCGCCCCACCCAGGTGAGCATGAAGCGTCGTGTACAAAGCGCCTCCTCTGGAACTTGTGTTCTGCTTGACCTATATGGTGAGCGCCCTTCAATTCGTTTGTTCTGTAGGGGCCGGGTTGACGGGGAGAGACGCCAGAGAGAGGAGATTCTTGTTTTTTGCGAAGGAAAAGTGGGGTAGATGCAGTGGGGCGGCAACAATCTCTCGCCTGAGCATACCTCATATCTGCGGTGAAAGGGAATGAAACAGGAGCTCGGCGCGAGAGAGTCGTGGTGTGGACCGTCCGAGAGAAAGCCTAGCGTGCGCCAGGCGTGCGTCACCCAAGCAAGCTGGACCCCTGCATAACCATCGCATATTCTCCCCTTTACGCCTTGCTCTATATAGTGAATGCGTATATTGTGGCGAATATAATCCTTTTACTAAGAAGAGCAGCGTTATGTTTGGCGGCGACGAAGATCCGCCACCTGCAGTTAACAGGAACCGCGGGAGGCAAGTTCTGTATTTTACTGTTTCTTCTTTTCAGGTTGTAGTTGTTGGAGTGCGCATTTATGTCTGTATTTTTGTAAACTGTCGTGACCTCGTTTCATTTAATTGGATTTATCATCAAGTGCGCGAAATATCCTTGTACTTTTGAGTAAAGTATTATTAATTGTAAAGTCAAGTTTCTTGCTTATAAAATGTATATTTCAATTCAGTGCATTAAAATTATGTATTTATCTATGTCACGTTACATTGTGCATTGTACAGTATATCGTATTTGTATTGATATACTGTTGCTGCAGGAAGTACTAACATCCATTGTAGTTGCTGCCTGATATTTTTCTTTGTGTTATCTATATTTGCACTATAACGGTTGTATGTTGCAATGTGAGGGTCTGCGGAGATGCGTGGCGCAGCTTTTAGCCCTGATGAGCGTCCAGACTTTTCTGGAGAAAACAAAACTTGAACTATAGCCAAATGCGTTGAGTTGAAGCATTGGTTATTTCAAGCATAATCTGAGATTGCAGCGAGAAGGGGGAGGGGTTCGATTTTCGTTAGCCACGCCCGAACGAAGCCAACCGGTAATGAAGTTAAGGGGAAGTCACAAAAAAAGTCACATGCTGTTTCAATTGAAATGTGTATATGATAATGTGAGGGAAAACTAAATTAGACGAAGAAACAACTTGTCGCTGGTGGGAGTGAAGCTCACATCCTCCGTTTTACAAGAACAATGGTACCTCTTAACACATTAATTGACGAGCATGGTATGGTGAGAGGCGACACCACGTCCAAGCCATTTCCTACTCTTGAAAAGCCGCTTCGACCGTTCCGGTTATTAAAGGGCATTACTGTTTCTGCTGTTCAACAAATACAGGTTTCTCTCATGAAGGCACCATTGCTGTAAAGACAAGAACAAACAATTGGTCTACCTTGTTCGTCAGCGCAGGCGACACAGACCCAAGGAAAGATTCCAAAACATAATGTTGAAGAAATTGATCTAACCTCTCCTGATCGACTACTTCGATCGACTAGTGAACTTATCGGGCAGGTCACATAAGACCCCTGAGCATAAGGAATAGCAACCAACAAAAAAAATGACTCCGATTTCCTGCTCAGGTATAAAAACTGAGCAGTGTCGCCCGAAAGAATAGAAAGCATTAACGTCGCGCTGAATTTCCTAAAATGGTGTTCTAAGAGTACGTGGGGTGGCATCCTCGCACGATACAGGGTGCAAAGTAACTGCTGCTGCACAGCAGAAACAGTTCCCTGGTAGCTGTTAGGCATCTCGCAACGCTGGAATTACGAGGAACGCCACTACCGGCGTTCAGGAATCGCACCTTGATGGTGCACGAAATGAGACAGAAGGAAAAGCGGTTCTTGCTTCAAGTATACTGCCCGTTTCGCTCAGACCCGTGTGTGAACCACGGTGTCGTATGCCTACAGGATCCAGCTTCCTAGTGTAGAAACTCTATCGGGAGGGACGGGGGGTACAGCTTCTCAGCACTAGTGTTTGTGCCTACAATGATCCTGCAACGCCACACTGCAACAGCGTCAGCGCTCCAGCGCGGCCGTGGCTTGTGCCAGCAGTGCCTCCTCTGCAGAGCCGATTAAGCGGACGTGGTCGACATCGCCTCGTCGTTGTTGCAGCCACACGCACCCGCCTCTCTCCTAATGCCCCGGGCGCGAACCGCGCATGCACCCTCGAATGGGACAGCAGGACAACAGCGGGGATGGCGGCGTTTTCACGCTTCGAGCGTCGGCATAATCGCAAGCATTGTAGAACGTCAGCGCTGTGTGCGCTTACTCCTGTTTGCCTTGTCTTCCTAGCGCTGCGCTATATTCCGGAGCCACTAAGAAGCTCAATATAACATTATGCTTCCCCCTTCGGTTGAAAGGGCAACATTTTCCTTCATCAAGTATAATAGACAGCGCCAGAATATGCACAGGACCAAACGACGAGTAACGAGACAGACACAGGGCGCACTAACAACTGAAGGTTTATTCACAAAAAGCGCAGAATATGTATACTGGCTGAACATGAATAAACACAAAAAAGGAAACTGTCACTTGCGTCACATGGCCAAGCCTACTAGGCGCGAAATGGGGATCTAGTAAGGAATCTGATATCCTTATCCGAGAGTATGACGGAGGGCATGCTAACACAGGACTCATCCAGCTTTTGTAGCGTTAGCTACACTGGCCTAGCCAAGCCCGTTTCGCGCGGCATATCAAGAGCCGTGCTGCGCATGCGCAAGGATCAGTGATGTCACACGGCTTGCGTACCGGAGGGCTTCTAGTACACTCTACCGGAGGCACCGGAGCCGGCACCTCTCGCGCACTCCGCCGCCGCCGTGCGCGACTCACCGCCGCCGGTCTGCGCATTCCAGAGGAGTGATGTCGTAGCCATGGTAGACACACTGGCGCCGGCGCGCGCTCGCTGTGCACGCCGGCGCACGCTCGCCTTCAAAGTATGTCTGACACTGCGCTGGAGCCGCTGCGCTTCTGACTGTTGTTTGCCAGTGTGGTATAGCCATGGAGCGCAAATGCTGCTCAACAGCGCAGAAGAACGGAGCCGAGAACTCCAAATACTGTGTTGGGGCCATAGAGACGGCAGCGTGTTACTTCGCTGATCACCGAGCCGTCTTTGTGGCAATAGAGAAGCAATGTGACGTTGAGCAAAAATAAATATACATGTGCCACATAATACGTATACCGCGTGTGTGTCATTGGAGCAGCAGTAAGCATGACAATCAAGCTAATCCTTGACAATCTAGACAACCAGGAAAGCTAAGAATAATCAGCTGAACCTTTGCTAACGCTACGTATATCCTGGCATAGCCGAGCTAAGCCACTGCAACTTTTTTATTTCCAGGGCTTCAACAATCTCCCTTGTTAGTCTGTCTGCTGATTTGAACATGATGCTGGTATTTTCCATTAAAGCAGCGCAGCCGCAGTCCCTACAATGAATACCTAGATGTCCTGATATTGTCTTTGTTGTGTTGTACTTATGTCCTTTCAATCTCTCATTTAGGCACCTTCCCGCTTGGCCTATGTAAGACGCACCGCAATTCAAAGGAATTGAATAGACCACGTTTTTCGCGCAGTGCACAGGCTTATCTCGATGATTCGTGGTACATACACATGCCTTGCTTCCTTCATTAAACGCTCTGCACATTTTTGCGAGCTTTTCCGGTGCGGTAAAAACAACTTTTACTCCTGCCCTTTACGCTACTTTCTTCAGGTTATGCGAAATAGAATGTATGTAGGGAATGGCGGACACATTCTTCGCGCCTTGTGCTCCCGCGTGGTTGACGTTATTGCCTTGCTTCTTGAGTCTGAGCATCTTTTCTGCAACTGCAGAGAGCAATGTTCGCGGATACCCCGCTTCAGTTAGGTGACGTACTTGCTCGTCGAAACTTCTTCTCATGCGATGAACGCATGATATCTTTAGGGCATTGTCAAAGGATGAGTGAGCTATACCGCGCTTTACGAGCTTTGAATGAGAAGAATGAAACATCAAAATTGGTTTCTTTGCTCTAGGCTGGAACTCCCAGCAGACATGTTTGGATGAGAAATGCAGCCCTAAATCAAGAAAACGTAAATGACAGTCAACTGGAAGCTCGTAAGTTACTACTAAAGGTGCTAGGCACTCACTAGAGACTGAAATTATCTCGGAAGACTGCTTTCCAGCCTAGAGAAACCAACTAGCCCAAAAACACGTCCTTACCAGTAACATTTTCCTAAAGCCAAGTTTTCTAGGCCAGCTCTGCGGGAGTGTTCTGACCGTGGCGGCTGCTGCCTCCGTCTTGTCGAATATCTCACGCACAGGACAGCACTCGCATAACAGTGCGGCGTATATGTGGCCCCATCCCCCGTGCAGGTACGCTCTGTTCTCTACGCAATTACGCATTGAAGCAATAAACCATGTCTAATGTACTCAGTGCAACAAATATACGTCTGCAAGAGCACAATTTTATAACTTTTGATTCCTTTTGTCCCAAGATTAGCTCGTCGTTTTTTGCCTCCTTCTTGCCGTGCAAGGTGGGCCTTTTCGGGGAATGTAGCAATAGCAAACAGCATCGATCCCCTGAGAGGCGTAATGCAAAATAGGCGATTCCACAGCGCAATCTGCAGTCGCGTCGATCATGTGGGTCGCGTGAAGGGTTTCAGAGTTTAGCTCAGTTGCCGTGGGGCCAACATATCTATACTACAAAACGCGTTGCATGAGATGAACAGCGTTTACTTAACCTCTTCACGAAATATTCCCTTCACCTTGGTTCCCAAATTTATTAAACCGGTATATTTTTTTCCTTTATTGCAGTTACACACTGCCTTTCTACATTTAAAAGGAAAGCGACAGGAATTTCGAATAGAAACGGTGTGTTAGAAAGCGCTCTCTACAAGGCGCTTTCAGGCTACCTGTAACCAGCCTCACATGCTGGCTCTGCCATAATCTAGAGCAAATGTAAGCATGAAACGGCTACCAGCAAGGCAAATTGGTGCCGCGAAACAGGCCTGAAAGCTTACTGAGCCGAAATGAACCTGTTTTTAACTGAACCTCCTTGCAAGTCTTGTCTCGGCCAAACAACCATCCACGGCGCGCCGGACGCTCCCAGACTCGTCACACAGCGTGGCGCCATCTCTTGAAGGAGGCAGCGTAAAACTCGCGCCGCGGAACTCATGGACAACTGGCGCTGAAAAGAGCACGGGGAACCCTGTCTTGGCACCAAAAGATGACAACCAAATGTATGGTGCACCGTATCTGCCCTTTGAACGTCGCTGTTCGATATGACAAATGTAACTTCAGCGTACTAGAAGTTACAGCTTAAGTGATATTTTGAATAAAAATTAAAAGTAACTTGGAAATAATATTTATTTGTAACTTGTATGGGCAGTAAAAAGCGTATGTAATGGGGTGAAAAAATGTGGTCTCTGGCCCCCAACCCCTTGTACAGGAGTGGGGGGCCAGAGATCATATTTTCTAAAGTTTTGACTGGTTGCCCGGATGATCTCGTTTTGCTCTCGCAACGTTGCCCGGATGTTCTCGCTTCATTCTCGCCCCATTCTTGTCTTAAGTGTTCGGATAACGGCTCTGGATTTCGGCTCAAGATCTCTTGAAGGGCGCCTACAACGGGAGCTAAAAGCATTTGATGCTTAGTAACTTCGACATCATAGAAATAGTTCACTCACTTACCCTGGGGAAAAGTGTGCTCAGAGTCCTGGCAGACTTCTTCGCTTTCTTTTCTGCCGCTGTAGAAAGAAACACACAACCATTAACGCGGAAGCCAGTGTAGTAATGATCAGCTGCGGTTGCACTCAGAACGGTCGTTTGTTTAGGTGTTACATAGCTGACTTCCGTTTGGTAGACATTCAAAAAGTCACAGGCGAAGGCGAAGCATCGATTGTGATAGCAAACAACTGCACAAAGTAAGGATAGTAGTTTTATCGGCAGTATTAACTTGTAAACATTCACGTACTAACCAAATTAACAAGCACGGTGGCACGCGCGCACTAGCAAACATGAACACATCTCACTCGAACACCGTGCAAACTCGCTGTCAAAACGCTGGGATGAGGAAGCGCCGCAGCAGCAGCGAGCGAATTAACCTTCGTGCTGCGTCTCGCATCAACGCGAACTCAGCCGCGAAAACACAGCGCACGGCAGACTGTGTCCCCGACGCAGATGGCGTTCAAGGCACAGTGGCCCGCGGGCGGGCGCGCGCAGCCGCCGAGGCCGTCCTCAGTACCCCCCCCCCCCTCTTTAACCTCCCCCCGTAGCCTTGCTCGGCATAATGAATGATCAGCATAATCATTTAGGTGAATAGCGGGAAGCACGGACTAGGAAAAATTGTCTTAGCAAAGCTTCTTATTGCTCGTCTCTCGTTACGCTTGGGTTGTTTTCCACGCTTAGAAAATTGCTTACTTCTTAAAACAGCGACGAAAATCTCGCACTACTTGAAGCGCACTCCTGTGCTTTCTTCTGTAGCACCTTGTTACTGCATATAAAGTGTAATTATATGCAGCTTAATTACTTATCTACCTATGACTGAAAAATATTTCTCAGAAACACACATTCATGTGACGGCACGTGATAAACAAAAAGGTCAGTATGTAGACCTGGGGACGGAAAACGCTCGTTAGCGCATAAATGACATAGAGAGCGCCAAAGTCAATAGTAACTCTTCGCCTAGATAAAGAAAATCAAACTCCACACCTGTGGAAGGTACGTTATATCCACTTATGTGCTTTCAAATTTGGTCATTCTTACCCATGTGCATGCTGCCGATTGGTTTGAAAACATAGTTGAAACAAGCCACATGACGGTAACAGTTCATAATCACAACAGTGCTAAAAACCAAGACAATGGCGAATAAACAGGTATACGACAGAAACAACCAGCTTTCACTGTTTCACTTGTTTACTTCATGGATTAAGAAACTGCAGGCACAGTAATTTACCAGCAACAGTTCATAAACTGCATAAAATCCCCCAAGTTTAGTAACCTCTTTGGCATCAAAATAGGCTTCGTGACGATTCTCATATATATGCGTTTATATGGCGATATGGTTTTTGTTCCACGCGCTTTGAGGCTGCAAGTTTAGTATAGTAACGGCTGTTCTGATATGAGCAGTCACTAATCAAAAACGCCACCATCTGAATAAAACAAGCATTTAGAAGTTCAAGAATAAAAATCTGTCATGAACGGCCGAGTTATTTTCCACTCCGGAGCGTTCCATAAAGCCTTTATTTAGATAACCGGCTTTCATATCCGACTAACTCCATTGAATCGCGCGAAATACTATTCCCTCTGCCTTGCACAAAGCTGATGAACAAAGAGCTTCAATATGGTGCTTTGTTGCTTCTATGGATCGTCAAGGAAGGTAAAATACCTACCGCCACACGCACGCCCGCGCTCAGCTTGGAACGTTTTTCGAGGAGGAAGTGTCACATGAGCGGCTTTAGCCAATCGGACACCTGCGCCGGGGGTTCAGAGTACCGATGGCGGGCGGAAAAAGAATACCATACTCTGACGCACAAAAAAAAAGAAATTGTGTAGGAACCACCAACGGTAATTTTCAATGTCAGCGAATAACCGACCCCATCAGAAATCTACACGCTTTGTTAAAGGAATCGTGCGCTTGATGATGATGCTTGATGATATTTGTTTCCATGAAAATATTTAGGTAGTATTGGATGACCACTAGGGGGCCTAGCGATGTGTACGCACCCCACATGAGCTCCGGTTTTTCACCTCACAGCGACCTTCAAGCTGGAGGACCAGCCCGGAAGTAACCATCGCCACGACTGCGGTAATTCGTGCGGATCACGGAGAACTTAACTTCTCGGCAAGTGCATCCATATTCATCCATAAATCGCCACATTTCGTGCCCAGTTCGCAGGCCACTGCATTAACCCTAACGCCGGCTCAGCAGCCCGGCGTCTCTTCCAACTTATCAGGCAGCTATGGAAGAAGATGAGGGTACTGAAATAACACCGAAAGAATTACATGGGCCAGGATGGCTCGCTGCATATAAGGAACTTAAAGCGAAGTAAACCAAGGTTTACCGAATCTGATGCCATGTCGGTTACAACAACTAGTTCGGTAGCGCTGACGCGTTTTGTCCGCGTGGGCAAGAGCCGAAGCCGGCGCCGCCGCCGCTGCCGGAAGATGATTTCAAAGTGGTACTTCGACCGCGTGACGGACTCAGTAAAGCCAGCTGGAGCTCCACAGCCGACGCCGACAGCATTATAAGAACGGCCGCTCCGGAAGCGGCGACGCAACTAGAAGACACGATCTGAATGAACACAAGCCAAAATCTCAATACTTTCAGCACACCAACGCCATAAAGTACAGCCAGATCAAGGTGAGTAAACTACAAGACAATAAATTCAGCATGACTACCTACATTATGGCCCCCTAAAACTCGGTCAAAGGAATCATCCACGGTATCCCGGACTACGACACACAAGAAGACATTATCAGAAGTTTAGCGCGTGGCACCTCCCCCCCCCCCCCCCCCCCCCCGTGTCCTGCACGCCGGGCGTATGGGCAAGGCGTCCTCAGCTATCATCGTTTTTAAATATGAGTAAGTACCCTACTACATCAAATTTTGACAATTTTACCGATGTCCTATGTACAAGAAAAAAAACCCGCATATCCACGAAGTGAATGATGATGAATGGGCGAAGCACCAGGGGATCATATTCGGGTAACCGTGCATCCCCCGTACATGCGAGAGCACGGAAAGGGGCGGCAAAACGCCGGAAGCGTTATCTACCTGAGGTTGGTGGCGCCGATGCTAGGTTCAAGCGTGACGCCGGCAAGCGGACCCAGAGGCGGCGAAAGCGCGTGAAGCGGCGGCAAAACACAGAAAGCGTTCTCTACCTGAGGTTGGTGGCGCCGATGCACGGTTCAAGCGCGAGCTTCGCGAGCCCTCAGCCCCGGGTCCTCTTGCCCGCGAGCCCTCAGCTCGGGGTCCGCATGCCGGCGTTGCCGTGCTGCTGCAGCTTCGCGAGCCCTCAGGTCCGGGTCCGCTTGCCGGCGTCGCTGTTTTGCTACAGCAGCTTTGCGAGCAACAGCTTTGCGAGTTGAGTCGCCACTCTCACCTTTTCATCCATAGCGGGCGCGCCGTTATCAGAAGCGACTAGGGTGCCTCGATGCCCAGCGCCGCCGTCCAGGGTGGAGACAACCCCGCTGGCGCCGCCATATTGAGTCACACGAGCTGAGATTCAGCTAGAGTGTACTAGAATATGGTCGAGTGGGAAGAGCGGCTGGGGCGGCGCATGCTTTGCAGTGAGGCGCCCGACGTGGAAAAATACTGGGGCGGCGCTGCGGTCGAAGTGGATTAAGCCGCATCAAGGTCGCGCCGTTGGAAACTGCTGGCGATACTGCGCGGCAGGGTCATTCGTACTACTTCGCGCGCTGGTATTTGCGTTCAGACCCATCAAATGAGGTTCGTAATTGCATATGACACGTATTTATGCCTTAAGAATAAATTCCTTTTCTTTCTCTTCTTTATTAATTTTTTATTATTTTCTAATGCCGCTCGGTGATTGCGCGTACATTGCGGCCGCAGTGTCAGCTTTCATTCTACTCTGTTATTGTACGGTTCCCTGTGGAGAAAAATATTTTTCTCGTTCTTCAAGCAGCATGTATCTCTCGTGTGTATTGTTGCGCATATAGTTTTCTATCAGTAGGTCTTGCGAAACGCAGACGAAGCAACATATGTAACCTTCCTGCTTGCCGCTTCAATCAAGTAAAGCATATCTGCCCCATCCGGTACCTTGTACTTAGATTTGCGGAAAGCATTGGCATAGATAAAAAAAAAGAGTAAACTGCAGTGCAACATTCCATTCAAGTTTCCACCTTTCTCGCGTAACAGAATGCGGAGTAATTGGTACGGGGTCATTTATTACAGTTGGACCCGAGCGCCGCAAACGGTTTTAGTTAGCCATTCTATATGCTAATCTTTGGCCGTAAGCCGTACATGGAATTTTTTTTCCAGTCGATGCTTCAAAAAAAAAAAAAAAAGACGAAAGAAAGCCTGCCCGGTAGCCTAATTAGTGCCTATATCATGGATACAGTGTTGCGCTGCTAATTCTGGAGCTCGCGGGTTCAATACAGGTCGCGGAATTCGATGGGAACGAAATGGAAAAAAGACTCGTGTACTTCTATTTAGGTGCGCTTTAAAGAACCCCAGGTGGCAAAAACTCAACCGGGTGCTTCATAATCATATCGTGCTTTTGCCACGTAAATCCCAAGAATTAGCATATATTAAAAGAAAAAGAAAAAAAGCAGGTGGCTGCGTTCTTCGGATTACTTCTGGGGATGTAAACAACAAATTATTCTCGAGTCTGATTTCCGAGAAAAACATGTTACGCTTATCCTATATTTCATGCGTAAATGTAATGCCGTTCCCAAATGTATGACCACTCAACTCTGCAGCTTGTATATTATAAGCGGCTGCGTTCAGTTATCCGGTGCACTATCATAACGACCATAATGAAACAATTAAAGGAACGGCATACCTCACATACGCGTAGAGGTATGTGCAGATCTGTTGCGTTCGTTGAAAATAAGTGTACGTGGTACCCCGTGGGGCACCCAGTTTTAATGGGTGGCAAACATGGTGAGACTGTCAAAAATTCTTGTCTGAATCAAGTTAGCAGATTTATAGGCAGCTCCAAAATGGGTCGTTTATATTGAATGAGAGCTAGGAACTTGTTAAGCAGGACTTATTAACACCCGTACGTTAACTCTCCGGCAGCAAAATCATTCGGAATAACAGTCCTCACTTGCATGCAGTCACTCACCTTTGAGATTTCAATACTGCTATTATGCGTTACATTCGATCGGAAATGACTATTCGGCGTCGTACAGTATAATGATAACACACACACGCACACACACACGAAGCAACAAAACGACCGACACCAACCAAAATAAAAGCTAAAAAAATAAAAACTGAGTAAAAGATGTTTCGCCTTCGCTACGGAAGCCTTGTTCACAAGATTGTGAACAAGGCTTCCGTAGTGAAGCCGAAACGTCTTTTACTCAGTTTTTATAATTTTTTTAGCTTTTATTTTGGTCGATGTCTGTCGTTTTGTCAATTGCTTCATGTTTCATCCCGACCACACGGGCTTCCGTCGAACCCTCAATTTCACACGCACACGCACGCACGCATATATATATATATATATATATATATATATATAAGATGGTTTTGCCTGCTATGAATAATATTTCTGCGACTGAGAGTTTTATTTCCAGTATTCACTAATAAGTGTGTTTGTCACTGCATACACGTGCGCTTATTCCGGTCGGGAGTTCTCACTTTTTCAATTATTGCATTTAGAATATTTGTTATTGTTTCCCTTACATATATATATATATATATATATATATATATCGTAAATATACATGTCCATGTACCCTTTGATTTAATTACCTAGAAGTACATTGGTCATTGTTCGCGCCACGCAGTTAATAAACCTGGTTTATTTCACTCTAATATTGTTTTCTTCGCTCATTGTCCCTGATCAATATCCACCAACAAGAAGCGCGTGTAAAATGACACGATATCAATAATAACATTTTCTTACGTAGCCTTCATGGTGCGGAGATACCAGTTACTTTTAGAGGGCAGTGGTAAAAACAGCAGTTCACCTGGTTAAAACTACATTTGTCACCGGCCGTCAAGAGTCACTGGCGCACCGAAGCAACTAAACCGTTAAAAAAATGTACTGCACAGAGGTTCTGCAAGAAAAACTGGGCGCTGCCAGCGTCCGAGTAGCGAACGCGCGCTCGCTAGCAGACGACGCGCTTGACAACGACAGCAAAATTGAAGACGTCGCGTTGTATAATCTATGCTTCAAATATATATGTTTGGCAAAATGGTGTAAACATAATGTTGCAGTTAAAATAAAGCGCTATTTTAAGAGCGTACTATGCGCAATCGGCCTCGGCGCCCGCAGCGAAAGTACGTTGAATATGCCGCGAAGCGCGTCTCCGCCCCAATCCAGTTCGCTCGCAGCGCCCTCGCACTATTTTTCCACACGCGGCGCCTCAGCGGCAGAGCGCCGTTCGGCCCACTCGACCATTGTCTAGTACACTCAAACTCAGCTACGCTTGCGTTCATAAATAGTGTTACTCGCGGCGCACTTCCAAGTGGTTTGCTTTGATGAGGATTTTTTTTATCGGTATCACATCTGCACATATTTATAACCAATAGCCGTTAACTCGTCGAAGGTCCAAGACGTAAATGTATGGCGCCGGGAACATGCCCCAAGTTGCCTAATTCAATTTACATTTAATATGCCGTGTGTATGTTTGAAATACGCACTATTTTTTTTGCGTTTCGATGCTTGGTATATAAGGTTTGCGACCCCCTGTGTGTGGATGTTTTTCTTTTTCGCTGTTGTATTTTGGTTTACACGTCACGCCTCCTTTACCGTAGCCAGCCACTCGCGCACGGCGGTTAGTTTCCCTTGCGTTGCGCGTGCTCTTCGCGTTCGTTGCAATTATTTGACGATATCTACGCGCAATCTTGCTTTTTTTTGCCCACAAAACTGTGTGCTGACAGGATTAAGCTGGTGTAAAAATAACTGCGATGTGAAAATAAGGTTTAGTTAGTGCTGTAGAGAAACATGTAACGTAACTTGTCTGTGTCAATCTTGCGCAGTACACACAAGAAACCAAACGATGCACAAAATACATTTACTTACAATGTCTAGTACAATCAATCATGAAAGAGATAAAATCATGAAAGAGCACATGAAAAATTATATGCACAGTGTGGCGCCTGAAGGTTATGTTGAAAGACGACATAAAAAAAATTCGCAAGGTGGGCTCGACACAAAATTCGGGATAGTGAGAGTGTTTTTTAAATTTATTCATTACATGGGGGGGGGGGGGGGGTTCAAGTGAGTACATCAACCTTATTACACACAACATAAATCGAAAACAAGAATGCAAACAAGAAAACGCAACCGCGGGTAATATTAATCAAGATATCCAGCCAGAATACATCAGCTACCATCGAATACGTCGATCAGCCAAACACATCGATGGCGAGTACAGAACATTTTATAAATAACCCTTAGAACACTGATAACTACATTGAAAAAATAAACAACACTGCATACATATCGCGTACAAAAACCGTAAATGAAACTAAGACAGTCAAATACAGATTAGCAATGTTTTTCACTTCGAAAATATAGTCCATGATGATGTAGGGCTGTTGACTTTAACAGACGGCGCCCATCCTGTCGATTTCCCTCGTACTGGTCCTCTTCAAAGTGTTTCTAAGTACAAGTAAAACAACAAAAGTGATTATTGATATGAAAAGTTGCCTTGTAAATACAGTGAACCCATTACAGTGCTTAAAAATAAATTTTCGCAGAAGTAATGCTGTGTTACCTCGCTTCACACGTTTCGAAGAAATGCACAGGCTACAACAGACACCATGCCAGAAAGCGCCGAAACATTTTGGTCCCATGATGCCCCTTAACTCTACTACACCTGGGCATACCGTGCACAGGCATTTAAAGACCGTCACAGTACCAACTACGATCGGGAATGAGCACGAATGACCATCGGCTTACGATCACCACGCTACAAATATGTACAAGTCTAAAAAATCAGCTATGTAACGTAACACCCCGAGGTCCGCAAGATATCTCCTGAGAAATCAGAGAAAATCACAATGTTTCGCTTACCACGTACAAAACAGCCGCTCTCCCCAGACGAAGCACTGCGTTCTTTAGTCCCAAATAACCAGTACCGAAAAAAGAAAAAAAAAAAAGAAACAAGAGACACACACGATGTGTGCTTCCCGTGAAAAAGGAAAATAGGTGGCTTACGTGAAGATTCGTAGCTAATGTAAGACTATTTCGCGGCTAAGCATCTTCGTCAGTCCTTAAAATAAGGGTACAGACTACGCCCATCAAAACGAAAAAAGCCTATGCGACGCGCGCTCGCAAACCATACGCTACTCAGACAGCATCGGTGCAGTGCTTAGTTCGTGAGCGAACGTAGGTACGTGAGCGAGGATCAGAGAATACTTTCTTATTTAAATGAAAAACACGGTGCGGTAGTCTAAACATTCTTGACACTTACCTCGCAAATGCAGGAGTTATGCGTTGCCTTCCAGTGATTGCGCTTTACTTGGGCTTCCCATCTCTTCCGTCGCTCTGGGTCCCGAGGGAAGCGTAAACAACGAAGCCCTTTACGCGTCGATCCGGTGCACTTGGGAACACAACAGCCCGTCATGTCGACTCGATGCACTTGGCAAGCTTGTCATTCATGCGGCTGAACACTGTCCAGCAAGTAGAAGCGTCAGCGAAGCATCCGCGCGCACTGTGTCTCGAACTAAGCACCGGCACCAAGCACTCGCAACCGCTCACTGTGACTCAAGATGGCGTCGTAGCGAAAAAGCGGCGGCGCGGGGGCGGTCAAAGGATGGCACCACCCTGAACGGCGGCGCTGGCATCGAGGCACCCTAAGAAGCGACCGTTATCATCCATGCCTGAAGAGAAAAGAGCACGAGTCGGGAACGAACGCCCTTGTGCACCGCAGTGCCCCTAGCTACGAACGAGAGAGAAAGAGAGTGCGCGTCGTGAACGAACGCCCTTGTGCACCGCAGCGCTCCTAGCTACGGACGAGAGAGAAAGAGAGCGCGCGTCGGGAACGAACGCCCTTGTGCACCGCAGCGCTCCTAGCTACGGACGACAGAGAGAGAGCGCGCGTCGGGAACGAACGCCCTTGTGCACCGCAGCGCTCCTAGCTACGGACGACAGAGAGAGAGCGCGCGTCGGGAACGAACGCCCTTGTGCACCGCAGCGCTCCTAGCTACGGACGACAGAGAGAGAGCGCGCGTCGGGAACGAACACCCTTGTGCACCGCAGCGCTCCTAGCTACGGACGACAGAGAGAGAGCGCGCGTCGGGAACGAACACCCTTGTGCACCGCAGCGCCCCTAGCGGTCTCCATGCAAACCAGAGCTACGGACGACGATGAGGGACAAGGCTCGGCCCTTAGGGGCTTCGCCCCTAAAAAGACCGAAGTGTGTGGCATCTGCCGAAATGTCGGCCACAATGACGGTGTGTATCCCACCCCAAACGAAAAATGTTCGCAAGCAAAACCCGGCAACGGAGCATGACTGTGAAGTAGTGCGCGCTATGTGCAACGGCAACCATCTCTCTAGGTTGAAGTAGCACAAGAAGCATTTCCAAATCCCCTACATCATCCGACAACGATAATGGCAAAAACTTCTTTCGGAAGAAGAATAAACCGTCCCAACGAGGGCAGGCAAAGTAGATCACGAGACCGTCAATGGACGCAGAACAGCCAAGGAGCTTCCTTGGCTGTTCGAGCTTCCCTTCCGGAAGGTCAAGCAGCAGGGGCCGGTCTCGATCCAACCCGAGCTCCACTGTAAGTAGCACGGACCCCGGTGGGTCATAGCGGAACCCCGGTGTTGGTCACTCACATTGTTGACATGGAAGTGATTCTCGAGCTGAAAAAACCAGATGGCAGAGCTAACGGTGACCCTTAGATGAGCTGGGCTACGTAGTCTCTTCTCCCACTGCTCAGTATCCGAAAATGCAGGCCTCAGAGGCAGAACTCCAACAAATGAGGCAGACAGAGAACGGAAATCACTACACAGCGGGCAGAAATCACCCGACTACAAAACAGACCAAAGGAGCAAAGTCAGACACCGCGCTCAACCCCCACAATCTACCCCCTCCCACAACACGACAGCACCACCAGAGAAACGTAAGGCAAGAGAGCATACAGACAACTCCGAAGACACATTTCCAAGACACATGGTTACTGAGCTAGCCAACCAGATGCTTTAGCAACAACAGGAGAATGGTGCCCATTTCCAAAGTAAAAGCACGTCTAGACGCTCTGGAAACCAGAGCCACTAGCCTAGAGTCCTGGGTAGGTGCCATCGAAGCCAAAGTCTTCCATTGCGAGTCGAGATTCACTTGCGCGGTCTCCGGCTCCTTTTAGGGCAGGGACTCCAAATACTACGATCGACAAACACTATTCGAAATCCTAAACCGACCGTCGAAGTCCCCATGCCTCAACATGGTTCACAGTCGTAACTACGAGGTCTGGCAGTGGAACTGTCGTGGGTGTCGCCAAAAACGGGGAGAACTTCAGCAGTACGTTCGGGGCAAGGGGGCCCCGCGAAAGGTATTGAGGCGAAAGCTTCTTTACGCTACCTATGGCACCCGTCGGCGACTGAATAGTTTTCATCTTGAGAGCTAGAGATGAAACCACAAGAGAGCATTAGGGTGCGTTTATAGTCCTACGGCACGCGGGCGAGCGTCATCAGACGCCAGGCGCGTCGAAGCGCATTGGCCGCGCGTCCCGTTACGTTGGCGGCGCCAGTACGTCGATCCATCGGTCGAACTATAGCCGCTGTTGTTCTCGCCAACGTGATATAACGTGTGCGCGCGTTCACGCTACGTGGGACTATTTTAGCTCTTTACGGAGCCCTTACGTTGCCGCCAATGCCCGAGTAGAGTTGGGCCCGGCTGCGAGTTGCAACCAAGTCTCACTACTTTACTGATCCTCGCAGTGTCTTCATAGGCATAAAAATGATGAATAAACACTGTATTCATTGCAAACATGCCTGTACATCACTGCGAAACCACACCTCGACCACAGCTCGACAATGGGCCTAGCCAGGGCAATGAAGCTTTCGCTATCAAAGAGGGTTAACCAACACTAAACCACAGCAATTCTGTATGTTTTGATTCATAAATAAAAAAAAATTCTTCTAACACAGCAATTTGCACACGCCGTCCAGGAAATCAATATTGTCAGTGAAAACTAAATTCTTGTTCTCACCTTTTCTTCTCGGTTGAGTTGGGGTGAGTATGTCGCCAATGTGAGTAAAAAAATTGGAGGAGCTTAAGCCTCGCCTTTAAGAGTGGAACGCGATAGCGTTATCGGGCTCCGTTCGCATCACATTTTTCTTTATGAGTAGGCTTCACTGCAACACTCAACGTGGGAAAGGCAGCTTACCAAGACCAAGCTTACACAGATCCCCTTATAGTAGGCTTCAGTATTAAACACAAATGCATTGCTGGCAAGTCATTTTTACAGGAACAATTTAAGCCGTCTCATCAAAATGTGAAGGCCCTAGGACTTTTGTTAGTATTTTATTAATTGTTTGCTGTTCCCCGAGGCGCACGCGTTTCCAAAATTTAGAAAGGCTCAATTTTCAACATTCCCCTCAATGTTGCCTACAACCAAAGTACAGCCAAACACCATGAGAATTAGAGGACGCTTAAGCTTCGCCTTTAAGAGTGGAACGCGATAAAAATCAAAGATCCCTGGCTGCTTATCAGGCTTCTTTCTCGTAAATTCAAATTACAATCCGACGCTATTACGCCTGTAGGTTGTTAAGTTGTACCAGGGTTCTTGTCGTACTTTACGATTTTTCTGACGGATTTTACTTTGAGAAATTCAATTCTTGTTCACTAACGCCATGCGCCAGGCGAAGGGCCTGTGTGGTCGGGGTGGTGGTGGTGAAAACTTTTATTGCCGAAAGAGAGAGGGTGAAGCCCGTGAGCTCCCTGAAACTAGGTGTCGTCCTTAGTCCGGGACGTCATTGGTCGAAGCCGCCACTCGAGCCCGTTGGACCAGAGCTCGTTGTTCCTATAGTCCGGAGCTGTTGAGCACGGTCGCCTCCCAGTCCTCTCGAGTTGGGTGGGGAATAGGGGATAGTTTGAGATTCTGTTGGCAGGCCCAGACCATGTGATACAGATCTGCCAAATTAACACAGTGCTGGCATTGCCCATTGATTTTGGGATCGAAATGCTTTACTATAACTGGGCAGAGCAACGTATTAGTTTGGAGTACAGCACTGCATGGGCTCGGGCTTACCCGAAAGCCCGGGCCCGGCCCTGCCCGTGAGCCGGGCCGGGCCGGGTAGAGCAGTTTTTTCTCGGGCTCGGGCCGGGCTCGGGCACCGTGTGTGTTTTTTGACCCGGGCCCGGGCCGGGCTCGGGCTTTCTGCTGGTGTGCATGTAACGTGCAGCGAGCTATTCTCGGGTGTCTCAACTATGAAAAACATATATTTTTCAGTCTCGGGCCGGGTTCGGGCTGGTTTCGAGCCGGGCTCGGGCCGGGCTCGGGCCTAAGATGAAGGGGTGGCGGGCCGGGCCGGGCGGGTAACATAGATTATTTCCGGGCCTGGGCCGGGCCCTGGTCTCGCCATAAAAGTTTTGATCGGGCTCGAGTGGGCAGCTCAACGTATAAACGGGCCCGGGCCGGGCCCGGGCTGAAAAAATCGGCCCGTGCAGTGCTCTAGTTTGGAGGCGCCGTAGGACGCGTTCTTCAGTTTTGGATAGGCCTTTCGCCAGAGGGGGATACACCCGGAGCTGCTCGCAGAAGTAATGTCGAATTGCACTGAACCGTAGTAGAGGAGTAGGACATTCAGGCTGTTTAGGGCAGCAGGGACGTTCCCGGGGAATAAGTGCGCGGGCTGCTGCGACTGCAGCTTCATTACCTTGAAGGGCCTGATGGCCTGGAGTCCAGATTATTCGTTTTGGTGCGGGATCCCGATCCCTGATGCAGAGTCTCAGAATTTTGTTGGCTAGCGAAAGGATTTCCACTGCCGATTAGTTTTCACAAGTCTTTCAAGAGTCTGTGAGTATGCATGTGGATCGAGGGTGTGCAGCCGCCAAGGCGACAGCGACCTCCTCTGCTTGGTTTGGATTCGCGGCTCTAAATGAGAGTCCGTCCACCTGAGTTCCCTGATGTTCAACCGCCTCCGTGTCATATCACCTGGGCTAAGGTCCGGCTACATCCACATAGTAAACCCCAGAACGAGAGCCAAGCTCCCTTTCTTGCGCTTTGGCACATGCCTGTCTTCGTCCTTCATGTGTTCCCTTCGTCATATTACGAGGAAGTGGGGGCATCCAGAGTTTGGTGCGCCACAGCTCTGGGATGCGTTCCGTGTGTTCGGGTTCGCAGTTGTGTTGAATGCACAGGCGGTCCCGCAGGCGACGCCCCGGGGCGGTCTGCATAAGCCGTGTGCATTGATTTGTGAGGTGCACCTCCCTGAGCTCCTGAATAGAGTTAAGGACCCCCAAGGCAGATAGTTTCTGATTGGAAGTGCTGATGGGCAGGTCTAAGGCGCGTTTGGTTACTTTCCTGAGCATTACATCAGCCCTGTTCTCGTCGTGTTTAGTCATTCTTAAATACGGAGTTGAGTAAAGAATCCTGCTGGTTACAAAGTTTACAAAGGCGAGCCGAAGCGCGTCCCTACCTCGTAACCCCCCGCGTTAGTTTGGGACTCGGCGGATCATACGTCCTACCTGTTCCCCTACTTTGCTTAACTCGTGCAACGTAGTGCCGTTTTTGTAGCGTTAGCTACACTGGCCTAGCCAAGCCCGTTTCGCGCGGCACATCAAGAGCCATGCTGCGCATGCGCAAGGATCAGTGATGTCACACGGCTTGCGCACCGGAGCCACCAGAGCCGGCACCACTCGCGCACTCCGCCGCCGCCGCGCGCGACTCACCGCCGCCGGTCTGCGCATTCCAGAGGAGTGACGTCGTAGCCGTGGTAGACGCACTGGCGCCGGCGCGCGCTCGCTGTGCAGTCGCCGTTTGACACTGCGCTGGAGCCGCTGCGCTTCTGACTGGCGTTTGCCAGTGTGGTATAGCCATGGAGAAGGAGAACGCAAATGCTGCTCAACAGCGCAGAAGAACGGAGAAGCTTGACTCATAAGAATAATCTTATCTTAAGAATAATCTTAAGAATAAGCTCAGAATAATCAGCCGAACCTTTGCTAACGCTACGTATATCCTGGCATAGCCGACCTAAGCCACTGCAACTTTTTGTTCTGTTATGTATGAGAAGGCCTAAGATTCAGATCTCAGAGACCACCTGAATGGAACCCCCTGATAGAGTCAAGTCCAGGGTCGTCCTGTCTTTTAAGTTTGCTCGGATATGTAGGAGTTCGGATTTAGCTGGAGCGCACTGCAATCCGCATTCAGTCGCGTAGGCGTCCACAACGGAGACGGCCTGCTGGAGACGGTCTTCCATTTCGCCTATACTGCCCTGATTTGCCCAAATTGTGATATCATCGGCGTATAACGCATGATGTACTCGCTCCACCTGTGCTAAGACCCGCGGGAGCTTCATCAAATCTATGTTAAATAGTAACGGGGTCCGCCCCTTGCGGGGTCCCTCGCGTACCCATTTTTCCGGGTCCATGTTCCTCATCGTCTATGCGGAGAATCGCCAGCCTATCTGAGAGGAAGACTCTGATATATGCAAAGGTTTTCCTACCGCAATGAGTGTCGCTTATGTTGGTCAGAATGCTCTCATGTTTAACATGGTCGGGGCGGTTCGGGATGTGGTTCGGTATGATTATTTCCGCCAGACGCCGATGCTTAACGCCGCCACCGGCGCCGGATTTTCTGCGACACGGGGGCCTTTGGCGCTGTCGCGTTAAAAGCTACTTCTAACTTGGCGCACTTGCTCTCTGTCTAAGTCTCCTCCCGACGCAGATTAAGATACAGGTGTACCACACCCTTTCTTACCAATCCTAAATTATTGCAATATAGTGTGGGCAACTACAACTAAAGTGAACACTGCAAAATTTTAGGCACTACAAAACAAGACTATTTCTCATATAGCTAATCTTCATAAGGTTTGAACATACGTCGTCTACAAGACCGCTAAGAAATAAGTACGATATTTGCACTGTGGAGCACATGTATGGATTTTGTATCTTGCGTTCCTTTTATTTTGCTTCTGATTTCTTTCAAGCAGTTTTACCAAATACTGCATGCTCAACGCCTAGGATTCCTACCATATCTACTAGAAAGAGTGATATCTGGTATGTTCCAGAGTCTCAAAATAATTATAAACACTAAACATTTTACTACAACTTACAAAGCATATTTAACCATTACAAGCACACCATGAATGAAGCACACCTTGTTGCACTACACATGTATTTTGTAAACATAAGGTATTAGTACTGCTGTGTTCATGTTCTAACATATTTGAAGCGCTTTTGGCCTGGTACTTACTTATTTTTTGTTGCTTTACTTCATCTGTACATTATTACAAAATTGAACATTCCATGTCGTACTAGAAGTGTTTTTCTAATGTGTAACACAGCGCGCATCAATGTATCTAGCATTCAGTATATTTGTTTTCTGTTTTTATGCACAATGTCGGCCGTTCTTGCCACCTAGCTTTTAAGAGTTTCCCGGCCTTGTCAAGCTGTTGATAGCAGCTTTTGGCAGGCAAACTTCTCCAGAAAGTTTTTTTACAGCGAAGCTGTTAAGGGGTAGGTTCCCCAGGTTCATGTCCGCGTATAGAAAAAACTATCTTCATCAGCATTGATTTACCTCCATGTGCGAGGCGGTTTCCCACCAGTTGTGCCTTACTACAGATGTCAAAACGGATGATGGATGGCCCATTGTTATACCCCTTGTCACCGCTGATGCCTCTTTCACAAGTGCCGCGAAACTCGGTGGTGGCACATCGCACCAATCGTTGTGCCCCTTTGTCTCGTGACGTAGAGATCGTGCTAGCGCTGTTATCGGCAGTTGCCCTTTAGGAATCGTTATGGGATGGACGTTCGTTTAACCACATCTTCGAGGATTCTGACGTCAGGACCCTGACGATGCCGTGCAGTGTGCCGCGGCTATGAACGCTGTGGCTCATACGCTATCCTATGACGATGGGGCGGACTTGACGCAGCAAACGCACTACTTGGCCATCGCGCCGGGCGAAAACAAGAGACCAGTGTCCTTGCTCTTCGACGAACATGCCAAAGACGCTCAATATGGTCGGTAATGATAATATGTATATATTCCCCATTCACTATAGCAGACCCACAATAGTCACAGCGTCGCTGGCTTGCATCTGCGCAGTTGTGGAAGGGATATGAATTTTTTTCTTTTCTCTCCTCACTTTCTGGGAAAAAAGCGAATTGAATTGCTTTACAGTCTTACTACTGTGTTTTTCACCGTCAGTACAACGGTGGAGGTGCTTCATTGTTTATGCTCTGGCCACCTCCACTAATCCGTGAAGCAAGCCCCAACAGCGTGAAGAATACTCGCCTCCGTCCAGCAGCATCGCCAACGCTCGGCTCGCTCTACTCGCGCTGCTGGTCCTCGTGTCTTTCAAGACGATGCCCCACGCTGTCTCGCCGTTCTTTGAACTCGTAGCGTCCTTGAAGAAGGACGCCTCCAATAAACCTCTTATCAATTGGCGGAGGTTGCTGGAACTCCCCCGTTGCTTGCACCCCGGAGCTTCGTGCCAGAACTCTTCCGCCCTCAAGGAGGAGAATTCCGCTTCCGCCCCCAAGGAGCCTTCCCGGAGTGGAATTATTTTCGTCCCTAGACATGCCTTCTGGCTACTCGCAGGTTCAGATGGCTTAAGGCGATCGCCAGAAAACTGCATTTATTACACCTGATGGCCTATAAGAATTCAACGTGATGTGCTTTGGTCTTTGCAACGTGCCTGCCGTTTGAACGACTACTGGACAATACGCTGCGTGGCCTCCAGTGGTCTATGTTACCTAGACCATGTCGTGGTTTTCTCTCTTGATTTTCTGACCCTAGGTGGCTCAGAAACATAGACATAGACATATTTCGCCATAGACATATTTTGACATGTTTAATGCGAAACTTCGTGCAGTTTAATGCGAAACTCTGCGAAACTTTGTGCAGTCACTGTGTTCTCTAAGCCAACTAACATCAAAGAGCTTCGCAGTTTTGTGGGCCTATGCTCATATTTCCGGCACTTTGTACGCAATTTCGCATCGATCAAGTCGCCCTTGACCCAGTTGCTACGCGGTGGCACGGACCTCTCCTCCCGGTCTCTCGCATGCGACGCCGCGTTTGCTGAGCTACGTCGTCTTCTTACTCTACGGATATTCTTCGCCATTTCGACCCGACAGCTGCAACTGAAGTACATACCGTTGCCAGCGGGGTCAGTCTTGGCGTACTTCTCGCGCAACGAAAGCCCGGCTACTGCGAATACGTCGTGGCCTATGCAAGTCGTACGCTGATAAAAGCAGAAGCGAATTACAGTGGGACTGAAAAAATGTCACAGTTTCGCCCTAAGGGCGAAGCATTGAATGCGATAGCAACACAGCAATGTCATACGAAGTAAGGTGAGCGGCTTTGGTAGCAATATGAATTGTAGTAAACATGAGCTGATTAAGTAAGCAGGTGTGCTGCGGCGTAAGTAGACCGACATGCAGAGAGACTCGATGACCACCAGAAGGCGTGTGAAACGGTGGTGTTGATGAGAAGCGCTTCCCGTGGGCAGCGCGTGAGAAGGGACACACCTGTAGCGCTGCACTGCCGATCCAGGCAGCATTGCATGTGTAGCGTGCGTTGGAGAATGTGGCCCGACTATTACTAACTGAATGAACAAGCGTGGTGTGAGCGCGCACAAACAAACATGAATAGATCACACTGAATGACTGCAGACAACGACTGTCAAAACGCTGGCAGCAAGCGCCTACGCCGCAGCGGGCGAAGGTACGTGCGGTCTATCGCTTCAACGGAAACTGAGCAGCGAATGCACAGCGCATACAAAAGTCAGCCGTGTGGAGATAAGAGATGGTGCGGGCGAGCGACGAACGCGGTTGTTGGCAGAGTAAAAGTGTGCCCCCCCTCGCCCCCCCCCCCCCCCGCTCCCTCCGGCGCTGGCTTCCCGCTTCCTTGCTTGCTCGTGGGAGATCGAGTGCGTTCGCTCTCCGTGATAGCGCGCGTCCCCGCACGCTTCCGCTCGGGCATACGGCGCGCGGCGAAGATTTTATCTATACGGAACCTCACGGCGACGGCGACGCCGATGGCAGAAATCCGGTTGAAGTGTCCATATAATTGCTATCGCAATAAGAGAGTGCGTGGCTCTTGTTTGGGCGCTTGGCAAATTCCACCTATACTTGAAGGGCCGCCATTTTGACCTAGTAGCGAATCACCACACGCTTTGGTGGATTGCCACGTCAAAAGATTCATCTGGCCGTCTAGCACGCTGGGCACTGCGAATCCAGAATATTCGCGTCATCTACCCCTGCGCAAGCAAGCACACTGACGCAGACATCCTGTTCTGTTCACCTCTACCTCCTTACTCGGCCTGCGGAACCACTTGGACACAACTCATGTCATCGCTTGACCTTGACTCAATTCTCACAAAACAAAGCCGTGATCTGGAGATCGCTTCTATTTTAGCGTACCTTTCGGGATTATTGATGATCCCTGTATCCCGATTCATCCGACGACAAACTATTAATTTCGTCATTCGTGATCCGCGCAACTAAGCTCCCGAACTCCGCAGATGGCTGCTGGTCATTCCCCGCAGTTTAAGATCACAAATCTGTGCCTAATTTCACGATAATGCGCAATGTGGCCACGCCGGAGTATTTAAGACATACTAACGTATTCGCCATCGCTAATACTGGGGGGGGGGGGGGGGGGGGGAATGTGCACTTTCGTACGAAGGTTTGTTCATTGCTGCCCTGACTGTCAACGTCCCAAATTACCACATTTACGCGCGTCCGGCGTCGTGCAGCCGCTTCCGTTCCCTGCCAAACCCTTGGATCGCATCTGCATTGACTTCTACGGCCCACTTCTAATGACACCGGCTGGCAATCGGTGCATCATAATGCTGCGGACCATTTGACACGCGACACTGAAACTGCTGCTTCACCCATGTGCGGGATGTAGCCTCTATTCGATGTACATCGCTTCATCCTTCGATATGGCGCACCTCGAGAACTCCTTAGTGATAGAGGCCGCGCCTTCCTCCCCGAGATCCTCGAAGGTCTGCTTTCGGTATGTCACATTATTCGTCGCCATAACACCCACAAAGAAACTGGCTCACAGAACGGTTTAACCACACTTTTGGTGATATACTCGGCATGTACGTGGCATCTGATCATCGTAATTGGGACCGCGTACTTCCTTTTGCAACGTTCGCATACAACACCGCGATACATGCTAATACGGGATTTTCACCTGTCTTCCGCCTGCATGGACGGGAGCCTTCGCATACCATCGAAACTTTCTTTCCATACGTTCCTGACGCTTCAGAGTGTCCGCCTGTGTTGAAGCTGTCCGACAAGCCGAAGAGTGCCGCCAGTCGCACGCACCTTTACATCACAAGAACAACAGCTCCAGAAGGAAGACCGCGCCGACTCATTCGTAATCCCACGTATGTCCTGGGGTCTGGTATGGCTGGCTGTTCCTTGCCAATCTCTGGGCGCTTTCTTCTATGATGATGATGTATGGTGTTTAATGGCGCAAGGGCCAGGTATGGCCAAAGAGCGCCAGGCCAGTGTGTTCATGAGTTGACAATGGAGCAATGAATTGCGAAAGGTAGATTTGTCGTGGCTGTAAAAGGGCCTAAAAATCGCTGTAAAATGCGTAAAATATATATGTAATAAAATTATGGCAATGGCTAATGAGGTGCACTATGAACACGAAAGAACAAATTGCAAGATAATGAAGATAAACGAAAATTTATCACGATAAACTTTTCAAACAGCACTACTGCCTTGACAGACCCTTTGAAACGCAAGGGCCTGGAGGCGCGTGCTATGCAAAACTACTATCGTGGCGACATCCTCTGGAGAGAGGATGCGCTACGAAACTATTGGGCAAATAACATGCAATACTACATCGCTCAGAAAATCCAGGACAGCTTTAGTTCTAAAGAGAGGTTTGTCGCCAAGAAACATAGCGGGATGGAGTGGGAGACAGTACCGGTACGCTAGGGGAAAGTGCCTTTTTCTCTCTGTTTCGGCTTCCCTGCACTCCACGAGGACGTGGAGCATGGTAAGCCTCTCTCCACATCTACCACAGGTTGGCGGGTCATTTCCAGTTAAGAGGAAATTGTGGATGCCGTATGTATGTCCTATTCTCAGACGAGAGAATAGGACATTTGTTCTTCGTATTTTCGTAACGGGATGCCAGGGACCTATCTGTGGCTTAACTAAGTGGAGCTTATTGTTCGTTTCGGCGTCCCACAAGCGCTGCCAGTGGCTTCGAAGTTTCTTTCTCAAGTAGGGCTTGAGATCGCTGGCAGGGATAGAAGCGGTAGGGTTAAGGGCTCGCGATGTAGTTGATGTGGCCATTTGATCAGCCAGAACATTGCCCTCGATGCCTCTATGGCCAGGCACCCAGCATATAATAATATGCTGGGTATACATGTATGCCTTGCACAGAGCAGAATACAGTTCAATAAGTACAGGATTTGTGTGTCTATGTAGAGTCATGATGGCTTTTACGACGCTTAGGGAGTCTGTAAATATTATCTATCTTTTGAGTTTTGATTTGCCTATACTCTTCACAGCCGATAAACGTGCATAGGCCTCAGCCGTAAAAATGCTTGGGTGGAGTACATCGGACTCGGAGAACGATGGGCCGACTACTGCATAAGATACCCCTGCATGTGACTTGGAAGCGTCAGTGTAAAACTGGGTGCATGACGAGTACTTGAACTGGATTTCTAGAAAATGCATCCGGATATGTGCCTCTGAAGCGTCTTTTGTGACTTCTGCAAACGAAGTATCACACTCTATGAGTTGCCACTGCCACGGTGGCACCGGCTTTGCTGGGGCCATCAAAGTATTTTCAAGTAGTGGGATGTCCATTTCTTCACTAATTTTCCTTACACGTAGTGAGACGGGTTCTCTTGCTGTCGGCCGGTTATTAAAGAGTGTGGCACTGGTCATATCATTTACGGTTGAGAAGGACGGATGTTCCGGGTTCGAATTTGCTTTCAGGAAATAGGTGAGGCTTAAGGATGAACGTTGAATGTGAAGCGACCACACGTCCGCCTCTACATACAGGCTTGCCACAGGACTTGTCCTGAAGGCACCAGTGGCTAGGCGGATGCCTAGATGGTGTACAGGATCCAGCATCCTCAGGGTGCTTGGCGTTGCGGAATGGTACACTATGGCGCCGTAATCTAATCTTGTGAGTATGAGGCTCTTATGCAAATTCAAAAGACACTTTGTGTCATTACCCCAAGCGGTGCGTGACAACACTTTTAGAATATTCATTGTTTTCATGCACTTGTTTCTTACATACCGTATATGTGCCATAAATGTAAGCTTTGTATCTAGAATCACACCTAAAAATTTATGTTCTGTTTTTACGGCCACACGTTGTCCCTGCAACTCAATGTCAAGATCGGGGTGCCGACCCCTCTTTCTGGAGAACAGGACGCAGGTGGTCTTTTGTGGGTTAAGGCTAAACCCATTCTTGTCTGCCCACTTCGACACCTTGTTCAGACCAAGTTGAATCTGCCGCTCACAGACTGCAAGATTGCAGGAGGTAAAACATATCTGTACATCATCGACGTATGTACAATAAAACATGTTTCTTGGGATATACAGACGCAAAGAACTCATTTTATGATAAAGAGAGTGCAACTCAGCACCCCGCCCTGTGGCACTCCAGTTTCCTGCACAAATGGTCTTGATACAGCATTTCCCACACGAACACGGAATGTGCGATTACATAAATAACTTTCCATGACATTTAACATGTTACCACGTATACCAACGTGTGAGAGGTCTCTAAGTATTCCAAAACGCCACGTGATATCGTAGGCTTTGTCTATATCAAGGAATACAGACAGAAAGAACTGTTTACGGACAAAAGCTTCACGAATTTGCGTCTCAATACGTATCAAATGGTCGACGGTGGATCGACCTTCTCGAAACCTGCATTGGTACTCGTCAAGCAGTTTGTTTGATTCGAGGAAATGGATTAGTCGGCGGTTTATCATTTTTTCGAACAGTTTGCAGAGGCAGCTTGTTAGTGCTATAGGGCGGTAACTCGAAGCAGACGATGGGTCCTTGCCCTGTTTCAGTATAGGAACGACAATGGCCTCTTTCCAGGCAGAGGGGATCTCGCCGGAGGTCCATATAGCATTGTATAGGGAGAGGAGAGTTTTCTTTGTTTCATGGGGAAGGTGTTTCAGCATTTGATAGGCTATGCGGTCAGAGCCTGGGGCAGACTTATTGCAACAACTAAGTGATGCATACAGCTCAGCAATGCAGAAAGGCTGGTTGTATGCCTCGTCTCCGGTACATTTTCTTTCTAGTTTCTGTTTTTCTATTGCAGCCTTGTGCCTTTTAAATGTTTGGGAATAATGAGATGAACTGGACACACGTTCGAAATGTGCTCCCAGGCAGTTAGCTTGGTCTTCCAGACTGTCGCCTTGTGTGTTTACCAACGGGAGTGAATAAGTTTGTAGCCCTTTTATCTTATTTACTTTCTTCCAGACTCTGCCCTCGTCTGTATATGAGTTGATGCCTGATAAAAACTGCTCCCAACTCTCTCTCCTGGCTTGTCGGCGCGTTCTTCTGCCCTCCGATTTTATTTTCTTAAAACTAACGAGATTCTCCGCAGTTGGGGAGTCGCGTAGCAACCCCCACGCTTTGTTCTGTTGCCTACGAGCCTTCCGACATTCGTCGTTCCACCATGGGACACGGCGTTTGCAGGTCGCACCACTCATTTCTGGTATACATTCAGAAGCGGCACCGATTATGAAAGATGTAAAATACTCAACAGCAGCATCAATTCCCTGCGAAGATATGTCAGGCCACGAGATACCACTTGTAAGAGTTTGGAATTTCTCCCAATCTGCCGTATCAAACTTCCATCGGGGAGCCTGGGGTGAAGGTTCGTTTTGTAGTGGTGATCTCAGCAGTATGGGGAAGTGGTCACTCCCGTAAGGATTTTTTATAACTTCCCATTTAAGTTCAGGAAATATAGACGGGGAAGCTACACTGAGATCAATGGAAGAAAATGTTTTGTTTGCGAGATTGTAGTAGGTGGGTTCCTTCTTATTCAGGAGACACGCACCAGAGGAGAAAAGAAATTGTTCGATTAGGCATCCTCGCGCATCCATACCTGTGTCGCCGCACAAGCTGCTGTGTGCATTGAAATCGCCAAGAACGAGGTAAGGTTCTGGTAATTCATCTATAAATGACTAAAATTCGTGCTTGTGTAAATGATAATGTGGAGGTATGTAGAGCGAGCAAATGGTTACGAGTTTACCAAGAAGTACAGCACGAACGGCTACTGCCTCAAGTGCCGTATTCAGTGGAAGTTGCTGACAGGCTACACTTCTGTCGAGTATGATGGCCACACCACCAGATGATGCGGCAGAATCCTCGCGATCTTTTCGGAAAACAATATTCTGACGTAGGAAGTTGGTGTTCCTGGAGTTTAGGTGTGTTTCATGAACACACAGCACCTTTGGATTAAATTTATTGATAAGTTCTTGGATGTCATCTAGGTTGTGGAGTAGTCCCCTAACATTCCACTGGATTATTGTGTTCATGTTAGAGGAAAATAAAAGGTGCTGTGTGTCTCAAGGGAAGTGTACAGCCTATTTTGCAGAGCCTTTTCCAGGCGCTGTAACTGGTGTCTTGTCTTTTTTGGAGCGTTCTTGGGAGAGTCGCCTCTCCCTAGGCACTCCGTGTGCCGTCTGAGAAAGAGTTGTGTCCATTTCCTCTTGCGAGGCGTTGGACACTCGCTCTAGCGAGCGATGTGTACGTCGGTTTGGCTTCGCCTCGGAAGACGAAGCCTTTGTCCCCACCAGTGCGGAGGTTGACGGTACTTCCTTAGCATCCGTGCTATCCTGGCTTCTGCCAGAGCTAGCAGAGGCCACTGGTGTGGCCAAGTTCGGTGATGGCAAGGCAGCCTTGGCTGCTCCCACCATAGGGGCGGCTGCCACAGCCGGCGGCTCGCTGCGCGCAGGCCGGGCAGTTGGCGGAAGCCGGTGCGACGCTGCCCCCTGACGCGTCGCCTCGGCATATGTTGTGCTGAGGAATGGCAAGCACCTTTTACGTGCTTCCTTGAAGGAGATGTTTTCACGCACTTTGAGAGTGATAATTTCTTTTTCTTTTTTTCCAGTTGGGACAGGACCTGGAGTAAGCTGGATGTTCACCATCACAGTTTACACAGTGCGGTGTCGCTTCACAGTTATCTGATGCGTGACCTTGGGTTCCACATATCGCACATGTCAGTCTACCACGGCAGCTCTGCGAGCCGTGGCCAAATCTTTGACATTGGAAGCATCTTCTGGGATTAGGAATGTATAGCCTGACAGCTATCTTCGTATATCCGGTTTCTATGGTTTGTGGCAGATCGCAAGTGGCAAAGGTCAGGATGAGGTGTTTTGTGGGAATTTCTTTATTGTCTCTGCTGATAACGATGCGCTGTACGTTTGTTACGTTTTGTTCTTTCCAGCCTTCCAATAGTTCGGTTTCGGACAAGTTGATGAGATCTGTATCAGACACTACTCCACGTGCTTTGTTCATAGACCGATGCGGTGAAACGGTAACAGGTATGTCGCCAAATGCCACAAGCTTGTTTATTTTACTGTGCTGTTCTTTATCATGGATCTCTAGGAGGAGGTCCCCGCTCGCCATTTTCGTAACCTTATAACCAGGGCCAAGGGCTTCAGTCAGGCCTTTTGCGACTAGAAAAGGTGATACGGTTCTAGCTGGTTTTTCTGTTTTTTCGCTGTGAACAACTTGGAAACGGGGAAAGATTTCTCTCGGTTTGAATAGGCTTATTAGTTCTTCGGTGCGTCCCCTCTTGTGAGGGTGACGATCAAGTAAACGGGGAAATGCAGGCGTTCCCATATTATTTTCGTTTATTTCGGCGGCAATAGCGGCCACCCACCACGGAGCCCAACTAGGGGACGCTGCAGCACTTAACGTGTAAAGGCCCAACCACAAGGAACGGATTTCCGACGGATTTTCGGCGTCGGCGCCGGCCGGCGGTACGCGACGGCGGCCGGCGGCGTGGAGAACAATGCGCCGCCGGTCGGCGCCGCAAGACAGAGCAGGCCAGACTGCAGCGCTGACGGCGGAAGTGGCGGTAGACGCAGGAGACAAACAAAATATAGCCTCCGAGATGGTGCACCGTGCATGTGAGTGAGCTCGGAGGCCATTTACAAAGCGAGCTTCCGGCGTTGTCGTCCGCGAGTGCCTGTGCCTCGTCTGCGTCCCAAACAGCCGATCGCTCGCGCGTGCTCCGGCCATTGCAAGTGGTGCAGATTTGTACGGTATCATAGATAATGATGTATACTCTTTCCAGACAGGGACATGCAAGGAACGACGAAGTGCACACTTAAGGCCTGTCCACGTTACCGGCACGCCAACTCGCCGTACGCCGTTCGCGGGTCGCCGTTTGACGGTGGTTTCGCTCGCGAGCGGCGAAATTTCCTTGCCGTAGACAGGATGGGACCGGGACACATTTGTACTGCAGCTGTACAGCGAAGTGGCCAATCAGTGACCGAGGTGTGGTCACCCAGGTACCGACGGCAGCCTCACCGCCGCTGATCGTTCGGCGGCGCCGATATCGTCGCTAGGCCTTCTCCGGCTCACTCGAAAGCTTAAGCTGACGGCGCTTCGGAATGAATCACCGACGCTCACTAGCCGCGATATTTTCTCACCGTTGTTGTCGCTCTTCGCTATAATTATACACAAAGAAGAAAATGCGCTGATATTAGCGGCGCCGTCGGCTGTGATGCGGGCACAACCGAGCCGGTCCCCTATTGAAAAATTTGTACGCGAATTGTGCGAGAAATGTGCGAGATGTATGCATATCGCACAGATTTGACGAGAAGTGTGCGATGTGCTACGCACATTCAACGAGATATCGTAGAAAATGTGCGAGATCTGTACGCATGAGCTGCGTACACTTCACGAAGTGTGCGAGATCTATGCGAGGTGCTACGCGAATGCATGTGCGAGATGTACGCATGTGCGAGATGTGTGCGATGTGCTGCGCCAACCTAACGAGATTCTGTACGAGGTGTGCGAGATAGCGTGTGATGTGTACGCACTGTAGTCATATGAGCAACGAGATCTTGGCCGATGACTACTAATTGCATACAAAGTGCATGTACCTAAGTTGTAGTGTATACAAAAGCTCGTGAATGACAGCAAGATTTTATGATGAATCGTTTGTAGCACATGCAAGGACATAATCAATGTGCTGTATGACGACGTCGAACCATTGTGCCACATATAGCAGCATAAACTGCAGAATGAATAAGAGCTCCAGTGTTGAATTTCTGCAATTCCATATAATGGACACACACATCTCCATCAAAGCTCATGTCAGTCCTAATGATGCGATGATTTTCACTTGGGGACATATTCTCGGATAATCACTTACGGCAATACGTGTGACGCATTGCTCAACCAGCCAATAAGCGCGCACTGACAGTGATATAGCCAAAAGCTGTTGTCTGAGAGTACGTCCCTTGTTCAGAGTGGATCACCCGAAGCTTTTAATGCAATATAGGGTTGAGTACCTTCACAGTTTCGGAAAAAAATGCTATAGGTTTGTTTTTATGCAGAATAAAAGAAGCTGGCAATGCGATTATAGCTCACTGAAAACACATTCAACACGAACGAGTTGGCAAATGATTTTATTGCATGCAGTTTGATCAGCAACAGAAGGTGCACGCGCTTTGTCACAGCCTAATCATATTGCTTGCGTCAGAGCTGTCAGTCAGAGGTAGCAATGCAGAAATTTCAAGCTGCACATTTTCCAAACAGCTAAGTGTGCCCCCCCACAAGACGAGTAATTCACGAAGAAAGTTGGGTTAGTTGGTGTTGATATAGTTGCTGTGACTAGTGCGAACAACAGAAAAAAAGGTGGGACAGGACAGAGCACTCTCTCCTATCCCACCTTTTTTCCGTTAGTCTTGTTCGCGTTAGTAATTATGTCACAGCCCCCACAAGACTATCAAATCTGTTAGTCACTTTTTATTGCCCATATTTTAAGAGGTTGTTAGTGCCTGTGTATGCCAAACTGTAGCAGGCAGGCATAAACCGGCCATGCATGCCCACATGTCAAAAATAAAAAGAACCACAAACTCAGTGTAAATAAATTGGTGAATAAATAGCCAAAATAGTAGCCAAAATCTATCGCACTTTGACGAAATTACATAACCATCAATCACTAATGCTGTCATACGATCAGCACATTTTGCCCAATTGCTGCTTGAAAAATTATTTGCACTAAGTTTTTCACAACTTGTGCACTGTATGCCGAGAGAGCTTGACGTAGTAAAAAACCTCGTATTTGCCGCTCAACAGCGGCAAATACGAGTTTAGCGTGGCAACGGAGCATTATCTGTGTATATACTACACAAAACTGAATTTGAAATTAACGGAGAAATAACTAAGTAGTTCGTGCAGTGATGGTTCAGAGCAAGGCAACGCTTCGCGATTCGTTAAAAGCTGACCTCGAAACGACCAAAATGTCAATGTCTATATATTCAAGCAGGGTCGTTAAATGACGAACATGCAGCATATCCTGGCGTTCGCGCACGCCGGAAACAAATTAAAAAACACTTTTGCAAATCGCTGACACAATAACGACGCATATCAGACGCGCGCACGCACGCACGCGCACACGCACACGCACGCGCACACACACACAGAACACAAGCAGTGTCCGAAAGCACTCGCGACAGACAGTGCGGACGTTCTCGTGCGTTGGCAAATCGAGCCGGTGTGGCAGCAGCGTCCGATGCACAGACGGCACTCTTCATGAACTATACACATCCGCAAAACGGCACACAAGCCAGAACAAAGTGCGTCGACGACGCCACTCGACACCAAATGCGTCGTCGATAACGCCGCATTAAAACACGGACACCTTGTTGAATTCACAAACATTCACAAACCAAACCACGATATGCTGCGATTTAACAGCCCTGACCAGTTGATACGGCTGCTCCGCAGGTTGCTGTCCTCGATGTTGAAAGAAACGTTGTTGAAACACGCCGCATCACTCGCATAACATGTGAATACCAGCCGCCACCATCTATGTGATCATGATTACCATGGAGCACCGTGCCGATACAGTGGTGCCGAGGAGCCAGAGACCAACGTTGCCTGAGATGACAAAACGGTAGACGACGATGTAAACAATATGGCCGCCATGACGTTTATCCGGCTCTTGCAAAGCTTCCGGTGCCTCTATCTTGACGAAATGACATCATTTTCCGGTGTTCGGCTGTCAAAATTTTTCCAGTCTAGAAACGTTGGGCTGTCGGTGTGTGAGCGCTGCATGAATATTTTCCTTGCGGACGGTCGATGTGGTAGTTTAATCATATTTACGCTTTGCCGAGAGAAAATGTGCTCTTTTTTGTGCGCATCAGCGATCGCTAAGCCCCTGTGCCTGTGCAACGCTGCTAGCTAGCTGTATCTTTCGTGCGGTGCGGCGTTGTTGGTCATCGCAGTTCCGTCCATTCGTGCTCTTTGTTCCCGGCTCATTAGCAGCCTCTGGTACTCTCGCCGATCTCGCAGCGGTTCACAGTGCACGGAAGAATATGTTGGAAATTGTACTATTACGTTCATCCGCAATTTAACAGTGTTTATGCCGGAAGGACAGTTCGTGCAGTCGATGCCGCCGGACCTGACACGAGCGTTTGCCGAGTATGTCTCGAAAGGTAAGTCCGGCGCTTGGCGCATTTTTATAGTTCGTGTAGTGTGCCTTGTTAGGCGGAGCACAAGATGATTAGTACAGCGACAAAAATTATAAAAGTGATTTCCTAATGTTTGTTATTAATGCCGTAGTACACATTTAGCAAAACGTTTTATGAAAATTACCGTCAAACAAGTATAGGATGTTGCCAAGAGCTTCATATATTGTTTCTTTGCTGTCTGTTATGAAATACACTAGCGCCGAGTATCGTTTAGTCTGAACGGGCACAAAAATTGATGCCGCGAATGTCACTGCTTCTGTACGTAATTTCTCAGCAAGAAATGGTATATATATATTTCTATAAGTACGTTGACGTGTTGTCTTCACAGCTAACATCTGCGCGAGACGGCACCGGATTGCTCTGTCTCATGAGCACATTTTAGCTTGTATGCAAATTTTCTGTTTATATATTGTCAAGACAACCTGTGTTTCTTGTGTTGAGTGTTCTGTATGTCTTCGTGCATTTGACAGGTTAAATAACTGCCCGTGATGTCAGAATGAGATATTTGCACAACCATGTAGCTAGCTGGCTGAGGTATTTTCACAATTTAACGCGGTGTTGTTAAATCACAAGTTTGCAGTTTCAGCAGTGATTGCAATAAACTGAACATTTCTTATTGTTTAGGGATGTCACGATTTCGTGAGACGGAGGCATCTCTGCACCACATGGGAGCCTGTGGCAAAATGCAGTCTGAGCAGCCCGACAAGGAATCTGATCTGCTTGCTTTGACAAGGTGTGTACAAAACAGTCACTGCCACTTATGAGTTCTAGGTTCTGTTGGTATAATTCGTACGTGCCATCGGTCCTGAATCTTTTGGTGAGATTTACGAATTTGGACTCGTTCTACAATTTTACTATTGTTGCATTGAGTTATGAGAATGAAATTCTATTGGGAATATGTTGTAAGAATCTTAAAAAATGGGGTGGTATGAGATTGCAAAATTGCATCTAAAACAATAAATTGTGATGGCACTTGTGCTGCTTTATTAGCAATGCAAAATCCCTAACGAGTATACCAGAGGGGCACTTCCTACCAAGCCCGATTCAGATCAAAATTAGCTACTGCAATTGGCTTCCTCGCGCAGCTTGCACAAAAGAGCCAATCACAAGTGAGAAATTCGATCCGGATTGGGCTTGATCGCAATGAAAAGTGCACTGTATGACACCCGTATTAGACGAGCTTATTGAGATAAGTTCGTAAAGCCAGCTAAATCGGCAACAGCAAAAGCACTGAAAAAAGCACACTGGTCTAAAAACAATGTTGTCAGTTTCTGCTGTTCCAAGTTAATGGTTAATAATGTGTCTCTATTGAACAATGTAGGCGCTGAGAGAAAACTTTAAGAAAATACATGCTGACTTTCCAACACAGCATTGTGTCTAGGATTTTTGCAAAATATAAAGTTCACAGGCTGGCAGGTTTGGCATAACATACACTTTTGCTTTAGATTCCATATTCATAACTTCCAGTTTCGACATTATATTCGAGTACTACTTGAACTGTATATTTTAAAATATCGCCTACCTTCAGTTTAATCAATATACCTACTCCTCTGAGTCAAGTATAATTGGGGGCTTGAGTAGATATGCATGATATGCTACTTACTGACTGTATAGTGACATATTTTTTTTTAGGAACTGTGTTTTGAGGCACACATATCCTTTTATGTCTTGTTATGAGTTGCCCGACGAAAGCAGAAGGGCATTGCAAGTTATTGCATATATTACTGCACTTAATTCCTTACATACATGCCTGCACAGATTCTGTGTTCCTAGATTTATTTCTCTAAGTAGTCAAAAATCATGTATTACACTTTTTTTTCTCTTTCTTTTTTTTTGGGGGGGGGGGGAGGGCGGCTGTTCTTTGATTCCCATTCCTAAAGGGACGTTGAAAGAAAAAACCACGAAAGGTGGCTTGAAAGTTTGAATTTTCTGTTTAACCTCTTATTATTTATTCTTCTAAAGCACTACCAGCATGAACACGTTTCTGTTCACTTTGATAAGCTAGCTGCCAGATAAGAAACCACAGTGTGAAAGAGTATTTATTTCTTTTTTTTTACTTGTTTTATTGTATGTTCTTTATTTGGCTCACAATGTTCTACCTACCACCTTATGCAGTACTCCAGCTGGAGCCTATGAGGTATGTTTATAAATGAATAAGTAAATTCCTGAAGCTTGCAACAAACCATGAAGCATAACATTTAAATGTAGTCAGTTCATAATACATCCCTAGAGCAGCATAGCATCAAGCTTGAAGCTGGTCTCTGATGTCCCATAAATTGCAGGTTTGATAATGTGGTATCACAAACTGCTTGTTACGCATGTCAGTCAGCCTGGTGCAGTGGTCGCAGGTGAGAGTGTAACCGAAAGCTGGGTATGCTTTGCCCTTCCGCATTTGACATGGGAGAGAGCTTGAACTCTGCTATTGGGGCTTCTCTTATAGTTGGGACCATCTCTCTCACCTTCTCCTTATTATTCTGTCAACTTGCTAATATGCACTTCTACAAGCTTAGTTATGATGTTGACTGCTGAACTTGGATGATGTGCGTTTCAATAGTTAGTGGGACCCTCAAAACCATGCTGTACTTTGTGTGCATTTCAAATGGTCAATTTGAAATATGCGATTGTCTGACATTCTCAGCGAAACAAGGTTTTTGCTCTGAATAAGGCATAGGCTGCTTCCCGAAAGAGTACCAGAAACAATACTTTCTCACCTAACAAAAGTGTTTAGGCATGCCGTGCTCAGGCCATGCTGACCTACAATAATTAGATCATAATGTGCTATATCGACCGTTAGATGTTATTAAAAGTGGCAGACAAAAGTCATAATGCACTTGAATTTCACTGTTAAAATGTGTGTGGCTACCAAACATTTAGCCTTAGTCCCTTTGGCGCAGACACCATTAGTGCAAAAGGGGCGTATGTCATTACCAAGCTTTTGGGATAAGTACAGACTGAATAAGCACTTGTCAAGATTTTGAGTAGTACTATAACGTGAGATCCGCCCAAAGTGTTATTTTATTTTTATTTTTTCATTTAGACCATGGAGTCACTTTTCTCGTAAGCCTGTGCAGATACGTCACGCTAGGCGAGCCCCATTCATTTCTCCCTTTACAGTGAATCCTGTTTTTGAGTTTCATGTTGCATGACATACAAAGGCACTTTAAGCAAGGCCAAAGTGGTTTGAATGTGTACAAAATGACTCCGGACACATTTTTTTGTTTGGAGACAGTTTAGACGCATCATGTATTCTTTCTTTTTGTGTTAGTTTTGTGATGAGATGTTATTTATTGCAAAAAGAAAATGAAGGTTAAAGTGGCATTTCCTGCCAAATTTTGTGGCGAAACATCGTACGTTGGAGGACATCATGCATTCCAGAGTATTTTCGTATATTTTGGCTGTTGCGGTTCAGTACACTTGCTCCAAAATTGTTAAGTTCAGTTCTTGCCTCTTTTAGAATGCAATATAGTCAATTTTTGCCAAAAACAAATTAACTAGGCCTTAGCAGACAGCCAGCAGGTGTGGGAACTTTATTGTGGTTTCACCACCTGTATATCGTTCTTGTGTATTTTCTAGCTTATCAAGCCTCTACTTTTGGATAACTACAGTTTTTCTGGGTTTGCGGAAGAGTAATTCAATAATGCATCTCAAATAATTATTTTTCCCTTAAGTGTCCCTTTAAAGTTTTGTGTGATTGATGTGGCATGAGACAACACTGCCCGAAAGTTATCTTGCATGTCAGCAGTTGTGTTGCCATGTTATCACCAGTATTGTCTTTGAGGTGCTCAGAGATGTCACTGCACTTACTCCTCATTACCCAAGTCCCTAAGAAGCCATAAAGAGGATCTGTTTGAAATGTCCTGCAATAAGTTATATCATACTGTATTCACTGGGGCTCTGTTAAATGCTTGCAGTAGAAAAGCACTGTCTTCTCCAAAACATGCATAGTGTGTTGGGAATTTGTCAACGATTCTTTTTACCTCAACAGTCATGGAAATATTGATTTACCGTGTTCTCTGGCAGATTTATATCAAGCCTGATCTCTGTAGCTGACTGTAGGCTTTTTTATTACACAAAAATTAAACTGGTTTTCAATAATACCACCTTTTCACAGTACTGAAGCACCAGTTTGCAAAAATAATAGAATAAGTTTCTCTATTTTTTGTAAAAGCAAGCTGTTGTCTTACACAGCAACTTCAGTGAGTTTTTTAAGCGCGGCAGGCTTAGGATGTTGGTTGAAAATTAAGTTGCTTAAAGACGTGTCGCATCAGAGAGCATGTTTTCTTTTATCTATTGTAGCATTATCTGGTCTCTTTTGTTCCTTTCCATGCTATTCACAGTGCACACTTTCTAAGGAGATAAGGGACAGGCAGATGGTGGTATTCACAGCTCACACATTCCAAGGCACTAAGGGACACACAGAGTGTGAAAGAGGACAGTTCTTTTTCACTGTCTGCCTGTCGCTTATTCTTTTGGCATGTGTGTGCCATGAACACCATCAAAATGAACTGTTACCAACTTGCCCAAGCTTCAGCTCTTGCGCTTGGTGTTTTTGTCTACAAAATGCCCATATGGCAGTAGTAGTGTTGCTGATATTTGCGTGTATGAAAAGGGGATGCTTACTTGATTGCAGAACAATTTGATTGGTTCTACACATGGTACTGAACTTACCAATGTCATTTTAAAGGTGGGATTAGGTAGGAAGCTATCGTGGTACTGTTTAAAGTGCCCTTGTGCAGATGCTTAAAGCTTGTCTTCTGTTGACAGAAATTGGGCTCAAGCCGTAGGAGGATAGTTGTCAAAGTGTAATGAAAGCCTCCTGGTAGACATGCTGAGTTATGCTGCTGGGGACACTTATTGGTTAGCCCTATTGGGTAATGCTGCTAGGCTTATGGGGGCTTTAACATTGCAGTGCCTGCAGAATGCATGTCGTGCTATGGTATCATAATTGGCCCACCAAGTGACCACCTTTGCTTACAATATGTGGCTGTCTGGCCTACTTTACTTAACCTGACTGCCACCTATACACAAGGAGGAGGAGGGAGGCAAAAAAAGGGATCTTCAATTAATTTTCTTGCATAGATGGCTCATGCATCATATTTTTCTTATAGTGCAGGATTTGTTACTCAAAGTGAAGCTTGCTATATGGAGAATATCTACATTTTTTCATATGTATACCGAACAAGGATTGATTTGTTCATGGTGTCACTTTTTATATTATACTCACGTGACACTAAGCCCACTTGTATTAATGCAGGTATGGCTGGGCCTGAAGAGAAAGTGTAAGCAGACTGTGCTGTGTTGCTGATCAGTGCTGATCTCCACGCCTGAGTTGGTCCCACAACATCCAGGCACCAGCATGCTTTGCTTCATCATTGACAAGGTAATATGATATGGAGAGCTTGCACCTGGATATCAGTTTTGAGCTTGAGTTTTGAGAAATATGTTAAGATAGAAGACACAAGGGTTGGCCTTGGTGATAGATACATGTGTGTGTTTTTTTAAAGTGCTCTTTTTGAAATATTCTTCGTGGACCTATTTTCAGCAAATGTTTACATTCCTTAATTGCAAACTGCCATAGAGCTGGTTTATGACTTAAACTAGCACTCTTTCACTAAGAAAAAGCCTTATTTAGCACAAAATTCATAGGAAAGGCAAGGAGGTGACAGGACAGAACACTACTAACACCATCCAATTTTACTGCTTGTACAGCAATATAAAGCGAGAGTTGAAAGGACGAGGTTTGGGTTTGTGTTCGTTGGTTCTATGGGTTTTGGAGCCCCACACAGCTTCTTTGCTAGGCAGACAAGCTTGTGGGATGTGCTTCTGCAATTTGTACAGCACACTGACAGTGCAGGTGCGGGCCTCATCTTCGGAAGAAAGTGCACTGACGGCACTATTCACGGCGCAGATGACTCTCATAGAGTCAGGCAAGGCACCAGTGTTGATGTTTGTTCCCTTGCCCAAAACAGCATGTTTAGGTTCAGTGTAGTTGTAAGAAGACAAGTTAAACATTACTTTCATGGTTTGAGTGGCCGCATTTTTCTTAGAGCACTAAATTTCTTTTCTTGCAACTGCCTGCCCTGGTGTTTCCTTAGCGTCGGCATGAAGTTGGCATGGAGTTATGCATCCGGGAACTCGTGTACAATGACCCTGTAGTTGACACTTTGCGAAGAATACATCGGCTTCCAAGCACTTCATTTTCTGTTGGCATACTTTTACTTGTACTCTTGGCAATTTCTTCTCGGCTTGCTGAATTATCTTGAGGCCCCACACTGACACTACTGATGTCTTCAATTGAAGACTTTTCAGGATAAGACTCCTGGCTTTGCAAGTGTGGTTTAAAAAAAGGTGGCACTTACAGGTGGCTATTCAAGACCTAAATGAAATGAACCGGCAAGTCTTGGTTACATCTTGTGTGTAGTCTGTTGGAGTTAAACGTTTTACGAAAAATTGTATCGTCACTAACACGATGATGAGCACTTGGTCATTCACCACAACTTCATAGTCGTTACCTGGCTAAATGAATTTTCGTTGAACCCTTGATAATACCTTCTACAGAACTTATGTACAAAACATTGTTACCAAGACTTACTGGTTCGTCTCACTCGCGTCCAGAATAGAAATCTGTAAGTGCCACCTTTCCTGCAAAGAATCTTATCCTGAAAAGTCTACACTTGAAAGCATCGGTAGTGTCAGCGTGGGGCCTCGAAATAATTCGGCCAGCTGGGAAGAAATTACTGGCAGCAAGAGTTCAAGAGTGCTGACAGAAAATCAAGAGCGTGTGAACTAGAGCAGACCATTATTCGGGTCTTCTGGGACATACAGCTGAATGTCAACTTCACAGCGAGACTAACCGACCACCTGTGCGGGCAGTCACAAGAAAGCTTGATGTATTATTACCAAAACAGCCTGTTCAAACCAGGAAGTTATCTTGAGCTTGTCTTCCTACAAGCCCACTAAACCTGAAACTGCCATTCTGCGCAAAAGACAACTTCAACACTGGCCCTTCACCCAACACTGACGAAAATAAGCTGCATCGTGTAATGTGCCAGCAGTAATATCTTTCTGAAGCAGGAGAAGGGCCCACGAGCTTACCTTCCATGGTGTAATTCAGGAACCTGTCTCGGCTCCAGAAAGGGAACTTTTTTGGCTTGGATTGGGTCAATCACCATAAAATTATCATTACCAAACAGAACGCATTAACAGTTGCAGACTCAGGGTAATGTCTTTACTTGCTTGATTTTGTGGACAAAAACTGATGAAAGGGTGCCCAATGTGACTAGTTATCCTGTCCAGGAGTCCGTGATTTGAAGAAGTTTGACAATCATTTCATTGGCTAACAATCTCAAATTATACTTGTGCTGTCATTTGAAACAAAACCATGCACTTTAAGGAACGGTGACAATTTCTTTAGGTGTGGGGAGCACCTGCACTGCATATATAATTTTGGTTAAAAAGAAAGTAAGGCAGAATGGGCCATATAAAATTAATGGCAATAATTTTGGCATAAGTAGATTTTTGCTCAAACCATCTGATAGTTTCTTGTTTTAGAAAGTATTAAATTTTGTTAAACGTAGCTGCTGTCAGATGATTCTATATAAGCATTTGGCCTTATGCAATACTATTTGCTTTAAATAAAATTTTGGGGTTTTATTTGTCAAAACCTCAATATGACTGCTGAACGACATATTGTAGGGCAAAGGCACAAATACACAGATGATATACGAAAACATGTCACAGGTACTGCTAATAACTTAATTCGAAACACAATAGGATACTGTATATATACTCTTCCGAATGCACAGGCGCACTAGCCACTTCGGGAAGACAACAGAGGGCGATTATCCGTGCTAACACAATCATTTTGAAGATCTAAAGAAAGCAAGTTCTGCGTCGTACAAAACAACAGAGGTCTGACTTACACAAGCACTACTTTTTTATGTAAAACGCTTTGAGTAGCTCACATGCAATTTTATCTTTACTTCTGCCTGGGATCTTCACATCATAACATCTCGCACGACGAGGGCAGGCTTTTTTTTGCTGATAGATGCGCATTCAAGTCTGTCGTCATGTTTTTAGCATGCTCCCTCATTCAATCATTGATGCAGCAGCCAGTTTGTCCTACATAGGACTTTCCACAAGGCAGTGGGATTTCATAAACCACACCGGGACCACATTGGCCGTAAGGTGTTACATGTTGTACTTGGCAGCTTACCTTAGATCTGCCCATTATGCGGGGACACGTTCGGGCCAGCCTATTGGGAACAGAGAACAATACAGGCACTGCATGCCTGTTCGCCACTTTCTTTAAATTGTGGCTCAACTTATGCACATACGGTACAACTTGCGGTCTTTGGCCACTCGGCTCACCAGCTCTGGCCTCATTCACCAGTGTGCCCGCTTTTGTAGTGTTCTCTTTTCCCAATATGCTGGCCCAACTGTGTCCCCGCATAATGGGCAGATCTAAGGTAGGCTGCCAAGTACAACACATCACACCTTACTGGCGATGTGCTACCAGAGGGGTTTATGAAATCCCACTGTCTTGTGGAAAGTCCTATGTAGGACAAACTGGCCGCTGCATCAATGATCGAATCATGGAGCATGCTAACAACACGACCAAAGACTTAAATGCACATCTTTCAGCACACTGTAAAGCCTGTCCTAGTCGTGCGAGATTTCATTATGGGAAGATCCTGGGCAAAACTAAAGATAAAACCGCACGTGAGCTGTTGGAAGCATTTTACATAAAAGAAAAAAAGTGCTCGTGAAAGTTGACCTATGTTGTTTTCATGATGTGGAACTTGCTTTCTTTAGATCTTCAAAATGATCGTGTTAGCCCTGATAATCGCCCTCTGTGCTCTGCCCGAAGTGGCTGGTGCGCCTGCGCATTGTGAGGAGTACATATACTGTATCTCGCTGTGCTTCAAATAAAGTTGTTAGTAGCGCCTGTGACGTGTGTCTTTGTATCTTCTGTGTATTTGTGCCTTAGCGCTATGTCGTTCAGCAAACAGCAACTTACCTAACACCAAGTCCTTCTGCACAATATGGTTATGGGGGACCCTGTAGTGGGGAACTCTGGATTAACTTTGAACACCGGGGGTATGTGCCCAATGCACCTTATGGGGGTGTTGTTGCACTTTGCTGCCATCAAAATGTGGCCATTGTGCATGGGATTGTATCCTGCGCCATTCGGCTTAGCAGTGCAATGCCAAAGCCACTAAGCCACCACGATTTTTAGTTTTGCTGGCAGAATAGCAGTTTCCAAGTAATTTAATTAGCTCGACCTGTTGATGCTGCTCTCTAAAAGTAGATTTTATGCATGTTACTTATGTTGCTTCAGTACTAGTAATTATTATTACTCAAATAATGTCTTTTTTTACTGTAATAACACTTGTTTCAGTGATCTGCTAATGTAACAGGTTATTCTACAACACTATAATGAAAGTTTCCTTAGCAGTCGTAAGCATTGCAGGAAACCACTTATTTTTAATAAATTTTGTTCAGTATCGCATGTTCTGAATGCTAAAGCATTCTTACCTGTGTGAATGTCAGCTAAACTGCTTTTGCCTATGTGTTATCTTATTGCATGTGTGAAAAAAAACTGTTGGCTTTTGTTTACTTTTCCAGGTGCGCGGCAAGCTCTCACTCAAGCAACACATTCCAGCGGTCTTCTGTCAACAGACTGGGTGTATTGAAGTACCATTATAAGGTCCAATAAACAACGCTTGTGAGATGTATGACGTGCTCTTGCTTAAAATCGGAGGACTTCACTATTAATGTAAGCTTGAATAGGTGTGCTGAAGAACCTGTGTAACGTGTACTTGTTTATTAACAAGTACAAACCATTACCTTACCTGACATTTTTTTTCACCTCAACATAACTATTTACTGTAGATTTCTGAACAAACCATTACAGCGACACAACACTGCAGTAAGGTCAGCACAAGTGTTCATGCATGAACACTTGTATTTACAAGAATTGTATTTGCATTATTATACTAAATATGAATATGAGGTGTGTATCTTTTTCAGGGTGCAAACTCTCGCAGGTCGTACAAGCTCATCATCTTGTACGCACTCAGCTCGTAGAAACGAACTCGTTCATAATCTACGAGAATCTCGTTCAGTGACAAGAACGCGATCTCGTACACATGTGTGCGAGAAATGTACGCGATGATTGCTGCGTAGACTGTACGAGGTTTTCGTAGACTCAACGAGTTCTCGCAGACTGAACGAGTTTCTCGCACAGTCTACGGAGCAATAATCGCGTACACTATTTCTCGTACATTCTCGTTCACATTTTTTTCAATAGGGTCGTCTGCCGCCGGTAGCCGTGCACTGTAGCTGAGCTCGACAAGTATCGGAGCTCTCGTTCGTGTTTAACGTTCGACAGCGGATATAGTTTTTCATACAATGTAGAATTTCCGCGTCACGTTATCTAGCGGAAAGTATTTTTGCTAGGAACAGAAGCTGCTGGTGATGCTATCCATGCTATGCGACTGGTGCTACGTTTTTCAGCACAGACAACCAGCGTATATGTTGGCACTAGAGCTACGGACAATTTTTATGAAGTTTTAAAAGTACAAGAAGTCCTTACTTAGTAAAAACAATTGTTCTGTTAGCGCAACATTTTGCAAAACTGACCGGCTAAATTCAGGGCCAAGGATCTGGCCACATTGCGCCACGCTTGAAATACGTCGACGCCGAGAGCCTCTTGTGGTTGAGAGCCGTCAATGAGCGTCCACGCCGCGTGCCGCCGGCCGGCGCCGACGCCGAAAATCCGTCGGAAATCCGTTCCTTGTGGTTGGGCCTTAAGGCTGCAGACGCCAGCCGTGCATTGCTGCTATAACCCAATATGAAATACCCAAGAGAGGGCACATACACAGGGTTAACCCAAGCCACCTATGAAAATGTAGAAGTAACAGAAGAGAGGAGATGATAGGATAGTAAAAGAAAGGAGACAGGAAAGCAAAAGGTTGGAGAGGGGGATAGGAAAAGGCGACCACCGATTTCCCCCCGGGTGAGTCAGTCCGGGGGTGCCGTCTACGTGAAGCAGAGGCCAAAGGAGTGTGTTGCCTCTGCCGAGGGGCCATAAAGGTTCAAACTCCCGGCTTCGGCTCAACTCCCAGGATCCCCTTTTCCCCGGACACGGCTAAGCCGCGCACGGCTACACGCGGGAGGGTCCAACCCTCATGGGGCTTTCTTCTAAACTTCCCAAAGTACGAAGGGCCTTACCACATCTTGGAGCGAACGTCCCCGGTGAATTTTGTCATCGAGCCATTTTCTCCAATCTGACAATATGTGCCGGCGTGGACGTCACCTCGTCCACTTGGCGCGTCTCAAGCCGTACCATGACCCACTGACTCGAACTTCTTAAGTCGACAGAATGGCTCCTTGTCTGCAGGAGTGATTGTGAAGAAGAAGACACGCCTCCGTCCAGCAGCATCACCAACGGTCTGCTCGCGCTGCTGGTCTGTTTCGATACGGTGCCCCACAATGTCTCACAGTTCCTTAAACTAATAGCGCCCTTGGAGGACACCGCCAATAAACCTCTTATCAACATTAAGGTCACCGTGTGTCATCGAGCTAGCTGCAGCCTACAAAACCTGCCTCAGCAGCACGGAAACGAGAAGACTAGAAAGACCAACTCCAAGTATGTAGGCACAATGATAGTTCCAACGTCGCTTGTCCTGCTGTAACAGCTTTGGGAGCCATCGACATTGCGCGGATGATCAAGTGAAGACCCAGAAACCTGGCTGGAGACACACGAAAGAGTCGCGACATTCAACAACTGGAACTGTGAAGACAAATTGCGCCATGTATACTTCTCCTTGAATGACTCTGCTTAAACGTGGTTTTGAGAATCGAGAGTCAGCACTAGTCATGAGACCACTTTCGTAGAAACTTTCTTCAGACCTTTTCGAACGTAAGGAGAGAACGGACTGAAGTCCTTCTAGAACGACGAACACAGCTACGTGACGAGAAAGCCACAGTCATCGAGAAGACATTGGAAATGAGCACCAGACAATGTGAACGCCAAGTGACTCCGCTGTACTACGAGGTGCAAGCGCTTGGTACCGACGACTTGCGCGAGACCACCCGAGCAATCGTGCGTGAGGAGCTACAAAAGATGTTCCCAAAGTGGCAGCTTCAGGTGGCCTCGATAGCTGACGTCGTTGGTGAAGAGATCCATTGGTCATTAGGAGTTCCCGATGTGCAGCCAGAAAGACCACAACCCCAGCCTGAATCAACGGCCCACGCCTCCGCCATGAGGGTCCACCTCCGCACCTACGCCAGGGCCTTGTGCCTCTGCAATTCCATTGCCAGCCTCTGCCATTGCCGCCTCCAGCCCACCTGATTTTGAGCACGCGCAACGCCCCAAGACTGGCATATGACGTGCTCCGGACCACCGTCTGCTTTGCTACCATTGCATAGAAGCGGGCTTTGTGTACAGCCTGTACCCATACCGCGAGATGGTACTACGAAGGTTCGCCGTCACGTCCCAATCTACGTGAGCGACCGCTAGACATCGCCTCGCACCGACTCAATAGAGGCCTCGTAGAACTTCTCGTTCGCCGTCGTCATGGCGTTACCTATCGCTGAAGCGACAACCCTAAACGCGTCCTACCCGTAGCGAGCGTACGCCCACGTCTGGAAAACGAAATGTAGCATTCAATGATGGTGCGGTTGCTGTACGTCAAAATGCCGAAGATCTTCTGCCACTGATAAAGACGCCAAAAGGACCTTCTCAAAGACGTAGCGATGACACGACGCCTCCAGAACGAAGAGTCGAAGCCAGGAAAACGTCACCTAACGAACTGACGGCCCGACGTAACATCACTGCGACAAAGCGACACAGCCGTGAACCGACGCCACGCCCTTCACAGACCTTGACGTGCTTCTGGAAACCCGCCGGGGTGGCTCAGTCAGCTAAGGCGTTGCGCTGCTGAGCACGAGGTCGCGGGATCGAATCCCGGCCGCGGCGGCCGCATTTCGATGGAGGCGAATTGCAAAAACGCCGGTGTGCTTGCGTTGTAGTGCACGTTAAAGAACCTCAGGTGGTCAAAATTAACCCAGAGCCCTTTACTACGGCGTGCCTCATAATCAGAACTGCTTCTGGCATGTAAAACCCCAGAAAAAAGAAGTGCTTCTGGACGGCCACGCAGTCACCGCCTTAGTGGACAAAGGAGCTGACTACTCTGACATGAGTGGATCCTTCCCCTCTAAGTTGAAGAAAGTTAAGACTGCATTGGAAGGCCCTCCAATCCGGAGAACAGTAGGACACCTGATAACACCGACTGGTATCTGCGCGACAAGAATTACTGTTCATAAATGGACCTACGGTACAACCTTCGATATCCTCCAACAAGACGTAATTCTCCGCGTGGACTTCCTGAACCAATTCGGCACAGTCATCGACCTGAAGTCGAAGTTGATAACGCTATCCGAAGACAAAGCGATACTACCGGAGAGCTCTCCGACTCACCATGCCTTGAGTGTGCTCGAAGATAAAGTCAGCTTCCCACCTCGCTACGGCATCTAATTTTCCGTTGGCTTCGAAACACCCGCCGACGTTGATGGCGTCATCCAGGGCGACCAACGCCTACTAATCGACCATGAAATTTCCGTCGCAAGAGAGATCGCCCGACTGCACGAGGGAAAGCGAATGTGACACTGCCAAACTTCAGCCAGGAGTTCAAAGACATCAAAAGGGCACAACGATCGCCTAGATCGTAGAAATTGAGTAACCCAGCAATACGTTTGGCCTCTCGGATTTCACCGCATCTACTTCAACGGCCCTAGTTCCAGAGCCAGCTTCCGACATAAATTCATGTATAATTCCCATGCATGAACAGGAAAAGCCTCGAAATCTTCTACACCGGTACAAACACAGCTTTTCGGCATCATAAAAAGTTCGACATATGCCAATTGCTCAATATCGCATAATAAATAAAGATTGCACTCGCACACTCCACCAGAGCCGCTACCAAGTTGCGGCGCGAGAAGGAGGTTATAGAGCAGCAAGTGGACGAAATGCTGTGCGACGAAATTATCCAGCCGCCGGAAAGCCCATGGACGTCTCCTGTTGTCTTGACGAAGAAGGATGAAAGTCGGCATTTTTGCATAGATTATCGTCGCTCAAAAAAGGTCACGAAGAAGGACGCATACCCGTTCCACGGACGGACGACGCACTGGACCGACTCGGCGACGCGAAGTATTAAAGCGAAGGTTTCTTTGCCTCTTCCCTCGACTTTTTCACTGCTGCTGCTGTCGCTTCTCTTGCATGCCGAGTCAGTGGGTGGTAGGGAATGTGTAAATGTACTATTGACGAAAAAGCTTTACGGACCAAGGGATCCGACAAAAAGCTGAATATCTCCGCAGCCTGAAAACGCAGCCTGGTATTCCAAGCTTCAGCTTCTACTGGCATATGCGAAAAACATACTGATGCACGGTTTTACTGGCTACTTTTAAAGGTTTCTCGGATATTTAGCATTTTCTGAGATCCCATGGTCCGTAAACTTCTTTGGTCGATACATGGTAGAGACACAGGAGAGGAATCTGTGGGCCATTTCCAGCGAGAACTCCGTGGGTGTCGCCGCAATACCCACTGGAGCTCTCTGGTCGTTGTCACGATGCCCTGTAATAGATTCTTACTATTGTATAAGTCATGATTGTTTATTGTACTCTCCCCCTTACACTATGCCTCTAGGGCCTACAGGCATCTTTAAATAAATAAATAAATATATAAATAAATAAATAAATAAATAAATGTGAACTTGTAAACATTCGCTTACTAACTAAATAAATCCTCTATCTTGCGGGACTCCGCAGAAGTAATTAGCCATACTCTGTGTCCGTGTGATTCGAGTTGTTGATTAATTTGCCCTGACGCTGCGACCTGCTAGCCTCCTGGTTAGCTATGATAGTAGAGCGACCGCCCCGGAATGGTGTTGGTCCCGGATTCGAATCCCGGACCATGACAAATTTTTCCTCAACTGTAAAGTTGTGTTTCTGCGAAACCCGCATGGGTTCGCTTTGTAGCTTCATGCTATATTTGAGTGAATGACCATTTGTCCCTTTCGTGATACTCCCTCCATCTTGCTGGATTCCGCAGAACTGATTTGCAATAACTAAATTAACAAGCGTGGGATGTCACGCCACGCAGATGCAAACGTGAACGCGTCTCATTCCATGACCGCGGACACTCGCTGCCGAAACGCTGGCGTGAGGTAGCGCGGCGGCAGCAGCGATGGAATTGACTTCCGTGCTGTCTCTGGCTTGAACATGAACTAAGCGGCGAGAACATAGCGCACACGAAGCTATCAGCCCTCAGTGCACCTAGACTGTCCCTGTCGCAGATCGCTTTCAAGATAGGGCCCGCGCCACCACCCTACGCAGCTGCCGCTGCGCACTTCCTCCCCGCCCGTGCGCGTGCTGGATCGAGGTAGCATCCTCGGCTCACCCTTGCACGCATTCACTCGCACACACAGCATACGGCTCGCGGCAGCGATATTATCCCACATGGACTTTGTACGGAACATCATGGCGACGCGAAAGCCGGCGACAGAAATGCGCCTCGAGTGTCCCCATAACTGCTATCGAAATAAAATGAATGAATTAGCGATCGTACGTGTGAAGTGGTAAAAATGAACGCTGTACAAATGAAAGAAATAACAGTAGTACTTATTGGTAATGAAAAAAAATATTCGCATGAAATAGCTCAACGCATAAAAGATTAAAAGAAAATAAAAAGCTATAGGGTAAACTTTTCAAGAAAAGTCGCAGTTGGGACTGAGAGGCGAAGCATCGTTTGCGACAGCAAATTAGTAGACAGATATACGAAATAAGTATAGTAGTTTTATCGCCCGTATAAATTTGAAAACATTCGCTTACTAACCAAATAACAACCATTGTGTCGGCGCGCACAGGCAAACATGTACACATGACACTCGATGACCGTTGACACTCGCTGTCAAAACGCTAGTCCGAGGAAGCGTGGCAGCAGCAGCAAGCGAAGTGACCTTCGCGCTGTCTACCGCTTCAACGCAAACTGAGCGATGAGAACGCAGCACGCACAATGGGAGGAGCTGTCGGCGCACCTACTCTGCCCCCATTGCAGATGGCTTTCAAGATAGGACGAGCGCGACCGCGTACGGCCGCGCAATACGCACTTGTTGACGGAGTAGAACGCCGCCTCCTTTCACACCCCGCCACCCGGTGGCTTGCACGCGACGGAAGACGGCGCGCTTCCTCCCCGCTTTCCTCCCTTGCGCGCGCGAGATGGAGCGGCGATCGTCGGCCCCCTCACACCCTTTCACTCGCACATACAGAAAAAGGTTAGCGGTGGTGGTGTTGTCGCCCTTGGAATTTATACGGAACATCATGGCGACGTCGATGGAAAAAATGCGCCAGGAGTGTCCATATAATTGCTATCACAATAGTAATAAATATAGACGATGTAACAGAGTTACTTCTAATAAACGCCACATTTGCTGAAATGTAATTGTGTTGATGTGCATACAAAATTGGGAAAATGCGCCCTTATAAAATATATTTTGGAGTTTACAGTGATTACGCGGTAGCCAGAAGTAAATAACTATAGTCACTAACTTCTAAAAGCATAATGTTCAGGTACGGGATCAGTAGAACAAACTATATCGGTAATAATGCTATGTCAAGCCACATGCTTTCCTGGTGTTTTTTTTTATTTTTCGCCTAATTTTATTCCACTTACTGAGTCAACGATGAGTTTCCTATGCAACGGCTTGGCCTAACTATGCCCGTAAGCCTAACTGTGGCTAGGCGTGCGAGCGTCTATCATTTTGCTACGAACGCCAATATATCTGTAAATGTTGCTTTCTATTAAACATATATCATGCTTTCTTTAAGCAGTGGTTATTTCTTTTCACCGTTTGACTGAAACGTTCGCGTAAACGGCGCTATCTCGCCTTTTAACAGTATATCGTTACGTCTAGGAGAAGCGAAGAATACGGAGAAGTGAAATATCGCACCTAAGCGTAACCAAAACGCCACGCCACGCTTGCGTTTACTTGTATACCTCTCGGCGTTCTTTCTTACGCGTGGTGATTTACGTCTCCTAATTTCGGGTGTGCGAAACCCTGAAACACCGAAAACGCCCTGAACGCAATGGAGCCATGCAAGACATCTCACCAGCCTTTTCTACGGCCTGCGGCGAAAGACTTGAATGTGGACTCGTCGGGCTGATTGCTGACGGGTAACTAGTCGCGGTGATCATGCCTCAATGTCGGCCCGCCTTGCTCTGCAGGAGGTAGTCACGATTTCCTAAAACGTCCATTTCGGAGGTTTCAGCGGCAATGAACAGCGCAAAGCACGCTACAAAAGCCCTTACCGACTCTTATTCTTGTTCCTCAGTTACCGATTCGAAGCAGCTACACAACGCGATTGCTCTTCTTCCTCCTCTTGCAGCTGGCGCGAGGCCACGAAATGGCCTTCGCCGCAGCCCTCTAGCATGATGAGGCAAAGGTGTGATTCCAGGAGAGACCAACAAGGGTCCGAAAATTGATATTTTATATTGGATTGAATATTATGTATTTTCTGAGCTTATCACTAGGTAGCATAAAAGGGAACTTGGTTACTTTAGTAACTGATTAATTCAGGAGGAAAGCTGTCGGAACCAATCTCATGGTGACTGTCGAGGGTAATGCGTTTAGCATTGAATCAACATACCGACACAAAGTATTGCCACCGTCGAAACGAGTTATGCATAAGGCGTGTACGGCGGCGCGATTCCTCTTCCGCGCTTCCCTCGGCACCAGCTGCTACGAAGCTTGCGCGTGGCCTCCGAAGCGTAGTTGGCGCGTGGCGATCCCCGATGCAGCATCCGGGCGCCTCTCCATCGCTAGGGACACGCTGCGCCACCCAAGACGCTGCCGACAAGAGACGAGAAGCTCGGCGCACTTGCGGACGCCGGGAATCCGCCTTTTTCACGGCGCTACGGCGCATGCGCCCTGCCCTGGCGGATTAGTCGCGAAACGTTTTGGAAGGGTCGCGCGCGCGGCCGTGCGGCCCCGTCTCGGGGAAACGGCCCCCGAAAAAAAAAATGCGCTCGCACGCGCGCTACTGCAAGTGCAAACTCGTGCTGTGTACCTCGTTGAAACTTCACTGGTATATATCTCGACGTCGGTGCGGTACCGAAAACGTGCGTAGCGTAAGACTGCAACTCCACTTTTAACAGAAAGCGGCGAGGGCTTCGTCCAGACTGCACAGGGAACCACGTAGTTGCCGCCTTGCATTGATGGCTGTAATAGCAAATTTATCGATAAACCTCTGCGTTACACTTGGACGACACTTAAAAACACGTTGCTGACGAAGACTTCTTGCAGCGTCGGTCCTCGCTTGCTGGTAGTGGCAGCGTGTGCCCGACTTCACGTACTCGTTCAAGGCGCGGTAACACTGGGTCGATACAAGACCGACAAGACGCGCACGCCTACGATTGGCCGACCATTCAGCACTGTGTCGCTGAGACCATTTTATCATACCAGGCCTACAAGACGTAACCGACGAGCGCGAGTTGTCGTACTGCAATGGGCTTTCTCGTCGACGGCACCGATAAAATCAGCGTGCCGGCCATCATTCGACCGAACCCCGCGCGATCGGCCGTCGAACCGATAACGTGATAGCCGCAACGGCTTCGTTAGTATATATAAATAATCGCGTTCAAAGTTAGTCAAAACGTGCCTACGAAGTTGAAATGCACAAGATTCGAGCGTCTTAATCTGTGCACATAAGTTTGAGCCAATGTTGGTCCTGTTCAGCGGAGGTTAGGCCTGGCGCCGTCGAGTTCGCGCACCCGCTACCGGTGGACCTGTACTGAAAAGTAAGCAAGTTAGGATGAAGGAAACTGCTTTTATAGTACAGTTCTAGCTTTAGCGATTGGAAATAAACTACTCTTCGCGTCGATCGCCGCGTACACAATAAGCTGCAAGCGGGGACACAGCGCTGTGCCCAACGCCTGTGCCAACATCTGTACGTCACCATTCCCGTAACCTGCCGGTCGTATTCGCAACGTAGATGGGTGGGTTTTTACGTGTTAGCATGCTGACACATTTCTTGATACCTGAGATGTACTCTTTATCTTTGCGTCAAACCCGAAACAAGAGACGGTACATTCGGTACAGCAGCATAAACAACCGCCTTGCTCAGTTATATACCAACGGTGTCAGCGATGGCATCCGCGTTTTTGCAGGAGAACAACACGGCCTTTAAATGAGCGCTTATGCGAGCACAGTTTGCTCTAATAATGTTTTAGGACACGCGCAAACTAACTATCGCGAAGTTAAAGAAAAGCGAGAAGCAGTAATAAATTAACAGCCCAATATTTGTAACTGGATCACAGCCGCCATTGTTTAAATGGCTCAGCCGCTCATACTGACTCGTCTCATGATGGAACAACGCGGCTCATATGAGCACATATGTGTGTTTTATTCTACGTTTCGACATTCTTTCATATTAGCGCCTTTTCGTATATGCACCTTTCCCCCATTTTTTGACGCTAACAACGATCTGTGGCTGTAGATGCCGATGTAAACAAGTGCATCGCTTTGCTAAATCCGACGCGGAAGGCTGCGCACTCGAAAACATCTTATTTATGAGAAATGTCTAAAGAATGTGTAAAAAGAATTACAAAAAAGCGAGGTGCAAGTGCAGGAGCTAGCGCCAACAAACTCCAAAGCAGCCGCTACGGCAGAGGGAACTCAGCGTGCCTTTATCGGCCGCACTGTAAACAAAACAGCACACTCAGGCCTGCTCACCCTACATGTATATAGTTGGTGAGTGCTACATGGCTTCCAGGAACGACATGCTGCCCCCCAGAAGCCATTAATAGTTATTCGCAATCCACGAAACGCACAACTGATGCGCACTTAACACGGGCGCAGGTTCACAAATCAACCGGCGAAAGCCACAGCCCCCTACCAAAACGTTTCCAGCGGCGCGCGGCAGAGGGCAGCACAGGAAAATGAAAAAGGCGGATTGTTCCCTCGTTTTCCCTACACTCGGTGGCAGATACTGAATGACCCAAGTTGACGAGAGGTTCGTTGAATAGCCGCATATAACGAATGCATTCATGGCGCAGCTCGCTAAAGCATGGGTGTGAAAGGCGTTCATTGAAAGCAACACATACACAGGGCATTTGTTGCGCTACCTGGTAATAAGTAGGGTTGCTGTCCTTGAGGAACCTTTATGACGTAGGTTTGATTCCGCTTAGCGTGGAACGAGCTTAAGGGTCGATAATGTGATATTGTAGATACTTTCTTTTGTCATTGTAGAGCGGCACATTCCGAGTGGCGGCGCATAGTTTCTCATTTTGGCATCAAAGACGTTCATGGAAGAGTGCCACGCACCTCATACCCAGTGACCCAAATTGGCAGCAAGAGGGAGGGAAGTGACTTTATTTGCACCCGTCAAATAGATGACGGGGTAGAGGCTTCAGCGTAAACCCACACTCATCCTCCCTAACCGTCGGCCGGGATTCCTTGGGACGCGGCGGCGGTCAGGGCGAGGCCGATGACTTGTCGTTGAGCATTTTCTTCTTCGTTGAGTGGCAAGGACTCCCAGAATTCTTAACATCTATCTGGCTCATCAAAGCTAGGACAGGTCCAAACCACTTGGACTAAGTCCGCTATACCATCACAATGCCTACACCGAGGGCCTACACCGAGGGACGCCATTTGCTCAACAGTTGTGGGTTCGGAAATACCCCCGTTTGCAGCTTCCTCCACATAACTTCCTCTCTTTTAGTAAGGTTCTTATCCGCTCTCGCGTAAGGCTTACGGCCCAGCTTACACTGCTTGACAATTTTCTGAAAAGTGTTCAGTTCAGAAAAGTGTTCTGAAAAGTCTGTAGGGGTTCCTCGCTTGGGGGTGTTGTCAAGACAGCGCTGCAATCCCGGAAAGTGTGACCTTGGTCCAGTGCATGCGCCTTCTCGTTCCCTCGCAAGCCCTGATGAGCCGGTGTCCAGATTAGCGAAACCTGCTCCGCCGGGGAATGCCCGACGGCTAATATGTGTGCAGCTGCGGCTGAGATCCTGCGCGTATCAAAATTTTTGATTGCACATTTCGAATAACTACCAATAACTCTCACATTCTTTTGAGTCAAAGCCAGTGCGTGTAATTACGGCTGCGTATACTTTGCCTTGCTTGTATTCGGCCGCGTCCGTGTATATCACATCCTGCCTGCCTTCCAGTTTTTTCTGCTGCGCCTCAGCTCCGCCCATTCGCCTGCCCTCGTGATGCACCGGGTGCATATTCTTGGGCAACGGCAGCATTCTCAGCCTGTCCCTGACTCGCGGTGGGACTTTGCCTGTCTGCTTGGAACAGGCCTGGGTCTCGAACCCCAGCCGCTCCAGGATATTTCTACCAGCCTGACTGCGCAGCAGTCTCTGATATTGCGATACTGTCGCCGCTTCAATGAGCTCGTCAAAGGTGTTGGACACCCCTAAACTTAAGATTTTGTTCGTTGATGTGTTCGGGGGAATACCGAGAGCCGTCTTGATCCCCTTCCTAATAATGATCTCGACTTTGTCTTTTTCTGCTTTGGTGAATTTCAGGTACGGGGATACATATACGACCCTGCTAATTACGAAAGATTGCAGTAACCTTAGGAGGTTCGCCTCCTTCATACCCGCGTGTGTATTCGCTATTCGCTTGAGTAATCGGCATGTCTGGCTCGTACTTGCTTCCAGTCATTGGATCGTCTCGGAGTTTTTCCCGTTCGCTTGAATCCGCAAACCCAAGACCCTGATACTGTCGACAGTGTGAATAATGTTAGCGTTTACCCGCAGCTCGATGCCGTGCCCCGGGTCCTATCCCCTACCCCGTCGCCGCGCCTGCGATGTGTAGGAAAACGGCCTCCGACTTCTCCGCCGAGCACCTGAGGTAATCGGCTCCAGATATTTCTCGATAGCTTTGATTGCCCTCTGCAGTGTCTCCATGATCTACCCGTCACTGTCTCTGCTCATCCATAGCACGAGATCGTCCGTATAGAGCATGTGGTTCAGTCCTTATATGCATGCCAGCTTCCCGGGGAGACCTATTATCGCCACTTTAAACAAGGTGGGCGACAAAACTGATCCCTGCGGCGTACCCTTGCCCCTCAGTTTAATACCTTCCAATGACTGCCCTCCTAAGCTGATCGTCGCCGTTCTATTCGTAAAAAAATCCTTTTACATAATTATAAGTCTTCGTGCCCACATTGAGAGCTCCGAGATTCTCCAATATGGCCGAATGCCTCACATTATCGAATGTTTTAGAAAAGTCTAATACTACGCTGGTGTCTAACGTTTTGTTGTCTATCACCTGTTCTTTGAGCTGGAGCATGACGTCGCTGCCGATAGATGAGACCTAAAAGCAATCATGGTGTCGGGGTACAGTCCCTGATCTTCCAGAAACCTATTCAGCCGACTCTGAATAACATGTTCCATTAATTTGCCCACGCAAGAAGTAAGTGAAATGGGCCTTAGATGTTCAAAACTAGGTTTATTTCTCGGCTTTGGAATGAAGATGAGGTTGGCATCCTTACACGCCGGCGGAAGCGGTCCTCCGTCCCAACAGTCTTGCATGTACGCTGTCAGATTTCTGACCGACGCATCGTCCAGATTTCTAAGCATCTTATTACTTATCATATCCGGCCCTGCAGCCGTCTTCGTCCTCTGACGGTTTATATCGGCCCTTACCTCACCTAACGTGATCGGGCTGTCAAGATCCGGGTTCTCTAAACCCGAATTCTCGGGCAGGGACCCAGACCCCGCACAGCTGAGATATCTATCCCTGACCTCGGCGATGAGCTCATTAGTCGTTCTTCATATTTGTATAGGAGCTTTTGCAGCTGCTGCCTAGCCACTAGCTTGGATTTGTTCAGGTCAGCAAATGCCGCACCAGATGCCAGGTCCTTGCGCTACCAATTTTGTGGTCCATTTGGTCGCAAATGCTGCTCCAGTTGTGCTTGGTGAGGGTCTAGGTGTATTTCTTAATCTCCTTATTCAACGCAGCCAACTGCCTGCGGAGATTTCTATCGCCTCTTTTCTGCGCGAGCCTCAAGTTGAGCTCTTGCTTTTTGCGCCACAGGTTTATCATGTGTCTGTCAACCCCTTCCTGGTTCTCATCCACCTCGATTTTCTCAGCGGCATCGCGCACCGATTGAGAATACAGAGAAGTGCGTGCCAAACAAGTACGGGCGGAATTTGGAAACCGCCTAGAGGAGAGCCAAGCATTCACGATCTGGAATCGAACAGTTGCGCTCCGCTACTGTCAGGAGGCGGGAAGCATAGGCGATGACACGATCTTGACCCTGTCGGCGTTGGGCTAAGAGGGCTCCGATACCGTGACAACCGGCATCGGTACGGACCTCTGTAGGAGAGGACGGGTCAAAGTGGGCCAGTATAGGTGGCGTGATGAGAATGTTTGACGCAGCAGCTTGAGCAGGACCCCACGTAAACGGCACGTTCTTCTTTAGAAGATCAGTAAGTGGTCGGGCAATCGCTGCGAAGTCTTTAACGAACCGTCGGAAGTAGCAGCAGAGTCCTACAAAACTTCCGGTACTGAGGTACAGGAAAATACATGAGGGCAAGAATTTTCTCCAAGTCTGGTTGAATACTGGAAGCGTCGACGAGGTGGCCCAGCACTGTAATCTGCCGACGACCAAAGAGACACTTCGAGGATTTTAGTTGGAGCCCAGCTTCGCGGAAGTATTGAAGAACAGCTGATAAGCGCTCAAGGTGTGTCTCAAATGTAGGCAAAAATACGAGAACGTTGTCTAGGTAGAGAGAGAATTAACTTTAATGAAAAGAATGGCTCAATGGCCTAAGCAGGGGTAAGGGTCAATGGCGGGGTTCACAAGGAAAAAAAACACTACACATTCCTAACCTGCCGGTCAAGCCGGCCTCGCGCACAAACTCCCATAAGGAGTTGATAGTTCGTCGGGCATCGGATTGAGGGGGCGGCATGGTCCATGCCTCCAGTGAGGTAATGCCGCGTCCCTTGTCTTTGTCTCTTACTGCCGCGAGACCGGGACAGCCCCACAATAGATGCCTGATTGTCGGTCGAGCACCGATGTCACACGTACTGCACGTCACTATTGTTGACATCGCGTTTGCTTCCGTCTCTTTCTCATCCTCATTGTCCAAACGTTGCCTCTGATGACCTCGCGTCTTTCTTGAAGCGGCATACGCGCGCCACTTAACCAGGACGTCTTCGGTGAGTGCTGCGCCCATCCTGGCCTTGTGCACCAGTACTTGCGCGCCCCGAGGAAGCCCCTTGGGCAAAGAGTGGGCATTGTGCGGTACCTTCGCCTTCAGCTCCCGTTTGGCTTGCACTTTAAGTCGCTCGCGTTCCTCCTCCGGATGCAGACGCACAGGAGTGAGAGGGACTGGGCCCAGGGTAGATGAGCGGGAAAATAACAGCTCGCTAGCTGCACTGTGGGCCGCACCGTTGCCGATGCTGCCCGAGTGCCCCGGGACCCAGTCCACTCGCGCACCCATGCCATAGAACAGGCATGTTGACCATTTCATCCCTTGAAGCAGAGTACATCATACGTTGGGACGTTGCTGGGGCGTTGCATAGACCGAATGGCATAACATTGAATTCACATAGACCATCAGGGGTGACGAATGCGGTCTTCTCTTGGTTCTTTTCATCCACAGAAATTGTCGATAACCAGACCAAAGGTCTATTGATAAATAGTACCATAGAAAAAGTACCATGGAGAGAATCGAGGGCGTCGTAAATGTGAGGCAAGGAGTAGACGTATTTTTTGTAATTCGGTTTAGATGACAATAATCTAAGCTGAAACGCCACGTGCCATCTTTCTTTTTAACAATCACAACGGGCGGCGCCCAAGGGCTCGACGAGGGTTCGACAGTGCCTTTGGCAAGCCATCTTGTTCACTTCGTCTTTAATAACCCTACCTTCTGAAGCTGAAACTCGATATGGCCGGCGATGAATAGGACTGGCATCAGCAGTATTTAGGTGATGCTTAACGATTGAAGTTTGTTTCAATTGTCGATTGTTGAGGTCGAAGATGTCATGGTAGGAACCCAAAAGGCTACACAGAGCTGCTGCTTGTTAAGTCGGCTCGTACTTATAAACCTCTCGAGGCATCGGCATCAACCTCTAGCCCTCCAGACGCACACGTGAAGCATACACGCTCACACAAGTTCTCGCCGTGGTTCAGGATTCACGGAGGGTCAGCTTCGCCGGCAGGCAATTTAATCACACACAAAACGATAGCTGCGGACGAAGCCGGCATCACGTAGGCACGGCGTGCTTCCACCGTAGTTCAGACGCCGCTAGCCGACACCTTCAACGGCCAGCAGTTTAGTCACACACAAAACAACAGGCACGGACACACTCATCTTCTTGTAGCCCGGGTGTGTAGCCACTATGGTTCAGATTCTACCAGCGGTCACCTTATCCGGCGAACAATTAAATCATACACAAAACAACAGACACGTACGCACATAGCTCACGTGCTCTAGATGTACAAAAGATCACGTTCGCTATCGTTTACGCGAAAAGGAGCTGCTCGTAGACTCGCGGTTCATTCTTAGAGGAGCGAAGCTCAAAATGGCGTGTATACTGAGGAGGCGGATAGGTGGGGAATTAAAGAAATAATGCGACTTTTGTGACAGGTACAAAGTGCATGCGCCGAGTGCCGGTAGCTTCGTATGCGCTTTGCTTTCGACGTTTAGTTCGCGTTGAAACGAGAGCCAGTGCGAAGGTCAATTTGCTCGCTGCCGCTGCGCGCTTTCTAGCTCCAACGTTTTGACGAGTTTCCACGGTCATCGAGCGAGATGTCTTCATGTGCACCTCTTCGCGCGTGACACCGTGCTTGTTCATTTAGTTAGTAAGTGAATATTTACAACTTCACATGGCCGATAAAACTATACTATCCTTACTTGGTAAATGCACGCAGTTTGTATCTGCACATTGTTATTAAGCAAAGCTGCATCGATCATCAACATCACCACTGGCCGCGCGCGCCCGAGCGCCTGCTTGCCCAGGACTGCAGTTGACATCTACGCGCGATTGTATGCGCACAACGTTGCCATCGAGCTTTTGTTGATCTGCTTGCTTCGCCAGGTTCAGCGTTCTCCGCTCGCAATGTTGAGATTGAAGCGTTTCCTCCTTGCACAGAAGCTGCTGCTGATCATGCAAAGGCGGCGGGGGCGCAGAAAGCGTCTGCAGCGACGTTACCTCTTTCCCTAATCTACAGTGGTAGAACAAGGAGCCACTATTTCGGCATGGCCATTTGTCTTCCTCAGGACAGCAATTGCTTTCCATATCAGCGTTTTTGTGTGTGCGCATAGGGGACGTAAGTGAAAGTAGACAGCTTTAGTTTAGCTAATATTGTCTACACTGCAACACGGGCGATTCGCTCGTTTTACAGCGTACGCAATGGTATAGTGGACGCCCAACGAAAACTCTCTATAGTCGGGTACAACTTTAGAAGACAGGAGGAGGCCCCGCGCAGTTGACCGAAGCGCAGCAGCCAATTCCTCCGCGACTCAAGAAATAGTCCCGCTCAAAAAATTGTGACTGCTTCTAAAACGCGTATTTGTCGGTATAAATAAGATTTGTGTATCTTGACGAGTGGTTTGGTAAAACTACCATGATGGAAATGCTACCGCACATGCCAGATCGCGAGAGAAAAATAACTCCGTGCCTTCTACAACGCTGTGCGTCGTCTGCTACGGAGGAAGATCGACGGCACCGGGAGTAGTAGTCGCTGGCCTAATAGCATAAGATTCATATATACTTTTTGTGTGTTTGCACAACCTTATTTTTTAAAGACGATAGTCTTTCTTGGGGAACTTAAACGTTGAAAATTTGGTCTGTCTGTCTGTCTGTTTGTCTGTCTGTCAACCGATTCAGCCACCCGGCCAAAGTTGGACCACTTGCTTACCGCCCACACTACTTAAACTGGTGCGGCTGTTCATACTTGTGAACGTTATCGATCAAAAAGTAAATATTACGCATATCTGAGGCGCAACATCACTAGGTAAGTATTAGGAGGTGTGTTCCTTTAATAGAAAATACATAGATACGTAACTCTAAAGACCCTAGTTTCTTAAACTGCGCTGAAAATGCCATGCTATGCGCGCCGACGAACGACGTCTGCCACGAAGGGAGGGAACCCTCTGCACAAGCTCGTGTTTCCCCGACTGCGCGCCGACGAGCGCCCTCTGCCATGAAGGAAGGAAACCCTCTGCACAGGCTCATGTTTCCCGATGTATTGCCAGATGGCGTCCATGTCTCACGCAGCGCCTCCTCAATTTTATCAATGCCAGCCAGATGCGGCCGATTCAACATAAAGGAAGCGCTGTCTGAGGCAGGGCAAAACATAAATGGCCGCTTGATGAAATACAACCCACTCTACAAGACATGCCCAGACAACGCAGGGAAAAGACCGACGACGAAATTGCAGCGGAGAAGCGCCGGCGTGCCGACGCTCGTCGTCTCAAGCGTGCCCAGGAAACGTCCGAGCAACGAGCCGAGCGGCTAGTGCAAGATCGTGAGTCGAGGCGCACCCGGAGTCAACAGGCCAGACCAGGATCAGACCAGCACTCATGTAGTACGGCCGGCAGAAGACTATCGTCTTTCGACGACATTTGCAGCGAAGCACGCAGATACGCGGCACTTTTTTAATGTGTTGGGCTTATTTTTAATTAATTTTTTTTCTTTTTTTTCGCGGTTGCGAACCTGCGATCTCGTGAGTTCGCGCACGATCGCGCGCGGCATTCCGTGCCAGTTTTCAGCCGTGGAGCCCAGCGAGGTGACATCGGAACGCGATCGTTTGTTGTCGAACGAGCCTTGTGTCGCCTCGATGACCACACCACCAAGGAGCCTCGGCAAGAACAAGAGCGGTCACATCCTGAACACCGATTCACGCAACATGATCTTCCACTGCTACACGTTTTCGCGTAACAGGCAGCCTGAACGCAGCGTGGAGGACACTATCAAGTTTGTCGCCGACATGCTCGGTGTCAGCGAAAGGACTGTGATCAGGGTGAGGGAGGAAGTTAAAGCTTCGCATTTTTCGGGTGGCAAACTGACGACGCCCTCGCGAAAGCGCCCACGCAATGCGGAGAAGAGAAGACGCTGCGCGAAGTTTGACAGCTTCACGTTGTGCGCGCTGAGGTCATGTGTGCGCGATTTCTTTCGCCGCAACGAGATACCGACGGTCGAGAAGATAACTACCGAGTTTCCCCATCACTAAGGCGGTGTACTGTGCGTCGCCTGCTTGCTGAGATCGGCTTCAAGCACGAAAAGAGAAGCCGCAACTCGCTGCTTATCGACTGGGATGACATCACCAATTGGCGGAATCGCTACCTCCGTGACGTGGAGCGCTACCGGGCGGAAGGCCGAAAGATATTCTACTTGGATGAGACATGGGTGACGGCGGGACACACTCGGTAGATCGTGTGGACAGACACCGTGGTGCAGAAGCGTGGACGCCTGTTCGCTCGAGCCTGACGACGGGTCTAAAACAACCTTCTGGGAAAGGTCAGCGCCTGATCGTGACGCACATCGGCAGCGAGTATGGTTTCGTCGACGGCTGCTTGGATGTATTCAGAGGCCAAAAGACAGGCGACTACCACGAAGAAATGGATGGCAATCGCTTTGAGGGCTGGTTCAATGACGTTCTGCAGAAGTTGCCAGCTGGTAGCGTCATTGTTTTAGACAATGCACCTTAGCATAGCCGGCGAGAAGAGAAATTGCCGACGACGGCCTGGAAGAAGGAAAAGATACAGGAGTGGCTCACAAGCAAGAACATCACCTACGGTGAAAGGATGATAAAGAAGCAGCTGCTTGAGCTGGTGGCATCTGTAAAGTCACGCTTTCTGAGCTACATCGTAGACAACACAGCTATAAGGGCCGGTTGCATTGTACTCAGGCTCCCGCCGTACCACTGCGAATTTAACCCCATTGAGATTGTGTGGGCCAAGGTCAAAAATGGCATCGCTGCGGACAACAGAGACTTCAAGCTGTCCACGGTTGACGTCATCTTGAGGGAGAAAATCAAGCAGGTAACGGCGGAAGACTGGAGGAAGAGCATTCAGCATGTGATGGACTTGGAGGCAAACTTCAGACTTTACACGTCTGGGAGTGAGCACATTCAACCCATCATCATCCAGCTGGGTGAAGATGACACTGACGAAAGCGACTCCGACTGCGAGCTGCCTGGCATTGAGCCACTCGATGAAGCATAAAGGCTTCTTATTAACAAAAGAACAGCCCTTATTAGAGCTATCAAAATTTTGCCGGTGGGTTCGCAACAGCCAACCATCCATTCCGTGACCTCTCAAATAAATAAGCAGCTCCATTTATGGCATATTCCCTATAATAGAAGCTCAATTTTGATAAGCAACGTCCTGCACACATTGTGCTCGATTTAAGAAGTGGCATAGAAACACGTTTAAATGCTGGCATATCTGAATTTAAACACTATTGTTAACCCTGATTATCGTTGGCGGGCTCAAAATGCTCATTCGGGCAGCCACCGTCGAGTCTGACGCGCCCCATAGTGAAATAGCAGGAGTCAGAGCACGCTTTATGGTTCTGCTAGCAGTCTGCACTGCAAATCACAGTCATGTCATAGCGAGTGCTGGTGAAATAGCAGCAGACAACACGAAACTGACAGCCACTGTCAGCAGCTTGAATGCCAAAGCACATTCATGTGGTTGCATTGTTTATTTTGTTATCTGGCTCACACAAGTAATGCGAATAAGAGAACGAATATAAGACGTCATTAGCTAAGTGAGACCCAAAATGCTCATTCAGGCAGCCACCGTCGAGTTTGACGCGCCCCATAGTGAAATAGCAGAAGTCAGAGCACGCTTTCTGGTTCTGTTAGCAGTCTGCACTGGAAATCAGCCATGTCATAGTGAGTGGTGGTGAAATAGCAGCAGACAACACGAAACTGACAGCCACTGTCAGCAGCTTGAATGCCAAAGCACATTCATGTGGTTGCAATGTTTATTTTCTTATCTGGCTCACACAAGTAATGCGAATAAGAGAACAAATATAAGACATCATTAGCTTAGTGAGGCCCAAAATGCTCATTCAGGCAGCCACCCTCGAGTTTGACGCGCCCCATAGTGAAATAGCAGAAGTCTGAGCACGCTTTATGGTTCCGTTAGCAGTCTGCACTGGAAATCAGTCATGTCATAGTGAGTGGTGGTGAAATATCCGCAGACAACACGAAACTGACAGCCACTGTCAGCAGCTTGAATGCCAAAGCACATTCATGTGGTTGCAATGTTTATTTTGTTATCTGGGTCACACAAGGAATGCGAATAAGAGAACAAATATAAGACATCATTAGCTTAGTGAGGCCCAAAATGCTCATTCGGGCAGCCACCGTCAAGTTTGACGCGCCCCATAGTGAAATAGCAAGAGTCGGAGCACGCTTTATGTCTCCGTTATCAGTCTGCACTGAAAATTGAAGTGTTGTCATAGCCAATTTTCAATTTATTAATCTGACTGGAGCAAGTAATGCGAATGCAAGCACACTTATTAACGTGATTAGCTTTGCTAGCATTTTTTGTCATATTTACGTACCGGAAAAATGCTCAGTAGAGTTGCACGTGTTTTAGTGAGTCACTTTGTTCATTACAAGCCGTAGGCAAAGTGACGGACAGATTCAGACAGTGGTATTGGGGAAGTAATAAATGGTGAAAGTTGCAAAAGCTCTCACAGCACTGCTGTGCGGGAGTCCATCCACTAGAAAACTGCATTTGTAATTATGAAAGCGTCAAGACAAGAAATGATACCCCACTGCACAATGTTATATATGTGTACCACCACATGTGACGGGCAGCAAAACCATCTGTTTATTAAGACTGAATACAACAACATAGCAAGGTGCTGTTTCACAATATGGCACCTTTTCATGTGCACTTCTGGCAAGCTACCGTATGCACTGATGCATAAACACATTAACAGGGGTAAGAGACGAAGTAACTGTGCAAGCCACGTGATGCTTTTAACATTTTGTATCTGTCAATGTTTCTGTTGCCACAGCTGATAGAACTTTCTTTGGTGCAAGTTGGTTAATCACGTTGCGGCAACAGCACAAGAAGCAAGGTCAGAATAGTAGGAGAAAACAAAGCAAGGTGACAGACTGAGGAGGCAAGGTAGACAAGAGAGAATGGCTTTAATGACATCGAAGAGGTCAGCCCTGCTATTCACTGGACTTGGTGCTTTGAATGAGACGAGTTAATGGAATTGTAAAGAAAGTCGTGGCTGCAGCATGCTTACAGGAACAAAAGCAAAGATAAAAGGATAGAAATAGGAATAAATACATACACGCACGGAAGAACTCACATATTCACACACATGAACACAAACGCAAGCACGAAAACTAAGATCTAAAATACAAAAAAGGGCAAAATAACAAATATACATAAACGCACAAGAAAACAAGCACACACATTTAACGCAGACGCGAGTAGAACTAGTAGGAGTCAGTTCACAAGCAGCTGTGCCTACTTTGTCGTACTTTTTTTTAATGTACATATTGGCTCTGTTGCCTTCACTGTCATAGGAATTTTTTAGTAGCGACATATCACGACAAAGTGCAAAGCTGTGTTGTGGGAAAGCAAGTCGAGCGCTGACAGCACAGCTTATGCGCGATTGTGTCACAGCAGGCTTTCTACAGCTGGCGCGTGCAGTGAGCGAAGAGTTCTAAGCCACACAGCGACGCGAATTCATGCCAAGCTCCCTTGCAACGGCACCAGTGTATCAGTCATCATTTTATATTAGCATTCAGGCTGACATTAAGGAAACAAACACTGCTTCCAAACGCCTGACCGTTAACAATCCAATGACATTCGCTCAAGCAGCGCGTGTTAGTCAGTGATTGTTAGCATTGGTGGAAAGCAATCAATCGACGGTGCTACACAACACTCGAACGACGCTGCTAGACGCTCGGCTATCTTATCACACTGCAGCCAACGAACGGTCGTTTGCACGCTGAGCTGGCAGCAACGAATCTTTGCGTTGGAGGTTGCTTTCACAAATCTTTTTTGTTGAGAAACTCGCAGGTTGGTTTCATCCGCGCACGCTTTTCTCATTTATCCTGATAATGGTTTTGCTCCATCACTTCACCACGTCCGACGAGAAACGTAGGGGCACAGTACGCAAACACACCCGCCGCTCACAGTAGGTACCAGACTTTGGCGAACTCTCCTCGTCGTAACTTCACTTAGGAGCAAAAGAAAACACCACGGAACAAACACGTACGATGTTTCTTTGCAGCGGTATGTCGCCGCGGGATCCTGTTTCCACACGAAGCGCAGCGCAGCGTCATCGATGTTCGCTGCAATCTTTCTTCGCCGGCTCACGGCTCAGAACAAACGCACGCGGCACAAATTGTGCACCGTAAGCTCACAATAATATTTCCGGCATGACAGACCACCACAAACAATTCGAATTCACTCTGACGAAGGGAGACGCACAGAGCTGACGCGACTCGGCCCAGTTCGAAGCAAGGGCGGCCATGTTAGGCATGTTCTCCGTCGGGGGGGACACTAGCCCTTCGGCTCATGACGTCACCTGAAGTGCGCGCCTATTGGTGCCGGCTCGTGTGCATCCGCCTTTGAGGGGCAAATGCCGCTGTCTTCTAAAGTTGTATACGACTATAGTGTTAAAATAGCAATGCAGGGATCGCACACACAGCGCGAATGCCACAATACGCAGCATGGCACCGCGTCGTTCTAACTACAAGAGCAATGCGTATTTAGGAAAGCTTGAAAGCATGCGTGGGCATAAATTGGGTTGATTAGCCGCCGGAATACACGCAGATCATATATTGTATACGCGGTGACGATACTTAACGCCGCTTCCACAGCCGTCAGTCTAACCCGTGTAGGCGTATAAAGTGCAACACACCGTAACTAATTCTGCAGCTTCAGAAGGAAAAAAGCATTTCATTGCATTTAACAATCTATTAATAAAAGTATTTTCCAGACCTTAATATACTAGAACTGAGCTGTAACCAGTGCTGGAATACTAATTTGGAGTTCCCGTCATTAACAGTAGACTAAAATGTATATGAGGAATACATTTCCCACTAACAGGAAAACAAAGACTTAAAAAGAAAGTAGGAAACGATAGGTCACTGTATTTATAGAGCTTCACAAAATTTGTAAGTATTATGTTTTGTAATAAGTTTCCTGCTATTCGCAGGGGCGGATCTAGGTTTTTTCTGAGGGGGGGGGGGGGGGTCAGCTTCTGTCACTGATGATGATGATGATGATGATGATGATGATGATGATGATGATAGTAGCCTTTCTTATTTACCTGAATTCACCGTTTCTGCTCACGACAAACCCGCGTTTCATACGGCTAGAGCAACACCTGTAGCCCGCCGTGGTGGCTCAGTCAGTTCAGGCTTTGCGCTGCTGAGCACGAGATCGCGGGATCGAATCCCGGCCGCCGCGGCCGCATTTCGATGGAGGCGAAATGCAAAAACGCCCGCGTGCTTCCGTTGTAGGGCACGTTAAAGAAACCCAGGTGGTCAAAATTAATCCGGAGCCTTCCACTATCGCGTGCCTCATAGTCAGAACTGGTTTTGGCACGTGAAAACCCAGAAAGAGGAAGAAGACCTGTAGCGAAGCCAGGTATCGGTATCGTCTGGAAAAGGACGATACCCAATACAGCCATGTGCATGGCGGCTGTGCCTGGTAATACAGGGTGTTCAAAACTAAGCTTTATGGTTTTCTTAAAATTAGGCACTGGGAGGTACGCGAAGACCACCGGTACAAATAAGTTATGTGGCCAGGGGGGAACAAAGTGAGATGATAATTATCGCTGTGAGCAGCCTAATTAACTAAAATTGAACAATTATTTTTTTGTCGACTGCAGTAAGTGGGCATGTTTGTATTGAAAACTTAGAGGCAGTCGTGTTTCTACACAGTATCAGTCGGAAGAATTATTCTAGCGTGTCCGTGCTCCGAGATATCCGACTCCAAATTTCAATTGTTGTACTGCGCAGAGTTATCGAGTCGCCGCGAGAGCGGTTTATGCTTTGTGTTGCTGTGGAAGGCAGGCATTTTGAACATCTTTAGGGCATTCACATCTTGATGGGTGAAGTGTTGTCATGAGATTTGTGCATGACAACAACAAACTTAAAGCGGCAGTATGAAATATTCGTTAGCGTAGCTAAAAAGGTTTCTGCTGTTCATGGTGCCGTTGTTACTCTTGATTTCAATAAAACTTACCATACTTGGAAATCAGCAGTCACTTTATTTACGTAGCCCAGGCAAGGACCATGCCCGGTCGTCTAGTCACCATTACGCACGCGCACTGCACTCCGGCTTCTCCGCTCGCGCCATTATCTCGGCATGGCAGCTGCCGCCATCTTTACAGGCTGCGCGGTCGCGTGTTACGACAGCGGTTACGGGTTCTTCGATATTTTTCTTTTCATTTTGCCAGCCGTGAGGGGAAGGGGGGGCAGTTATTATCTTTGCCAATGCCTCCGCCCCGTTGTCAGACTCAACGCCTCATGCAACAACCGCGTCACATCAGGGAGGAGCTTTGCGCCGATTCTCACTCTCTTGGAAGTTGCATGCGTAATCGTGCGAACGACAATTAAAATTTGGAGTTGGATATCTCGTAGCACAGACATGCTAGAAGAATTCTTCCAAGTGAAACTGTGTAGAAACACGACCGCCTCTAACTTTTGAATACAAACATACACACTTACTGCAGTCAATAAAAAGTTAATTATTCAATTTCAGTTGATTCGGCTGCTAACAGCAATAATTATATCATCTCACTTTGTATCCCCCTGGCCACATAACTTGTTTGCGCAGGTGTTCTTCACGTGCCTCCCAGTGCCTAATTTAAAGAAAACCATAAAGCTTAATTTTGAACACCCCGTATATCTAGCCTGTATTGTTTCTTAATATAAAACTTGGGATGATCTGTGGCAGGTTCGTTATAAATGCGTAAGCACGCGTCCGTTTTTGGAGTTCTATTGGGACACCTTGATTTCCTTAAGAAGATCCTTGTGTTCAGCTGAGACACCTTCGTTTGCTTTGGAGGACTAACTCCCCTATTCTCAAACAGCCCTCGACTCGAAGCTCTTCCTCCACTCCACCTTGTTGAGCACAGCGCCGCCTCTCGACTGATAAAGACGCGGCAATTCTAGATAATTCCCGTGAACGGTCATGAAGCTCAGTGACCACTTCTTTGGAGGGATGGCGGTGCTATCTTTCCTCTTGAGTTGACGTGTTGTGTTGACTAGAGGAACGTTCTTGAATACGGGCGTAACGCCCCGCTCCAACGCGGCAACCACTACGCTGGGTGTTTACGACATGCGAATCACCGCGTATGAAGACTCACGACGCCACCTACAAGAAGAAGGATGTGGCGTGCTAGCCGAGAGCGCGAGCCAGCGTCTTCAAGTTTTGTTTCCCACTCGACGTCATCCTTTTACACAAGGTGCGCATCTGCTCCTGTTTCTGTAACCACGCGACGCCATCCTAGACCCGCGCGCTCGCGTTGGCCGTTGACGTCACGCTCCCGCGAGAACGCTTCGCCCATGCTCCGCGAGAACGCCCACTCAGATAAAAGGATCCGGAGGGTTTGAGCCTCCTATGCTTAATGTACGACAATAAAACTGCGAAGTTACAATGAAAAACTTGTAGCGTACGAACGGTACTGTACTCGTGCTGGATATTGTCAACGTGTAACTGTGATCACAGTTTAAAAAATGTTGCCTATGAGTAGTTCTTAGTTTAGCTGTTAGTTGTTATTATTTATATATAAATACTTCAGCGAGAGATCTCTTTCATTAAGCAGGTTGGTCGCGGAACCGATGACATCCAATGAGGCAACCGATGACACCCCGAGGGGGAGCTAAGTTAATCAGGTGCGAAGGCGCTCGCGCGCACATCGGCGTGCTTGGCAAAAGGGACGTCCCCTCGTTCATTCGACGCACGGCCGGCGCCAGGAGGTCCAAGGTGTTCATGAGAAAAAATAACTACAGCAACTTCGCGGCACCGCACCCGTACGGAATACAACTAATGGCGAATTCCATTGGGAGAACAGGAGCAGGGCGCCGCGCAGTGCGGAGTCGGGCGACAGCGCAGTGAGAGAAGGCACACTCGACCCGCCACTGGAATACGGCGTGCATTCGGAGAGTAGGTGGGAGGGGGACGTGTGAGGAGAAATGTACCATGTGACTAACGCAATCGACGTCCCACCATTCTCTGCAGGAGAGCGGCAAAACACGCGTGATCGTCTTGTAATCTGTCGGGCGTAACCATGTCACCGTTTGCGGCCACGTACTACAATGTAACTACATACTTTTGTGCAGCGCCGACGCATCCCACAAAGTGTCCGCCTGCGAAGATAATCTGAAACTGCAACTTGAATCTGAAGTTGAGCTCCAGCAGCTTTCGCTGCTGTCACCGTCGAGAGTCTCAAGCACTTCAACAAGGCGACGACGCTTTGCTGCCGCTGTCCCCCGCGCATCTAACGAGAAGCAAGGCGGACTAGAAATGCCAGGATCTGTCGCTAAATCGCTGCGAAGCTCGCTCGTATCACCGACGTCAAAAACAGCGGTACCAAAACACCAACTACGCTTGGCTGCCGCCATTACCGCCGCGCGCGCCGGCTGAAGCAAAATAAAAAAAATGTCACAGTTTCGCCCTAAGAGCGAAGCAATGAATGCGATAGCAACACGGCAATGTCATACGAAGTAAGGTGAGCGGCTTTGGTAGCAATATGAATTGTAGTAAACATGAGCTGATTAAGTAAGCAGGTGTGCTGCGGCGTAAGTAGACCGACATGAAGAGAGGCTCGATGACCACGAGAAGACGCGTGTGAAACGGTGGTGTTGATGAGAAGCGCTTCCCGTGGGCAGCGCGTGCGAAGGGACACACCTGTAGCGCTGTGCTGCCGATCCGGGCAGCATTGCATGTGTAACGTGCGTTGGAAAATGTCGCGCGACTAGTACTAACTGAATGAACAAGCGTGGTGTGAGCGCGCACAAACAAACACGAATAGATCACACTGAATGACTGCAGACAACGACTGTCAAAACGCTGGCAGCAAGCATACGCCGCAGCGGGCGAAGGTACGTGCGGTCTATCGCTTCAACCGAAACTGAGCGGCGAATGCATGGCGCATAAAGGTCAGAGCCGTGTGGAGATAAGAGACGGTGCGGACGAGCGACGCGCGCGGTTGTTGGCAGAGTAGTACTGCGCCCCCCCCCCCCCCCCCCCCCCCCGCTCCCTCCGGCGCTGGCTTCCTGCTTCCTTGCTTGCGCGTGGGAGATGAGTGCGTTCGCTCTCCGTGATCGCGCGTCCCCGCACGCTTCCGCTCGGGCATACGGCGCGCGGCGAAGATTTTATCTATACGGAACCTCACGGCGACGACGACGACGACGACGGCGACGGCGATGCCGACGGCAGAAATCCGGTTGAAGTGTCCATATAATTGCTATCGCAATAAAAGAAATTAGGAGGATATGACGGTTTAAGTCACGTGACTTCCTCCGTACTCCGCTTTTCAAGCGAGAGCAGTCCGCACTGCTCCCGGCTGCTCTCGGCGCAGCGAAACTGCTCTTGTTTCTTGTTCTACCACTGGATGACGGCTCTCCCACTCCTGTTCGACCACTGAAACACGCCGCTTCTGGAACGAGCACTTTCAGCGTGCTTTTGAGTGCTCCTGTTCTCCCAATGGAATTCGCCATAAGCTTGTGAGTGAGCTAGCTTTACTTCTACATGGCTGCTACAACTAGAACTCGCGAAAAAATACTTTTGAAGAATGCTGGTGGCCATATCTTTTGCGACAGGGCCATCCCCCTGTCAGCGAGGGGGCGATGCAGAAATCTGAGGGGGGGGTCAGGACATCCGGACATCCCCCCTGGATCCGCGCCTGGCTATTCGCAATATCGAGCTTTTCATCATTTAATTCGATAACCCGCCTCAGTGGCTCAGTTAGCTAAGGTGTTGCGCTGCTGAGCACGAGGTCGCGGGATCCAATCTCGGCCGCGGCGGCTGCATTTCGATGGAGGCGAAATGCAAAAACGTCCGTGTGCTTGCGTTACAGTTCACGTTAAAGAACCCCAGGTGGTCATAATTAATCCGGAGCCCTCCACTACGGCGTGCCTCATAATCAGGGCCGCAATATTGTAGCGGTGCCTTATGACTTATTTTATACTAGTCTTATCATCCACCGCTCACGGCCGGCTGATCCCGTTGATAACGCGAGTGGACCGTTGCTCTAACCACTGACAAAGCGCGATAAGCGCGAAAAGGCATTATTACCGGAAAGGCATCGCTACAAAATACCGGCCCAGAACTAGTTTTGGCATGTAAAACCCCAGGGCCGGAATTTTGTAGCGATGCCTTTCCGGTGCTAATGCCTTTTCGCGCTTATCGCGCTTTGTCAGTGGTCAGAGCCATGATGCACTCGCGTTATCAACGGGGTCAGCCGGCCGTGAGCGGTGGATGATAAGACTAGTATAGAATAAGTCATAAGGCATCGCTGCAAAATACCGGCCCAGAAAGAAATTTTCCATTCTAAATCTACTATTTGGTACTTGTGCACCCCTACAAAATTTTAGGACTGCTAGTTATATTTGGGCTACTAGTATAACACATGAATTCAAGAGCACCTTTGGAACATTTATACGTGTTCGTTGTCATTTATTACCCGCCGCGGTGGCTCAGTTAGCTAAAGCGTTGCGCTGCTCAGCATGAGGTCGCGGGATCGAGTCCCGGCCGCGGCGGCCGCATATGGATGGAGGAGAAATGCGAAAACGCTCGTGTTCTTCCGTTGTAGTGCACGTTAAAGAACCCCAGGTAGCGAAAATTAATACGGAGCCCTCCACTACGGCAGGCCTCATAATCAGAACTGGTGCTGGCACGTAAAACCCCAGAATGAAGAAGAATGGTTATCATTTATTAAACTTGTGGATGATATATGATTCCCTATATATTCTGTCTTTGCGAAGTGTGACTAGAATATTGCCACGAACCATGCTTTACTGTTTGTTTTCTTATCTATTTTGTTGCCAGCGTTTGGCCGCGCCCGGTTTTCTTATCTATGTTCGAAGCGAAGTATGTGCTGCCCTCTTTTGTATGCCACACAGGTTATCTGATTTGATGGGAAGAATGTTGCGCCTTGTCATCACTAGACCAAAATGCTCTTCTCTGATCGCCAGTGTTATCGATCTAATTCGATGGTCCCAGAAAGAATAACGCGGGGGTAAAAGGGCGGCAGGATAATCACCGCGGCATTCGTTTTCCGCCGACAATCGCCTGTGCACGTCGCTCTGCTGACTACTTCTTAGCCGCCTGTATTTTCTTTCAGTTTCCGTGGAGCACAAGTTCGCTCCTGGTAAACCTTGCTTATTGAAAGAACCCTGCGTCGTCCTTGGCTCAGCTACAGTATCAGGTGTAATGTACTTAAACCATAGAGTAACATAAAAGGATAAGAGAGGACATTTCCATAGGCCCCTGCGGCCGATTTTGGTTCGCAGCGCACTTAGCGGGTGTGTGGAATCTACGAAGACTCAGAGATTAGGACCACAGGAAAGCAATCTCGAAGGCTATCTTCTGGTGTTTAGAAATATTACACGGCCTCCAAGATCTCTTCCGTGTGAGTGCTCGTCCCGGAGGCTAGATTTCAATTTTCTTTAACGCGTTGCTTGCATGCATCGAGCAGCTTCGTGTAAGCTCTACCGCCAGAGCAGCAAGCACAAGATGCCACTGTGTGTTTATGCAGACATTTTAAATAAACATGACAAGTGTTGCAAGAGACGAAACATTTTATTTTCAAGTCATATTCTCAGTAAGCACATGCGCACTTTCTTTTTTCGCAACGTTCGATGAACGCAAGCACAGAAAGATGCTTGCACTGCAAAGTGCAAGACATGCCAATACAAGTGCCATATGTTGAGAATAAATTTCACAAAAGGAAAGAACGATATATGAAAAACCCCATAGAAAAGTAAAACTGCAGAAGACAGCATTAGCATTCAAGAGTAAAACAACGCTCGTCCTTTGAAGCCTAATCTTTCTTATTAAGTGGTAGTTTCGGGCTGCATAGCAAACAAGGAATGAAGGCTGCTCACTGCAGTTTTCAGCCAACCACGCTCTCTCCCTGTCCTGCCGTTGTTACTGCACGTCTGCACCTGTTACTGCACCCGACATTACTATGGTCGGCATGACCTGAAAAAGAAAATAGTATTGGTTATGTCTTCTCTCCCGCCTTCCCACAAATTTTCACCTACGCACTTCAGATCGCCCTTTCGCGAAAAGCGTCACGTGCAATTGTCGCAGCTAAAGAAAGAAAGAAAGAAAGAAAGAAAGAAACCTTCGGTGCCATGTATGTGCTACTGAGACAGGAGTGTTCATTCAGAATACGTCGTAGCCACAGCTTACAAACATTCTTCTCAATTCGCAAGTTCTCTCTAATTGCGCTCGTAACAAGGGTTCAAGCAATCTGCGCACGCCACGAATAACGATCCTAAGCATAACTGCATTCTTTCACACAATCGCACACACGTGCATTGAATTCAGACTACGTATACCGGCGTGTGCAGACTCACTTTCTCGTGCCAAGAAACGATTTTCTCGCAGACGTGCTGCGCAGCATTCCAAATTGCTGTTTCTTACATAATGTGAAGCAATCCACGAACATCATGCGCGAAGTGAAGAACACAAAAAGCTCTCTGCGCCGAACAGCACAATGCGACAAATGTCAACTTACGGCTGAAGTGACAAATACATAAGTAATTTGCAAAGTAATCAAGGGAAAAAGGAACGTAATAAAGACCTTCTTACCAAGCAGCAGCCAAGCAGACAGACGTTCTGGCAGACGAACCCAGCAAAGACCACGCAGACGTTATCGCACATCTTTTGTAGCGTCGCCTTTCCTGATCACACCATGGCCGATATTTTGTAGCGATGCGTTATTCTAGTCTTATCATCCACCGCTCACGGCCGGCTGATCCCGTTGATAACGTGTACGTCTACAGCATGGTGTAAGATATATACTCTTCTTACACCGTGGTCTATAGCCACATAGACAAGTAGACGTATAGTGCACTATAGAAAAGTTACTACAGTAGATAACTAGAACGCGCGTTTCTTTAGAGACAGGGAGTGTTGTATTGCCCTCTAGCGGGCGGCATGACGCTGCGTAGCTCGGCCGCTTTTAGGCTGGAGTGGCCACTCTTGTAATCCGTATGTTACTCTATGCTTAAACTGTGACCTGGCAGGTTAAAATGCTGCGCGATTGCATTCGGAAGTTTCTTACTCCGTTTGGCTATTTACTAATTTGCTATCGCAATTGATGCATCGCCTTTCGGGTAAAACTAACATTTTTATAATCTAACATTCAGTGGCTGTCCTGTTTTGCTGACACACTGTATTCAAGCATGTTAACAATGCGGGGAGTAAAATTGATCATGGCTAGTGGCTATGCGTCTGTGTCAGTGAAAAGTGTACAGCTCCCTATGCATATGTGTATGTGCGTAGGGCGCATGAGCCTTCTGTCAAGTTATAATCCACAATTTTTTACAGATGCAACGTATGCTTCAGGGTGACCACGGATTTTTCTATAAGTTCTTTCGCATGACACCACAGCTCTTTGACAAGCTACTGAGCTTTGTCGAAGAAGACTTTACCCGGTAGCACCTCATTCAAGAACCCCTGGAGCCTGGAGGATCACTCGATATAGCGTTGAGGTTTGTAAAAGCTACTTGCTCCTACAGGAATAATATGCAATCGGAGAAATACGGAATGTGCGGCCTAAACAGGAAAAACGTTTTCTTACCATGGAATGTATGATTTATTTGAATTTATTTATTCACATAATACTGCCAGCCGCCTTGTGGCAGCCAAAGCAGGTAGAGGACACAATACGTTGAAACAAAAAATAAATCAGAACGAAGCAACTGACAATGCGCGTGAATAAAAACTACGAATATATAATTTGGTTCATTATATGCAACTAAATAAAACGCATAAGCAAATAATAATGGGTCACAAAAGGCTGATTGATACAAAACAAGAGAAATAGTAACGAAGTAACTGACAAAAATGCGCGTGAAAAAAATTTTTGAAAAAATTATCACATCGGCACAGAGGCTGAAAGTTTGTACTGAGTGCATCACCACTGTAGCAATTATGACTAACTTAATCGAAAAACGTCGCCATCCAGTGGCAGCACGCAAAAGCTACCTCAGCGCTTTTGACCTTGCGCAATATGTAAAACATGCACTGAGGGATGTTTGAACATGTAGTATTAAACAAAGGTGGTACTGAACCTGCACAAAAATTAATTTTTATCGTATTTCACCCCAAAAATGCCCCCATAGGCATGGAAATCATTGTCATGTCGTCACGTCATCATAAGTAATGTGCAAACAACAATTGAGAAAGGGGTAGTAATTTTCTTTGTACTTGCATTCCAGCTACTTTGTATCCAGCCAAGACATAATTACCCTTGCCTCTTCAAACAGTACTCTCGGACTTATTAAACATAACTTAAAAGAAGCCCCAAAGCATGTTAAAAAACTAGCGTACACAACATTAATCCGTCCTAAACTAGAATACGCGTCTGCCATTTGGGATCCCGAGCAAAACTTATATCACCTGTAACATCGAAGCCTTGCAAAACCGTGCTGCGCGATTCCTTTTTTCAGATTATTCACGTTACACCAGCGTCACCTCGTTAAATAATAAAGCTGAGTTGGACACCTTAGCACTTCGCCGTAAAATTTCTCGCCTATCACTTTTCCATAAGCTTTATCACCATCCATCACTTCATGATGATTTCTTTCAGTCACCACCGCGTCGTGACCATCCATTCCGCGTCGTGACCATCCATACAAAGTCAAACGAATTAACTGCCAGTCATCCCATTATGCATATTCATTCTTACCGCGCACAATAACTGAGTGGAACGCCTTACCATCAGACATTGCCAGAGAACCTGACTTAACTAAGTTTCAATATTTCATTCGCTCACGACTTGCCAACTAATCTTTATTATTATTATTATTATTATTATTATTATTATTATTATTATTATTATTATTATTATTATTATTATGGGACTTTTACAGTGTTTTCGATGTTTGTTGGTGTTTTGCTTTTCACTGCAGTTGCCTTAATGTTCTCCTAATATGTACTAATGTTTTCTCTGAAAAATTTATCGCAGTTTCACCCGAAAGGCGAAGCACCAATTGCGATATCGAATTAGTAGAGAGCTATACGGAGTAAGGATAGTAGTTTTATCAGCTGTATAAACTTGGACATGCAGCAGCACCAGCAACGCGCAGAACTGTTGTCGACGACGTCGGCGTTTTGCCCGCGTTCGCAGCGAACGCGCGCGGCGTTTTTATATAAATGCGTATTTGGTGCCGCAGCTAAACGTCGCCTCCCCTCCCTCCCTCCCTCCCTCCCTCCCTCCCTCCCTACCGTCCCCCCACAGCCTTTCGTGCGACGGAAAAAGTTACGTTTGCTCTTTGTATATGAAAAGGAAGAAAGAGACGCTTAATTCCGCAGCCCTTCAGGGAGCACGGCGCAGAACGCGCGTTTGCTCTCCGACGTGCGTTCGCTCCCCGTGAAAGCGCGCGTCTCTCGTTCCCTTTCACTCGCACATACAGCGTCCGGAGCGCGGCGACTCCCTCAAGGGCTGCAGAAGATAGCGCCAACCTTTCCTTTTCCCTCAAGAACCACTTACCGCGGCGACGATTTCATCGCCCTTGACGTCATACGGCGACGGCGACGTCGACGGCGACGCCGACGGCAGAAATCTGCTTTGGAGTGTCCATATAATTGATATCGCAATAAAAGACGTTGCCTTGGCTTACCGTGTGCGGATTGAGACAGCTTCATTTTGCATTCATGTGGCCTGTCGAGCAATCTGGGCAAGGCTGAAACACCACTTCATGAAGGTAATGTCACACAGCTGTGAGGGACATTATACTGGCACACATGTTAAGGTACTGCTATGCATATTAACCTGGCGCTTATTTCTTCAGTTTGATAAATTTCTGCTTTATTCCGACTACACCATAAAAAATTATAATCGTAACGCTTAGTCACACACATTACTTGCACATATTACTTGAGGCAGGTAAATATCAACTTTGTCAAATAAGAATCGAATATCGAATAGTCAAATGCAGACTCATATATTTACAACAGCAAAATTTATTTTGATATAACTAGGCGCCACCACCCGCCGTGGTTGCTCAGTGGCTATGGTGTTGGGCTGCTGAGCACGAGTTCGCGGGATTGAATCCAGGCCACGCAGGCCGCATTTTGATGGGGGCGAAATGCCAAAACACCTGTGTACTTAGATTTAGGTGCACATTAAAGAACCCCAGGTGGTCCAAATTTCCGGAGTGCCCCACTACGGCGTGCCTCATAATCAGATCGTGGTATTGGCACGTAAAACCCCATAATTTAACTAGGCGCCACGCTCGTACTGACTAGTGAAAAAATACAGCCGTCAGGGTTAATTAGGTTCAATTAAAAAATGATTGGGATTAAAAAAAAACTGCACAAATAGTCTGAACATCTTTAGGGCCTGATTGGAAACAAGATTTCCAAGAATGAATGGCTGCTGTGTGAATAGCTTTGCATAAGCGCTAAATAAATGTTTGCCTTAAAAATTTGAAGTTGTGGAAAAAAGCAGCTGCTGGAAGACTTGTGCGCCATAGACATATTTAATAGCGCCCGTTGCAAAAAGACTAAATGACAGACTACAAGAAAAAAATCAGAGGGTGTCATGTAGGCTTCAACTGCAAAAAAAAAAAAAACAAAAAAAACAAAGCTTGCATTATTCCGTTTCATCCTGCATTGCTTCGAAAACTTTTGTTGTTTTTTCAATTTTGATAATTTGCGATACACTACTTTGTTTAGCAGACGAAGAACAGTAACGAAACTGTAGAATTAGTCTTCGCGAAATATTTATTTATTTTCGATATCTGAAAATACACACCAAATAATTGATGTGTAGTTATACCACCTCTACAAATTGCTCATTGTCTAGAGGCAGCCAATCCGGACGCTCCAGTGATAGTAATAACTTCACTGTGAATTATATTGCTATATTTTCTTTAATTTGGCGTAGCTACTAAAAGAGACGTGTGATTTTGCACAATCACAACTGAATTACCACTGTTCCTTTCGACCACTGGTATTAAGAAATTGCAGGATCAGTACTTGTTGCTTGACATATTTTCAGGTACCAAGCCCGTCTTAGTGGGTGCAGATTGCTGATGGATTTGCCGCACAGTGGCAGTTCCCAAAGTGCTTGGGAGCAGTTGACGAAAAACACGTTTCCATATTTGCTCCTCAGAATTCCGGCAGCTTGTACGTCAACTACAAGGTAAATTTGTGCATGTGTAAGGTGTGCGAACACCACTGAAATAATTATGCAAGTGTGTGATTGGATTTACAGTTGCTACCAACTACTTGATGCCAATCTTAATGAGTTAATTCATAGTGTGATTTATTAATGGGTTGCATTTTTCCAAGCAGTACTATACATGTTGTGTTGCTGTGTTGCATATTTATATAAACAAATGCAAGAAAGTTTGTGTTTGTCAACTCTAGAATAACGTTTCAGTACAGATGATGCATGTTGCCAGAGATCACAAGGCTGCAACACAACTGCTGCCCCTCAGTTATCCTCATCGCATGTAACCCACGTAGTGGATGCACCTAACATTTACAAATATGCTCTTTCACTTTGCTTATTAATAGCTACCTGCCGCCTTGCATTATGTTAGGTACGATAGTGCCTCTGGTGTAATTCTTGAAGGCTAATTTTCAGGGCACCTTTGCAGTGGTACTGATGGCAGTTGTCGACAGCAGCTACAAGTACCTCCTGATAGATGTCGGAGCAGAAGGCCATCATAGCGATGGTGGTATCTTCCAGAAATGCACATTTGGAAAAGCCCTTTGCCTGCTTTTTCTCGGCTTCCTGGAACAACAACCACCATTGCGCCTTTCGCCTTCATTGGGGACGAGGCATTCCAGCTGCGCAGCGATTTTATGCGCCCATTTCCGGCAAAGCAGCTGAATGATGCACGAAGGGTGTTCAACCACCAACTGAGCCGAGCACGGTACGATAAAGCTACTGATATGGTACAAGATTGGCAGTGAGTGTGTGTTTAAATTCTAATATGAAATAGAAATTAATGCACACAAAACAAGTCCAGTTCACGAAAAATTCGGTGAACTTTCGTACTGCAAACCCATGAAAAGTACAATTACAATTATTATTATTATTATTATTATTATTATTATTATTATTATTAGTATTATTATTATTATTATTATTATTATTACATTTCTTATTACAATTGCTCAAGAAGTCTTTATTCAACTATGTACGTGTCACGAGTTTGCATAATCAGATCATTTCAATAATAAGTGTCCTGTTGTATAATATGCAATGTTTCCACAAATACAGCTGCGTATCCACAATATTACACATGGAAGCAAGTGTTATCTCGGTACACTGTGTTGCGTCCCGAATCGGCCGGGCGCATTCTTTGATTGTTTTCCATCGAGCAGGCCCCTTCATCAGCGTCGCCCAGACGGCGACAGTGCCCGACACCGATGAGACGGGCAAACAAGCACCCCAACTCGGCAGTGCGCTTTCTTTGGGTGCTTCCCTCGATGCCACCCCCTTTATCAGCGGCCGCCTACCTATAGCGACGCGGCCCGACACCGGCAGTGACGCGATGACAAAGAAGCTCAGAAGCGACCGACCACAACCCTTCGTTAGAAGCGGGGATTAGCGACCGACCCTGGCAAGATGACCGTTGGAAGGCAAGAAACTGTCACCGACTTTCGTGGAAGGAGGGTGAACCCCCTGTTTCCGGATTGCCTCGTCCTTGCTTCGAAGGTGCAACATTAGAGGCGGAGTTCAGTGAACATGATTGGTCCCTCTGATCAAGGTCCTCTGATTCCCTATAGTCGGGTCAACTAGGGAAGGCGAATGTTTTATGAGTGCAGTGGGGTGTCCTGACGTGTTCTGATATGTACTCAAACATGTAGTGAGCTGAGACATTCAAAAGTTCTCCCCCATGGAGTGGGCTTTCATATCTGGAGCCAATGTAAATATGTAGAATCAACCCTTTTTCTCTCGCTATTACTCCCGGACGTACTCATCCCTTTGGCTGAAGGATCACCGGCCTAAACGCTACCCGAGTCGCAACAACTGCCATAACGTACAGTGGCGGTTATACATATAAAAGAAATACGTAACGAGCAGTTCATGGCTCATTAATAGCTGATGCTTAGTGTGCCGTACGGCTCATAGAATAACCATTCGTTGCTAGTTAGCTTCTCACACTTCCCATCGAGGACTTTTCTTGAATACTTGAGAACAGAGCAAAGAAAGAAAAAGAAAACGGGACATAACTACACAGGAACCAGCGTTCGTGATGTCTAAAATTGTCTTTTTATATTGTATGCCAAAGTATGTACCATCAAGAGCTTCCAACCCTTCTGCACTTTTTTTGTTGCATCAGCCTGAATAAAAAATAATGATTTTCCTTTTTTTTCTAGGAGGTGCGTGGAAAATGCCTTCGGGATCACGGCAGCCCCGTGGCGCACACTCCTCCGAACCATCCCTTTGCCACCTGAGAATGTTGAATTTGCCATCAAAGCATCTTGCACAACTTCCGGTCCATCCTGAATGCAGACTTGAATCGTTTCACAGACAGGGAGGACATTTTGGAAATGTGAAGGGGCACTGGCGGCAAGGCATGCTAAAGGTTGCTCGGAGCAGAGCTACTTTCCACTTCGTACCACACGTGCCAGAAACGTTGAAGCTAGCTCTGCGGAAGCCAAGAATATTCTAATGGCGTGCTTCTGCAGCAGTGCTGGTGAGGTCCCCTGGCAGTGGAACCAACCTGGTTTGTCGAAGGAAGCAGCCTAGAAGCAGCTCCACGGCCTACAGCTACTTCCGCTACAGTAATGTGAGTCGTGCAAGCAAGAATGGCAGGCATATATACGTTTAATGCTTTCACCTGTACTGTTTCACCTGCTTTTCACCTGCTTTTCTGCGTTTCACCTGCTTTTCTTTCATCTTTCACCTGTTGCTGTAGCAGCAGCAGCATTTATACTTGTCCATATACATGTTGTTACTATAGGTGTAAATGCGAAAATATTGCTTCAATACTCGGTAGAAAGCAATAATTTATTTAGCTTATGGAAGACAAAATTGAAATGGGCAAATACATACAATAAATGCACAATTACAGCAGAAAAGGGGATGAAATTCAAATAAAAACACAAAATACAGCAATACTGGTATGTTCTACTTTTTAAAGCAGCCACACCCAGCATTGTAAACAGACACGCGATGGTGTGTAAGCCGCATGCTGACGATTGTGTCTGCAAAGTACTAAACAGCTGTACGGCACGACAGCAGCAGAAATTTCTTACATTTTCTTTACACTTAACATTTTTTAACGCTCACATGCTTTTCGCGGATCTTCTTAGGTAGCCCTGTTCTATGCTAGAAAAGCAGGGTCATATGTAGAAATGACTAATTTACGCACCGACTTCAATGTTACTGATTACGTACAAAGACTTTGGCCAAACAGAACATGCAAAACCAACTCTGGAAGTGAGCGATGCAACAAAAAAAAGGAGGAAAAAGAAGGACGCGGGGCTTGTGATGCAAGCGTGCTCTGCTTCAGTATGGGACGTGGCAAACAAGGAATGTGGCTTGTGGAAGCTAGTCGTCGGAGAGGTATAAGTTGTCTATGTCACCAGTGAACTTCGCCTCCTGGCTGTGTACTAAGCGCAAACTAGTTAATATTTTCGAAATCATGCTCATTACGAATGTGCACGATCGGTGATGCTTCGTCTTTCCTGGCCGAAATCTTGCAGTTGCTTGCCAAAACAAATCGCCAGATTTTCACTTTCTTTTGCGCAAGCGCCATGCCAAGAAAATGCTTCAGCGTTGGACAATGGTGCTCGTTAACTTATAGTGGTGAACCGGGGCAAAATCGCAGTTCCCGAGTTGCTTTTTGCAGGATTTAATCGCGCTTGGTGCGGTTTTTAAATTGCACGATAATGTTTGGAGTGGCGTCAGCATGTCTCGTCGGCACACGATGACGCTCTTCAAAATCTGTTTAGGTGACAGGTTCATTTAAAGCAGCACCGATTTTATGCAGAACTTCAGGCAGGCTTTCGCTTTCAGTCAAAGGTAGACCTTTTATCTCGACGTTGCCGTTTCTTGAGTACTGCTCAGATGCGGTTCTCAAGTTGGACAACTTGCTGTGACAGCGTTGAGCAATTACAAGTTTCGTGTTAACTGCCTTGAACTCCTTATTTTCTTTTGCAATTTTATCTTTTGCACGCTTCACCTTCTCATGCTTGTCATGACAGAAGTCAAGACTTGTTTCTAGTTCTCTCAGTTCTTATCTGAGCTCGCGTTCTAGCTTAGATTTGAAATCCGTTATTTCCCTCCTAATAAGTTCCTCACGAAACTTATCGGAATCAGCCATAACATGTACAGTACAAGAAGGCACACAGGCACCGGTATAGGCAGCAGCTAAGGCAGAACTCGGGGTGTTTTGTGCACTGATTGTGTGGAGTAATGATTGTAACCAGCAAATATGCAAGATAACACTCTAGAAGATTGTCGGGCTGCCGTCGCTGCCGCCAAGTGGTTGCAGATGCAGTCCTTTATGTAGCTGCTCTTCAGCCTGGTGGGCGTGACGTGACCGGCAGTCACGCGTGGTCACCACGACACACCTTGCACAAGCTGATATCAGGGCGCTAGGTACCCAGTTGTCACCAGAATGGTCCGAGCTTCAAATAGAGAAGGAAAAGCTTGAGAAGGTTGTCGGGCTGCCCTCGCTGCCGCTAAGTCGCAAGTCAGTGCTTGTGTTTGTTGCTGTCTCGTAGGTGTGTTGTACGTGTCCATCGTGATGTCTGTACGTCTTTGTGCTGTTAATATACATTCTGTGTTTGTGTGCACTCGAGCGGTCGATTGCGTTCCTTGGTGAGTGGTCCTGGGCCCAAACCTCATTACATTTTCATCACCAATCAAACGTCACTACATAATCATCAGTTTCATCACAGATAGCCATTGCTGCACCTCAACCGGAAGAGCAACGCAAGCATAATTTGAAGGCTCTGCGTTCGTCTCCCATTAATGGGAAGTTATCTTTTCACCCACTTTAATTTCCATTTTCCTTCTTATTTCTACATTTCAATATAAAGTAATTAAATTCCTCAACGATTTCCTTCGTTTCAGTGTCTATTGGCTCTATTATACAAAAGGCATACGGAAAAAAACACTAAAATTTGGATTCCTTGACTATACTTGCATCAATTTAATTTTCATGTCGATATGCCTGTCCTCACTGACCAAACCATTAGCTTGCGGGTAATACACAGAAGGGTTGTAATGCGTGACCTTTCTCACGTGTTTGAGCAGAGAGAGAGAGACCCGTCCATAGACTGTCTTGGACGTATGGCCTGACATATTTTGTAGTTTGGGGTCTACAGACTACATATAGACTATTGCTGTAGACCAGTCGACAGAAGGCGTTTGACAGACAGAAGGCGTTTGTCAAAGGCGTTTGTACGACCGGCGACACCAAGACGTGCATTCCCCGCCTGGTTCTTAGGTGCTTCTGTGGCCTCCGTCGCGTCAGGTCGGCCTGTCAAAAAAAGTTGGAGGATCCCTAAGCATATTCTTATGACATGAGAACGCGAAAGCGTTTCTTTTGGCTAGGTTGTTGTTACAGAAGGTGCTGGAATTTGGTGTTTCCTCATTCTTTGTGTTCTCATCTCATAAGAATGTGCTTAGGCATCCTCCAACTTTTTTTTTCTTTCTTCATTGTAGTTGGTGAATTCGGTGTAGATAATACACATTTCAATTCACGCTCCTCCCCTGAGTCCTCCTCATCGAGGGAGCGGTTCGTCGACGAGTCGTCGGCCGATGTCGACACTAAGCCTAAAGCCTCTACATCAGACTAAATGCCACTACTTGTTGCAGAATCACTATCCATGCTGCTGCAACAGTACCTCCACAGAAACTGAAGGCAAACTGAGACTGTGGGCGAGGGCCCGCTCTATTGTAGATGCGACGTCGGTGACCACACCTTGACCGCGCCGACCGTTCCAATTCGATTCCCTTTTCCCCTTCGAGACGGGCCTTCCCCTTCTGCTGCGGGGATTCCCCTATCTCACTCCGCGGCTGCAGAGGGTTGCTGCGGCGGTGTGGAGCGGGCGTTGAGTGTTGCTGCTGAAGGCGTTGGCGCCAACGTCGATTCCGGTGGGAGAGGTCACGTGCTTTTGCAGACGCCAGCCGGGTGCGCGCTTTCGCCAACCTAGCCAACAAACGCTTTTGCGTTAAAAACTGCTGTCTCCCTACACAGGCCCATACCGAGAGCTTGGTGCCGTGACTCCCGTCACCTACGAAATCACCCTGACGCCCAATCTGCCTCCCAGTCCAGTGATATCGTGCACGTTACACGACTGAAGCAGTATCACCCTCCCAGTGATAACATTTAGATGCTCCGAGACGTCGTTTCTGCCGCCGGGGGATTATGCTACACGTGTGTTGTATTTGGTTGTTTGAACGAGGCGCGCGGGCGCCATCACTTGATCGAAGAGGAGGAAGAACGACCTGGGCTGGCGCTGTGAATCCAACTGGTCAGCGCTGCAACCGCTGCTGTAAATATACTCTGTACATAGTTTCTAGTTTAATTCACTCGTCCTTCGCGTAACAATACCATGCCTTAGCACAATGGGTAGGCGGGCTGCTTGCTCAAGTTATCATGCCTTTTGGTGACGTCCCACCCTATAGCCATCATCGGGAATGATATATAGGAAAACATAGAGAATAGTTCCAATCGCAAAGAAGTATACCTATATTCCGTGTTCGTGCGCTTCGAAAGTAAGGATCGCCGTGGTGGATGCATTCCAGACTAGGGTGCCCTAGAGGTCACATGTTGAAAACCAGTACAATCCTGGATGGAACTCTGCGAAAAGGCCCTTAAACACCGAATTATCTGGTGAGATAATAATTAATGACCACGTCCTCTCCTGCTGTACCTGCCCGAAGTGCCTCACGGAGAGTGGGCCTAGTCAGGAGACACACTCTCTTTTGCCCCCTTCGTGGGTATTTTGTGAAAATGCCCAAATAAAATGAAAATGAAATGAAATGAAATAATTCAGTGACAAAGAAGAAATGGTGACCTTTATAGCTTTTCTCTGTTGACATTCTATAAACTGGCAATTGGCTAAAGAAATAGCCAACCGAAAAACTTTTGTATATAGATGGCGTATAGATTGAAAATAGACAAAAAGAAATATACACCTTATGAACTTTTGTCTATAGAGAATCTATAAGCCGGGATTAGACAAAAATAATCAACACTTTACCGATTCTCGTCAATAGACAGTCTATAAACAAAGAATGAATAAGAATAAATCGGTACTGTATCGACTTTTGTCTATGGGTAGCCTATAGAGCGGTAGTAGACAAAAAGAAGTAGAAGCCCTATAAACTTTTGTCTATAGACAATCTATAAACCTGGAGAAGACCGAAATAATCAAAATCTTATCGACTCTCGTCTGTAGACAGTCTATAGACAAAGAGTCAACCAGAATAAATAACGCCTGTATCGACGTTTGTCCATAGGTAGTCTAGAGAGGAAGTAGACAAAAGAAACAAACATCATCGCTTTTTTTCTAGAGACTGACTATAGAATGGCAGTAGACAGAAATAAAAAGAAACCGTATCACCTTTTGTCGACAGACAGTCTGTAGATTTTTTATCCACGAAAGTACGAATCTACACTAAGGCAAAGTCGTCTAAAAGAAGTCTACAGACACTATATAGACAGTCGAAACTCATTTTTGTAAGGGTAAAGGAATCTTTATATGGAGCCAACGGCGAAATATCGCTTGAAGTGGTCATAATTTCATATTGCAACAAAAGTTCTTTTCGCATGTGATTGCCCAAAAGTCAAGACTCGCGTGTCATTTGGTTCATGTTGTGTTTTTTGCTTATCATCACTTGGTTGGGGTTAACGATTTCAGGGCGCCGGAGGACGGTTTGCATCAAGCAATGATCATTCTCTACTCAAGCCTTGCACCCTCTACTTGCGCCCAAAGCGCACTGATTCTACCCTCTTCTTAAGAGTGGAATTTCATTTTTTAAGTTATATTTCAGCAAGCACCGCATTACACCGACATGACAAGCAATGATAATTTGTCCACTGCATTTCCCACAACTAGTGCGTCCACCTTCCTTGGGATGTTAGGTGTTTGGGTCATCTTCCTGGTAATATCTGCGCGTATTCTATGAAAAGGTCAAGCATGCTGACGTGCCTGGCCATTCGTACAATGGGTACATCGGGCTGCGGAACTAAGACATGTCTGGCACTTCCACATTTTCTTTGCACAGTGAGTCTTCGCCCTAAATATAGCTTTGATATCCCATGTTCACGTGCCCTTCCAGTACGAGCATGTTGGGATATCTTCCGTTTTTCGGGAGTAGCTACAGGTCTACCAATAGGAAGCAATTGCAGCAGCCAAAGTTGCAAACAACAGCAATTCCAGTGAAATAAATGTGAAATATTTATGCAGGTGCAAAATCAAAAGGCCGGAATTAGTGAAAGGCAGCTGTTTCCATCTCCACCACTGCTGAGTCAATGACCGTACCATACATGGCAGCGGATATTTTGGCGGGCATCAAAATGGTGACGGTAGTCACCCCCCACTGCGGATTAGATTAATTGGGAGACTCCTTGAATGTGCGGCTGCAGTCGTAGCAGACTGTTAAGCATGTGTTCTGTTAAACTGGTACTTTAAATGTGAATGCATTACATCTCCTGTGAGGCGGAAAAGCCGGCGTTGTCCGCAACGAGTGGTACAAAATAAAGTTGCAGTGGCTTAGCTCGGCTATGCCAGGATATACGTAGCGTTAGCAAAGGTTCAGCTGATTATTCTTAGCTTTCCTGGTTGTCTAGATTGTCAAGGATTAGCTTGATTGTCATGCTTACTGCTGCTCCAATGACACACACGCGGTATACGTATTATGTGGCACATGTATATTTATATCCTTCCTGGCATAGCCGAGCTAAGCCACTGCAACGAACGCCGCTTTGCTAGACGTTCGTCCCTTTGCTCCAGTGTCTCCGCAGCACGTTTAGCCTTCTTCTGTTCATTCCTCCTACGCTCAACCCCTAATTGCCAGGCAACTACTTGGGGATCCTATGAGTCAAGCTTCTCCGTTCTTCTGCGCTGTTGAGCAGCATTTGCGCTCTCCTTCTCCATGGCTATACCACACTGGCAAACGCCAGTCAGAAGCGCAGCGGCTCCAGCGCAGTGTCAGACGGCGACTGCACAGCGAGCGAGTGCCGGCGCCAGTGGGGCTACCACGGCTACGACGTCACTCCTCTGGAATGCGCAGACCGGCGGCGGTGAGTCGCGCGCGGCGGCGGCGGAGTGCGCGAGAGGTGCCTAGGGTGCCTCGATGCCAGCGCCGCCGTTCAGGGTGGTGCCAACCTTTGACCGCCCCCGCGCCGCCGCTTTCTCGCTGCGACGCCATATTGTGTCACAGCGAGCCGTTGCGATTGCTTGGTGCCGGTGCTGAGTTCGAGGCACAGTGCGCGCGGATGCTTCGCGGACGCTTCTACTTGCTAGACAGTGTTCAGCCGCATGACTGACAAGCTATCAAGTGCATCGTGTCGACATGACGGGCTGTTGTGTTCCCAAGTGCGCCGGATCGACGCGTAAAGGACTGCGTTGTTTTCGCTTCCCCCGGGACCCAGAGCGACGGAAGAGATGGGAAGCCCAAGTAAAGCGCGATCACTGGAAGGCAACGGATAACTCCTGCATTTGCGAGGTAAGTGTCAAGAATGTTTAGACTACCGCACCGTGTTTTTCATTTAAATAAGAAAGTATTCTCTGATCCTCGCTCACGTACCTACGTTCGCTCACGAACTAAGTAAGCACTGCACCGATGCTGTCTGAGTAGCGTATGGTTTGCGAGCGCGCGTCGCATAGGCTTTTTTCGTTTTGATGGGCGCAGTCTGTACCCTTATTTTAAGGATTGACGAAGATGCTTAGCCGCGAAGTAGTCTTACATTAGCTACGAATCGTCACGTAAGCCACCTATTTTCCTTTTTCACGGGAAGCACACATCGTGTGTGTCTCTTGTTTCTTTTTTTTTTTTTCGTTTTTCGGTACTGGTTATTTGGGACTAAAGAACGCAGTGCTTCGGCCGGGGAGAGCGGCTGTTTTGTACGTGGTAAGCGAAACATTGTGATTTTCTCTGATTTCTCAGGAGATATCTTGCGGACCTCAGGGTGTTACGTTACATAGCTGATTTTTAGACTTGTACATATTTGTAGCGTGGTGATCGTAAGCCGATGGTCATTCGTGCTCATTCCCGATCGTAGTGGGTACTGTGACGGTCTTTAAATGCCTGTGCACGGTATGCCCAGGTGTAGTAGAGTTAAGGGGCATCATGGGACCAAAATGTTTCGGCGCTTTCTGGCATGGTGTCTGTTGTAGCCTGTGCATTTCTTCGAAACGTGTGAAGCGAGGTAATACAGCATTGCTTCTGCTAAAATTTATTTTTAAGCACTCTCTGTTCTCAGTTCTCTGTTCTCAGTTCTCACAGTTCTCTGTATTTACAAGGCAACTTTTCATATCAATAATCACTTTTGTCGTTTTACCTGTACTTAGAAACACTTTGAAGAGGACCAGTACGAGGGAAATCGACAGGATGGGCGCCGTCTGTTAAAGTCAACAGCCCTACATCATCATGGACTATATTTTCGAAGTGAAAAACATTGCTAATCTGTATTTGACTGTCTTAGTTTCATTTACGGTTTTTGTACGTGATATGTATGCAGTGTTGTTTATTTTTTCAATGTAGTTATCAGTGTTCTAATGGTTATTTATGAAATGTTCTGTACTCGCCATCGATGTGTTTGGCTGATGCGACGTATTCGATGGTAGCTGATGTATGTATTCTGGCTGGATATCTTGATTAATATTACCCGCGGTTGCGTTTTCTTGTTTGCATTCTTGTTTTCGATTTATATTGTGTGTAATAAGGTTGATGTACTCACTTGAACCCCCCCTCCCCCCATGTAATGAATAAAAAAAAAACAAAAAAAAACTCTCACTATCCCGAATTGTGTGTCGAGCCTACCTTGCGAATTAATTTTTTTATCTCGTCTTTCAACATAACCTTCAGGCGCCACACAGTACATATAATTTTTCATGTACATATCTCTTTCATGATTGATTGTACTAGACATTATAAGTAAATGTATTTTGTGCATCGTTTGATTTCTTGTGTATACTACGCAAGATTGACACAGACAAGTTACGTTACATTTTTCTCTACAGCACTAACTAAACCTAATTTTCACATCGCAGTTATTTTTACACCAGCTTAATCCTGTCAGCACACAGTTTTGTGGGCAAAAAAGCAAAAATTGCGCGTAGATATCGTCAAATAATTGCAACGAACGCGAAGAGCACGCGCAACGAAAGGGAAACTAACCGCCGTGCGCGAGTGGCTGGCTACGGTAAAGGAGGCGTGACGTGTAAACCAAAATACAACAGCGAAAAAGAAAAACTTCCACACACAGGGGGTCGCAAACCTTATATACCAAGCATCGAAGCGCAAAAAAAAATAGTGCGTATTTTAAACATACACACGACATATTAAATGTGATTGAATTAGGCAACTTGGGGAATGTTCCCGGCGCCATACATTTACGTCTTCGACCTTCGACGAGTTAACGGCTATTGGTTATAAAGATATGCAGGTGGGACACCGATAAAAAAAATCCTCATCAAGGCAAAGCACTTGGAAGCGCGCCGCGAGTAACACTTTATCAACGCAAGCGTAGCTGAGTCTCAGCTCGTGTGACACAATATGGCGGCGCCAGCGGGGTTGTCTCCACCCTGGACGGCGGCGCTGGGCATCGAGGCACCCTAGAGGTGCCGGCTCCGGTGGCTCCGGTGCGCAAGCCGCGTGACATCACTGATCCTTGCGCATGCGCAGCACGGCTCTTGATGTGCCGCGCGAAACGGGCTTCGCTAGGCCAGTGTAGCTAACGCTACAAAATGGCTTGCGGCGCAGAGTAAATTCACGTCAAAAAATCAAACCCTGTCTTCCGGGTTGCGAGTTGTTTGGGATGAAGACGACGACGAACGCGCCGAGCGGTGGTACCTCATAAGGGCTCCGTAATTTTCTTCTATCTGTGGCGCATTTCCAAGTATATCGCAACGATGTTTAGGTATGAGTGTGTCTAAAGGTGCGAGGAACGTGCGCATACAACTTTTCTGGAAATCGGGTCATCAGGAAGAATTCTACAGCCGATTTTCTAATAATATGTGGTTTTTATTGGCGCAAGGGCCAGATATGGCCAAAGAGCGCCATGACAAATGGTGATGGTTTTTCTGTGTACTATGAATAGAGTGGTCTATGAGTTAAATGGTTGATGTAGCGTGGCTGTAAATAGGCCTAAAACAAAGACGCTGTAAATTGCGTAAAATATATTGATAATAAAATAATGACAATGACTAATGATTAGAGTTATGACTAAAAACTCCGTTAGCAATTATTGATGTACTAAAACGTATACAATAGCATTAGTGCCTCAAGAGGTTCCTTGAAATCAAGGGCTGAGAGGCACGTGCTGTAAACACTTTTTCTACTGCAGCTGCAACCTGCAAAACGAGGCTGCGCTACAGATACCCTGGCCAGATGATTTGTAAAGTGTTTACGTCTGCTAAAAACTTTAAGACTGTATTAAAATCAAAAAGCGGCTCATGGTTAAGAGAGAATGCTGGATGAAGAGGGATGTGCTGACGATATGCGGGATAAAAGTATTTTTTACGCTGGGCTTCTATTTCAGGGCACTGGACAAGAACATGGAGGACTGTAAGGATGTCGCCACACCTATCACATTTTGGAGGATCACTTCCAGAAACGAGGTAAGAGTGCGTGCCATAGGTATGACCTATTCTTAACCTGCAGAGAAGTACTTCCGTGTGTCTTGCCGTTTTCTCGGACATCCATTTTCCTATTCTTGGTTTGATCATATGTAGCTTATTTGAAGCTTCGCTGTCCCACTGCCTTTGCCAAAATCTCCGCAACTGATGGCGCAAGAAAGGCTTTAGGTCTGTGGGAGGGATAGCTATGTTTGTATCTGTATGTTTAAAAACTACTGACGTGGCACTTTCGTCTGCAGCTACATTGCCTCTTATGCCTCTATGGCCAGGTACCCAGCACACTATGACTACTTGGTTGCCCATGTAAGCTGAGCATAACCAGCTGTAGAGTTCGTTAAAAACTGAATTCTTGTGTTTTCGTAGACTCATTAGAGCTCTAACGACGCTGATTAAGTCCGTGAACACAATTGCTTTGGTTCATTCATTAGCTTTATGTATTTAACTGCCGAGAGGATTGCATATGCTTCCGCTGTAAAAATACTTGTATGTGGATTTAGTGCGCCAGATGTTGAAAAAGATGGTCCCAGAGCTGCGTAAGCAACACCAGCAGGAGATTTGGAAGCGTCTGTGTAAAATTCTGCACATGAGTACTTCGCCTGAAGCTCGAGGAAGTGTGAACGTATATGAGTCTCAGGTGCGTGCTTGGAGATCTCTATGAAAGAGACATCGCACTCAATAGTCTGCCACTCCCAAGGGGGTGGAAGCCGACTGAGAGCCGTTAAGACATTCTCCTGTAGTTGTATGCCTGTTTCTTCAGCCGACGCTTCTAGACGCATGGACAAAGGAGTCCTCACAGACGGCCGGTTTTGATAGAGCCTGGCAGCCGATATGTCGCTTATAGCGGAATGGCATGGGTGTTCAACATCTGCCTTTACCTTCAGAGAATAAGATAGACCTAGATATGCTCTTTGGAGATGCAGGGACCATTCATCCGACTCAACATACAGGCTTTCTACAGGGCTAGTCCTGAAGGCGCCTGTAGCAAGCCGAATACCCAGATGGTGAACGGGGTCTAACATCTTTAAAGCGCTAGGTGTTGCCGAGTTATAAACTATGGCTCCGTAGTCAAGGCGTGACCCTACAAGGCCTTTGTATAAGCTAAGGAGGCATCTCCTGTCGCTTCCCCATGATGTGCGTGACAAGAGCTTCAGCAGATTCATAGCCTTCAGGCACTTTGTTTTCAGGTACTTCAGGTGCGGGACAAAAGTTAACTTAGAATCTAAGATGAGGCCTAAAAATTTATATTCATGACTCACAGATAGCCGTTCTCCATTAAGGTCAATAGCGGGATCTGGTTGCAGACCTCTTTTGTTCGAGAAGAGGACGCACGTGCTTTTTTGTGGGTTTAGTCTAAATCCATTCTCATCCGCCCATTTGGAAATTTTGTTGAGGCCAAGCTGCACATGTCGCTCGCAGATAGCAAGATTACAAGATTTGTAACCGATTTGCACATCATCCACGTACACCGAATAAAACATGGTGCGTGGTATGACACTGTGAAGAGAATTCATTTTTATAACAAATAGAGTGCAACTCAGCACACCTCCTTGTGGCACACCAGTCTCTTGGGTGAATGGACGAGAGAAGACATTACCATCGCGAACACGGAATGTGCGGTTCGAGAGATAACTTTGAATCACGTTCAGCAGGTTCCCTCGGACACCCATTCCTGCCAGATCACGAAGGATTCCAAAACGCCATGTGGTGTCATAGGCTTTCTCCATGTCTAAGAACACCGACAAGAAAAACTGTTTATGCACGAAGGAATCCCGGATATTTGTCTCGATGCGGACAAGGTGGTCTGTTGTGGATCTACCTTCCCTGAAGCCGCACTGTAAGGGATCTAGTATTTTGTTACTTTCAAGAAAATGGATCAGGCGCCGGTTAGTCATTTTCTCAAACAGTTTGCACAGGCAACTTGTTAGGGCTATAGGCCTATAACTGCTGGCCGAAGAGGGGTCCTTGCCCTCTTTGAGAATGGGAATTATTATTGCCTCTTTCCAGGCAGCCGGGATGTACCCACCACAGAATATGGAGTTAAATATCGACAGAAGTGTTTTGTGCGCTTCAGGGTGTAAGTGTTTGATCATGTCATAAGCTATTCTGTCTCTTGCTGGCGCTTTCTTATTACAGCAACTCAGTGACGCCTGAAATTCCGCCATGCTGAATGGATGGTTGTAAGGTTCATTCTTTGTTATTTTCTGATCCAGGGGCAATCGCTCTGCTTGCCGCTGGTACCGTAGAAATGTATCTGTGTAATGGGCCGAACTAGAAACGTACTCGAAGTGGGCACCTAGAAAATCAGCCTGGTCTTCAAGAGTGTTTCCCTGGTTGTTTACTAATGGCAGAGGATTAGTTTGCCGGCCGTTTAATTTGGTAACTCGGTTCCAGGCTTTCTTTCCATCTGTGTATGAGTTTATACCCGAGATGTATTTTTGCCAGCTTTCCCTTTTGGCACGGCGGCGCGTTCTTCGACCCTCACTCTTTACTTTCTTAATGTTTATGAGATTTTCTGTTGGTGGAGAGTCGCGAAGGCGTCCCCAAGCCTTATTTTGCTTTCTTCGTGCTTCCCTACAGTCACCGTTCCACCAAGGAACTCGTCGTTTCGAACGCTTTCCTTGTGTTTCTGGGATGCATATGGAAGCTATATTT